>NC_089265.1:1507968-1809562 GCF_963930625.1 Muntiacus reevesi | reverse complement strand
TGTCCACAGTTAGAAATACCATTGTGAAAAAAGAAAAAAAAAAAACCTGAACAAAAGAAAACAGAAGATCATAAGAGCAGTCAGAGAGAAGGGAATGACAGATTCTGAAAAAGCAGCCTTCCTGACAGTAAAAATAAAACACTAGGTGAGCAGAACAAAGTCCTCAAAGTGTTGAGAGAAAATAATCACAGTCTAGAATTGTACATCCATGGATCAATTATACAAAGTGGGGCAAAAGCATCACCTACATTGTTTAAATGCCAGAAATATTTATCCTAAATGTAATCATGATTAAGCAACCTGAAAAAAAATCCAGATGATGGGAACTTCTCCAATTTTTTTTTTTTGGAAACGTAAAAAATGTCAATTTCATAAAATATAGACAAGAAGCAAAACTAAGAGCTGTTTCAGATTTTAAAAAGACTAGAAAGATATTATAACTATCGTAAACAATCCTTGAGTGGATCCTTACTCTAAGAATAAAACATCTACAAACGACATTTGGGGCAAAAGGGAAATGTAAATACATGTAAGTAATGGGTGCACAACAGATCATGTCATTTTGTGTGCTCAGTCTCTCAGTCATGTCCACTCTTTGTGACCCCATGGAGTGCAGCCCACTGTCCATGGGATTCTCCAGGCTAGAATACTGGAGTGGGTTGTCATTTCCTTCTCCATGCTTTTTAATATGCTATATAGATTGATTATAGCTTTTCTTCCAAGGAACAAACATATTTTAACTTCTTGGCTGCAATTGCCATCTGCAGTGATTTTGGAGCCCAAGAAAGTAGTCTGTCACTGCTTCCATTTTTTCCCCCATCTATTTGCCATGAAGTGATGGGACTAGATGCCATGATCTTAGTTTTTTGAATGTTAAATTTTAAGCCAGCTTTTTCACTCCCCTCTTTCACCTTCATGGAGAGGTTCTTTAGTTCCTCTTTGCTTTTTGCCATAAGGGTGGTGTCATCTGCATATCTGAGGCTATTGATATTTCTTGGGCAGTCTTGATTCCATGTTGTGCCTCATCAAGCCCGACATTTCACATGATGTACTCTGCATATAAGTTAAATAAGCAGGGTGACAACATATGGCCTTCACATACTCCTTTCCCAATTTGGAACCAGTCCGTTGTTCCATGTCTGATTCTAACTGTTGCTTCTTGACTGCCTACAGGTTTCTCAGTAGATAGGTAAGGTGGTCTGGTATTCCCATTTCTGTAAGAATTCTCCAGTTTGCTGCGATGGAAAACACTAAAGCCATGTTTTCAACTTTCTTCTGGTGTTTTTGTGAAGATAATTTTCTATAGTGTCACACTGAAACACACTTAAACTTTAGAGAAGATTGACCTTAAGATATATGCATTGAACTCAGCTAGAAGGTTATTCTGGTTCAACCACATTTTGAGAGTTATTGCTCTATATACAAAACTTTAAAACAATAACTTAAAAAATAATATCAAAATATTTAAAAATTACCATTTGAAAATGGCAGTTACGGCAGTTTGGTTGTTAGTGGCGTTTAGCCAGTTTGCCCTGGCCGTGACATCCGGCCAGGGTCACACGGTCCTGCGGGGTCTCCCCTGTGCGGGTGGGCAGCTTGGCCTTTGCCTCTTTCACTGTCAGTGTAGACAGATCTACACGGTCCTTCCCCGTGTCACAGGGCCGCGGCAAGGCTCCGAGAGGTAATATCCGAGGCTCTGTATTGTAAATCGTAACTGCCGGACGAGCATAAGGGGTGTTGTTTTCATGCTGTTAACAAGAATTGAGTCTAGTAGAGCTGGAGTTACAGAATCTTTTCTGTCCTTGTTAAGGTCTGGCTCTTAGAGAGAGCCTGCTAAGAACACTCATGCGACTCTGCTTGTGACAGTGGGGCTGGTAAAGGAGAACAAAAGCTTTTTAACTGCTCTCTGCAGTTATGAGCATATTTTCTCAAATAGATGAGATTTTATTCTGATGAAGAAAGAATCCCCAGGTGATCCAGTCCCTGTTCGGTGACTCTCAATGGCACTAATCAGACACCAGGGAGACCAGGAGTGAGGGGTGGTTTCAACTCTGTGAAATATAAATGCCATTTCTACAATCATAGGTATGTACCAGAGTCCCATCAACCTCACTCACCTCTCAGGCCTGAGTCCTTGGCCCTGCCCACGTCCTGGCCTCTGTGCCCAGGGACTCGTGGGCAGTGGACTGCCTCTCCCGCAAGGATATGTTGAAGGCTGAGCTCTAGGGAAACCGTGGTTTATGTTTTAAACTTAGATTTGTGGTAAAGAATGGACACAGTTACCTAGAATTCTTAAGAAATGGGTGGAATTTGGAGGAAAGCAGGGTCCACGAGGATGCCCAGTAAGGTGTGTGTGTGAGCATGTGTGTGTGTGTATATACTTGTGTATGACCCTTTGTGACCCTACCCCATGGACTGTAGCCCACCAGGCTCCTCTGTCCATGGGATTTCCCAGGCAAGAATACTGGAGTGGGTTGCCATTTTCTATTCCAGGGATCTTCCCAACCCAGGGATCGAACCCGCGTCTCCTGCATTGCAGGCGGATTCTTTACCACTGAGCCATTTGGGAAGCCCGTAAGGCAGTCTATCTAAAGGAAGAGCTCAGAAGCAGCTGGCGATCTGGTGTTCTGTCCCATTTCATTTCCTGCAGGAGGACCTTGGTCTGCAGACTGACACCTCCCAGCTCCTTCCTTCCACAGCACAGCCACACCCCTGCTTGTTGTGGTCACAGGATGGTGGATTTGGAGAAGAAATGACCAGCCATGCACCCCAGTCAGTGGCGGAACCCCCCTCCCCCACCCAGTCCACACGGGGCGTCACCCTTGGCCGGTGGGAGGTCGTCCATGTACAGGCAGATTGGGTTGAGAAAGGGACCTTAAGTTTTTACTGTGTGTGCCAGAATCTGAGAAAATCTAAACACAGAATCGCTTCAGGCCTGAACATCATGTTTAGGAAGCAGGTTAAGAATATTGGTCTCTGGTTTATGCAGTCTCGGGGGAGGAGGCTACCCCTCTACCCAGGCAGAGCACCGGCCTCGTGGGCAGGCACTCAGGATCAACCCATCCTTCACGCATCACTCCAGAATGTGGGCACCTCTGGCTGCTGTTCCAGGCAGGAAGGCAGTCCTGGCCTGTGGAAACGTCTAGGCTCCCAGATACGCCCCAGCTCCTGCCTGGTCTCACTTTGCATGGAGAGGCTTATTTACCAAATACATCCTGAGTGTCTTGGAAATGGACTTGCAGTGAAATTAAAGGAGGAAGGATGGAAGGTCAGCTGAAGCTATGCTGTAGATTAGCCAGTAAGAGAAAATTAATTTCTCTAGAATAAAAATTTGAATCTCCCTTTTGCAGCATGTGTTCGTGCTCAGTCGTGTCTGACTCTGTGCAACCCCTTGGACTGTTGCCCGCCAGACTCCTTTCTCAGTGGGATTCTCCAGGCAAGACTATTGGAGTGGGTTGCCATTTCCTACTCCAGGGATCTTCCCACCAAGGTATCAAACTGATATTTGACCGAATCTCCCTATATACACACTCCAAAGAATAGGGAGAATGTTTTGAAAGGACATAATTTAGTTTCAGGTTTTTTTTTTTTAATAAGTGAAAGGAGAATCTGGAAAAATACCTAGTGATAGAGACAGGAAGAGAAAGTGAGAAACAGCTCAAGGTGCTTCTGTACCAGCTTTAAGTCTGATACATGATCTGATCGTCACGGTGTCAGACGTGAGAGAAAAATGCTGACGCAGCGTCCTCAGCTCCTCTCTGCCTCCTCCCGTGCTTCAGGAACGTGTTTGGCAGCACAAAGGTACCCCCTCACCAGGGGTTGCATCCGCTTTGTATTCAGTCCCCAGGTTTGGTTTATTCCCTGGAATGTCAGATTTCTGAGGAAGTATCTCTCTGATCAAGTAAGGATTTTCTTTAATTGGGCCCCAAACTGTTTTAGACTGTTCATTTGAAATGAGAATTCAAAGATGTAAAATACAGGCCAAAACATCAATAAACTCTTCTGAAAGATACTCTTGTGATTAGAACAGCCCTCGGTGTCTGTCTCAGCTGCCAGAACAATGAAAAACTGCCTTTATGGAGCCCAGAGGTTTTAGTACAATACCAGATCTGAGATGGGCATGACGTTTTATTCTGGTTTGAAGCCACTGAACTGTGTGTCTCCAGGCAGTCTGTTGCCTTCTTTGGCCTCTCTGTCTTACCTTGTGTTAAAAAACCAAAACAAACAGAAAACCCCACCAAAAAAAAAAAAAAAGAAAGAAAAAAAACTTTGAGAAGAGATGCCCTGGGGTTTTCCAGACATAACATTCTTGTTTTGTGAACAGATACATGCAATAGACCTGTTTTTATCTTGCCTGACAGTAGTCATTAGGTGAAGATCCCATGAAGAAGGGAATGGCAACCCACTCCAGTATTCTTGCCTGGAGAATCCCATGGACAGAGAATTCTGGTGGGTTACAGTCCATGGGGTCACAAAGAGTCAGACACAACTGAGCACCTAACACTAGCAGAAAACCTTTAATACTGTTCTTTTTGTCTTTCTCCTTTTCTAAACATTATATTTATGAGAACTTTATTTTATGTGATTCCTGCTTTTTTCCTCTTTTAAAAATATTTATTTATTTTTAATTTATTTGTTTTTTAATTGAAGGATAATTGGTTTACAGAATTTTGATGTTTTCTGCATCACCATGAATCAGCCATAGGTATACATGTGTCCCCTCCGTCTGGTACCTCCCTCCCACGTCCCACTCTTTCCTACCCCCTAGGTGCAGTTTGAGTTCCCCAAGTCATAGAGCAGATTTCTGCTGGCTCTGTTTTACTTATGGTAGTGTATGCTTCCATGCCGCTCTCCATAGAAAAGGGGAAGAAGGTGGCAGAGGAGTAAGATGATTCTTACTTCTAATCAGAAAAGGCACAGCATGTGGGGAAAAATGAAGATCCAAGAAGGGTTTCTTATTATGCTGGATCCATTAAAACTAAGGATTACAGAGATGACATCTTGGGGTCTCTCATTCGTTGTTAGGTTTGAAAAACAGTGATTTAAAACATCCATTTTTGAACAGTTAGGTGCTTTTTGCGTATCAGAAAAATAACCAGGCGTACAATGCTGTAGAGGCCTGAACGTCGGTGTGGTTCATAGAGTAGAATGAGCCCCTTTGTTCTAGCTCCTTCTGAATTGTTCAGTGACCTTGCCAACCTCGTCTGGGGGTCACTCCCCATTACCTGTGTGCAGCTTATCCTTGACGTACAAATCTGTATAATATTGGGGCTTCCCTGGTGGCTCAGTGGTAAAAAAAAATCTCGCCTGCCAAGTGAGAGACACAGGCTCGATCCCTGGATGTGGAAGATCCCCTGGAGGAGGAAATGACAACGCTCTCCAGTACTCTTGCCTGGAGCATCCACTGGACAGAGGAGCCTGACAGGCTACACTCCATGGGGTCGCAAGAGTCGGACACGACTTAGTGACTCAGCCACCCACCACCGTCATATACATTTCCCCTCGTGTGCCAGGTCCTCTCCAATCACTGTTTTCTCTTTGGGTTCTGGCCACCTTGGCGAACTCCTTTGTCATTAGACCCCAGGGTCACTTCCTGGAGGAGGCTCTTCCTGGACCCTGCCTCACTGCAGTCTCCGTCTGGTACCACGTGGGTCTTTGAGCCCTGTCTGGTGCGGCGGTTGTCCCACTGTCCTGTGACGGTCGGTTCACTCTCCGTATCCTCCTCCTCGACTCGGGAGGACTGGGGTAGGGACCTGTCCTCCCCGTGAGCCCCACACCCCAGCAGTCTGCCTGACAGGGAAGTGCCACTGTTATTGCGCAGTGCTGTGGACGGATGCCGCGTGCTCCCAAAGATGCTCTTCCTCCTTTCATGTAACCTTCACATCTCCACCTGGGTTGGGAGCTGGCTTTGTGTGATGAGAGGCGTCAGGATCCCTGCACAGGCAGATTCCAGAGCATGTGTCAGGAAGAAAGGGGGACTGAGTGACCCTCTTTCTTTAACATGACTTTGGACACCGAGACAGAACTCAGCTGCTTGAGGACTTAAATGCTGCGGCTAGGCTGCAGTCACCTTGGCAGGAGCATGCTTGCTCCACAAAACTCTTCATCTTGGCTTTAGATGCCCTTAGCCTGTGCTCGGGCATCTCACTTGTAGCTCAGTTGATCAAGAATCTGCCTGATCTGCCTGCAGTGCAGAAGACTCAGGTTCGATTGCTGCGTGGGGAAGACCCCCTGGAGAAGGAAATGACAGCGCACTCCAGTACTCTTGCCTGGGAAATCCCATGCACAGAGACCCTGGCGGGCTACAGTCTGTGGGGTCGCACAGAGTCGGACACGACTGGGCGGCTGAGCACACACACAGCGCAGCCCGTGTTCAGATGTCACCACCACCACCTAAAGACTCAAGTGATCGGAGGAAGGGTGGGCTGGCAGGATTTTGTCATTTTTCTTTAAAATTGCAAAAGAAAATCATTTTTAAACCGTGTTTGTCAAAGAAGGTTTGTTCCTGTTTGGTCACTCCATCGTGTTCTACTGTAGTGACCCCATAGCCCGCCAGGCTCCTCTGTCCATGGGACTTCCCAGGCAAGGATGCTGGAAGTGGGTTGCCATTTCCTTCTCCAGGGGATCTTCCCAATCCAGGGATCGAACCTGCATCTCCTGCATTGGCAGGTGGGTTCTTTACCACTGAGCCACCAGGGAAGCCCAGGTTAAAAAGCTTAGTGTGGGTCTTTTTCACTGATTATAAGACACAGGAAAGGAAGTTCCAGAAAGATAGCCAAACTAGGGAGGTGGCAGCTGGCTATCAGTTCTTTTGTGTTTTTTTATTTTGTGGGGTTTTTAAAATTTGGACTACTCTTTTTTTTAAGTCTTTATTGAATTTGTTACAGTATTGCTTCTGTTTTATGGGTTTTTTTGCGGGGTGAGGGTTGGCTGTAAGGCATGTGGGATTCTTAGCTCCCCAGCCCGGGGCTGAACCTGCCCCGCCTGCCTTGGAAGGCAGTCTTCACCACCGGATTGCCAGGGAAGTCCCAAGGCTGTCAGTTTTGAATGTTAGCGTCTACGACATACTGCGTGTGTCAGGCCTCTCCATTCCATAGGAAGCTGAGATTTCCCACCACCCGAGGAGTAGGGACTGATCAAGAACGCGTCTTATCTAAAGGGTGGCCTCTGTGCTGCTTACATCACTTACGCACAAGTGAAAACCAGTGATAACTCTTTGTAGATGTTGTGACAAAACCCCGTTGTATGAAGTATAAAGTTATTCATCACGGTTGATGGGGAAATGCCAGCATGGACCCTGCCAAGAAAAAAACAATCATGCACATTCATGTAGTTCAGAACACCCTGACACAGGAGGCCCTTTCCCTTCCAACTCCAGAACTGCATGGTCAATAGTCATGTTTTACTGTAGGTGAAGAGATAGCAAGTAAGACTCCACAAAGCATCTTATTAAAATGCTTTTAGAGAAAATGCAGTTGTTTGGAAGTAGGGGAACGGCCAAGCTGAAGAAAGAACCTTTGATGCTTGCTGACTGTTTTCTCTTTTGTTTCATTTATTTTTAAAGTCAAGTATTCTGTGAAAGTTTTCCGAGCGCGCCCATGAACCTCAACAATTCGTCCATTGTGGCCGTGGGTAGGCCTGGTTTGGGGATCTGTGGCCTTCCTTGTTGTATTCTGAAGGACTGTGTTTTAAGCTGGTGGATTTCAGCCCTCGTGGTTTACCCTTCAGAGGCTGAAATGTCTTTCCGAGTGTGACGGTGATATTAACTGAACTTCTCGAAGTGCCACGTGTGAAGTCTGACAAGCTGAACAAAGTCCACTTGTGGAATGTTTTTCCAGTGTGCAAAGGGGCGTGATGTCTTTCTGTTCTCTTGGCGACTCCTGCCTCTTGAGCAGCTGCCTGGGGCTTCCATCCCAGTGTGGCTGCAGAGCAGATGTGGAAGGAAGGAGGCAGGACCTTGGAAGAGTCTGCTGAGCTGCCCTGAGTCCCTGGGAGGGCCAAGGTCTTGTGTGGGAGGGGTGTCAGGGAGTCTGGAACAAGCTGTACCTGCCCTGGGACAATTAGGACTCGGGTCTGCACCATGGGACTCCCGGGGATGTGGGAGAGCTGGAGTGGGGCTGGAACTGGGGAGGCCAGCAGCAAACACCCATCCCAGTGTCGCCAGCCTGCCCCCCCGCTCCTGGCACCGGCAGAACACGCTGACCTACATGCTGTCTCTCACCGCGGGCCACCATAAGTAGACACGGCCTGTAACTGCATTCTACGGCGTGTTGGCCCCGCAAGTCCCTGGCAGGGTGCCCGGCACATAATAGATACTTTTGTAAAAATCTGAACTTGAAAGGGCATGGCATGAAATAGGGTGAATTCTTAATTAAAAACTGTTCATTCATTCATGTGCATTAAATGCTTTCTTTTTAAAAATAAATGTTCACAGAGAGTTTTAGAGTAAAAACGCCTGGATTACAAACAGCCCATAAATGACACATTCTGTTCTCTAAGTGCCTCGGTGACTTTTCAGATGGGGAAGGAGGGGAGGGATGAGTCTGCTCCCTACTTGGCCTGCATGGGGGGTGGGCGGGGGGATGCCTCGGCTCCCTACCTGGTAAGCTCTCTGAGGGAACCAGGTGCCGGCCCGGAACAGTCACTGTTTCTAGCCCAGAACGGAAGATGATTGGACAGTAGTCTCCTCTTCTCTTTGTCCTGGCTGGCACTATGTGTTGGAAAGTAGAAACCACGTGGCCAGCCTTTGTTTGAAAGTACCTCTGATTTATGCATCTTAAAGCCTAGTGTGATCTCCCGTTTACCGTATTCTCCCTAATTGCGGGGGAGAAAAAATGTCATAATGTGTTTACTGCACATACGCATGAGACCCTCGCTCCTACTATGTCTTCTTTCTGTTTCTCTCTGAGGTCCTTGGTCAGCATCTATAGGCCTCCCCCCAGCCCAGGGAGTCAGAGTGACCCCAAGCTCTGTCCATGGCGCTCATGCATCTCAGACCCATGGCTGATCATCTGCTAAGTCGTGTCCAGCTCTTTGCGACCCCAGGGACTGCAGCATGCCAGGCTCCCCTGTCCTACACTGCCTGCCAGAGCTTGCTCAAACTGATGTCCATTGAGTCGGTGATGCCATCCAACCATCTCATCCTCTGCCGCCCCCCTCTCCTCCTGCCCTCAGTCTTTCCCAGCATCACGGTCTTTTCCAGTGAATCAGTGCTTCATGTCAAGTGACCAAATTATTGGAGCTTCAGCTTCAGCTCCACTCCTTCCAATGAATATTTAGGGTTAAATTCTTTTAGGATTGACTGGTTTAATTTTCTTGCAGTTCAAGAGACTCTGAAGAGTCTTCTCCTGCACTGCAATTTGAAAGCATCAATTCTTCAGTGCTCAGCATTCTTTATGGCCCGCTCTCACACCTGTACACAACTATTGGAAAAACCATAGCTTTAACTATGTTTAAAGTCTGCATTTACTGCATTCTCCCTAATTCCAAAAAAAAAGAAAAAGCCACCGTGTATTTATGGCACATGTTCATGAGAACTTGTCTCCTACTGAGACTTCTTTCTCCTTCTCCCTGAGCTCCTTGGTCAGCATCTGCCCTCGTCTCCCTCTGGGTAGTCGGAGGAACCCCAGGTGCTGTCCACTGTGCTCACGCTTCTCAGATCTGAGCCCCTTCAAAGGAACCGTGGCTGGAAATCATTTGTCATGATTTCCAGTGGTGGGACGGCAGTCACAATGTATTCAACAGAACTGAAAACAAGGTGTGATATAACTTAGAGTAAACTCAAGAAGCATTCATTTCAGGGAAGGATTCTTTGTATGTTGTATTAGTAATTTTTATTTATCAAGCCAAGCAGTGCATGTTTGACACACATGTGATCATAAATTCGTGTAACAGTCGTTACTGGTAAGTCCTGGGCCAGAAACACCCAGGCGGTCAGGGAGGTTAGGTCTGGGATCCTCGCCTAGTTGCTGTCAAACCTGAGCCCATGTCTTAACTGTTCTGTAAGGAGCAGGTCAGCTTGATAACTTCCTGCTGAAAGAAAACCACAAGATGAGGCACGTAAAGAAAACCATAGTCCCAGGGGGTAATGTGTCATGATCCTGGGCCCCCTGGTTCCTGCTGGGGGTCACGTGTGGGCTGTCCAGGATAGGAAGGCACCCAGCCCTGTGGGGAGTGTGCGTGTCTTTCCTGCTGAAGAAATCTGTGACCTGAAGTTGCTTTATCATCCCTGGTACCTCTTCAGTGTTTTTATCCACACAGTTGGAATGATAATTTCTGCTTTTGAAGACAGATGCATTCATTCAGCAGTTCACTGGGCATCTAAAGCGTCAGGGAACGTGAACTCCGCAGAGACAAGATGAGGTTGACAGTATGGTCCGGATGGTATATTAGCCTCGGGAAAGGCATCGGCACTAGTGGGACAGGAGGAGTCTAGGTGTAGACTCACTGTGTTTGACAAGGGGGCAAGGCCAGCCACGGGAAAAGGAGGGTGTTTTCTATAGCTGGTGCAGACAGGCTGGATGCCCCTGTGGGGAAGAAATGAACCTTGGTCCTTCCTCACACCGTATACAAAGTAACCAAAGTGGGTGCACGGAAAAGCTGAAACTGGAAGGGGCACGGGAGTGCTTCTCCTTGTGATGGAAGCATTCCACATCTTGTGTATTGTGGTGGTTACATGGGTGTGTAAGTTTGCCCAAACTTGTTAAAATGCATACCCAACATGGGCACTTTTTTTTAATTTGTAAATTACAGCACAGTAAAGTTGATTTCTGGCTTCCCCAGTGGCTCAGCAGTAAAGAATCTGCCTTCCAGTGCAGTATACGCAAGAGATGTGAGTTTGATCCCTGGGTTGGAAAGAGCCCCTGGAGCAGAAATAGCAACCCTCACCAGTGTTCTTGCCTAGAGAATCCCAAGGACAGAGGAGCCTGGCAGGTTACGGTCCAGGGCTTGCAGAGTCAGACACGACTGAGCACAAGCAAAGTTGATTTTAAAAGAGAAATCACATCCTCTCTCCCCTGCTTAACGCTTTTCGATGAATGATAAAATCCAGGTTCCCTCCTGTGTCCTCTAGAGCCCTAGGAGGTCTGGACCCGTCCGCGTCTGTGACACGTGTGGCAGCTCCCCGTTTGCTTTAGTTGTTGGCTCTTCCTGGAAGGCCCTTTTCTGGGCTCTGGGTGATTCCCAAAGAGCTCCGAGGCCACCTCCTCAGGGAAGTTCTCCCGGAGTGCCTCATTTGGCACTCAGGTGCATCATGGTGTGTTTGTCAAAGCATGTGTGGTTATCCAAAGTTCTTATACACATGGTATTTATTCTGCTTTTCCCCATGAGGATATAATCTCCACAGGAAAGATCTATATTGTCTGTTCATCTGTCTCTGGGACCTAGAATAATGTCTGCCCAGAGCAGATGTTTCCTCGTGGCTCAGAAGGTAGAGAATCTGCCTGCAGTGCAGGAGACGTGAGTGCAACCCCGTGGAGAAGGAAATGGCAACCCACTGCAGTGCTCTTGCCTGGGAAATTGAGGGCCCTCAGTCCACAAGAGTCGCAACGAGTCGGAGACGACTGAGCAGCCGACACTGTGGCTTCCACAGTAGATGTTCAGGAATTCTTTTTGAACAGAAGGGATAAGGAATCCAGATTGTGTAGCACCGCACTGCAGAGACGCAGATGCTTGCTACATAAAGTAGGGGCGCGGTGTGGCTCGTGTTTAGAGTGGCTGGAGGGGTCGGCCTGGAATCCGGGCCAAGACTGAAGACGGGTGGTCAGCCCAGAAGGCTCCCTCGGCACTCCTAGGAGGGGGACACGGAGGCCCCCAGGGAGGGCCCTCCGAGGACACAGACGTGGGGGCCCGCCCACGCAGTATTCAGCGGGTGGAGCTCACAGTGTGGTGTTAGGGACGTTCAGAGGGGAAGAGGGTGGTGCAGTTGAGGACTGTCCCCGCGCCTTCCCGCACAGACGGTGCCGTGGCCTGGTTGGCAGACTGACCCCTTAGTCTGAGGGCACTGATATGACTCCCCGCAGGGCATCCTGGTGGGGAAGTGCGTGGGCTGTGGGTGGTACCGTCCGCAGGGAGGGGGTTAGGACCAGGAATGTGGCCCGGGGGGTGCTCAGGTGGGAGGTGGCAGGAGCGGCTGCAGGGGAAGGAGAGGGGCTGGGGAAGAACCGGGAGCACCGTCAGTGGGGGCGTGGAGCCCAAGGCCCCAGAGAAGGAGAGGATGGGGAGAGCAGCCGTCACAGCGACAGCTCCACAGGGCTGGCAAGGAAGAGGCTGGCGATGTGAGCAGGATCCGCAGGGAACTCAGCCCTGCACCGCGTGGGGGTCAGGCTGTACCGCCGCGGGCCTCAATGTTGGTTCTGAAGCTGGAGAGACCATGGAGGGAAGAGAACAGCGGACCTGCAAGCGCAGCTGCCCTCAGGCCCCGCCGCCTCCGCGGGCCTGGCTGGGCTGGCGGCGTGCCTTGGTTTCTGTGAGCACGTCGTGGGTGTCGTTCGTCCCCAGTTCTGCGCGGGCCTCTGGGGTGGCAGCCAGGACGTCCCGGGGCGGGTTGCATCCCGCTGGACACTGGCGGGAGGACGCGGTCTCGGGGGTTGTCTGTGTGCCTGGGTGCTGGCCGGGGCAGCCTAAGAGGAGTCGGGAGACCTGGAAACCCAGCGAGGCCACTGGGAGGTGGGGTGCAGGGCAGGATGGCTACTGAGAACCTCAGAGTGACCTGGAACTTCAGAATTTAGAATGTGGAGAGAAGAAAGGCCCTGGGGTGTGGCCATGTCTTAGTGGGTGAGATGGAGCGGGGGGCAGCAGGTGGGGGTTAGATCTCGGGTGAGCAAGCGCAGCCACCCACCATGTGACACCCTACATCCCCGGAGGCAGGTGAAGATGGAGGCCGAGGAGTTCAGTGAGTGAGGCGGGCGGGAGGGGAGGGTCGCGGGGGCAGAGGGCGCTGGAGCAGTTGCCTGAAACGGGAAGGGCGTCCCAGTCTGGGGAGGGCCACGCCAGCTGATGCTGGGGGAGCCCTTCCGCCGTGGCAGACCCCGGGGTGCACTGCAGGAGGCGGAGGGCATGTCCACCGGCAGAGAGAGATTCTGAGTATCCAGTGCACCCCCGGGGTCCCCAAGGGGACAGGCGGGGCGTGAGAGGAGGCCTCGCGGTGCTGACTGAGGAAAGCCAGGGTCAGCCTTTGAGCCTTGCAAGGTCGTGTGATATAAAGTTACGCCGTTCCTGCCAGGAGTCTTATGTTTCAGTAGCAAAAATAACAAACTCATATATCATGATTTTCCATGAACATTTGGAACAACTACATAATTGGTGTGCTATTTAAAAATTAGCCAGATGTGTGTCTTAGCTGGGTTTCTAACATATCATAAATAATCATTTTAAAGTATGAATGCTAGTATTTATGCATTTCTTTTTTTTTTTCTTCTAAACAGGTTTTTCATCAGGAGCCAACTCCATGGAGCCAGGCCAGGTTTGGCCCCTGGCCTGCTGTGAACAGAGTGTCACCCACTAGAGGACCCCCGGCCGGCCGGCTCTGCCGCCTCACGGGGCGAGCGAAGAAGATGGGTGGAGTGAAGAGCCACCTGCCCGAGTGCTTCCTGCCTCCCGTGCCCTTGCTGATCCTCGTGTCCACGCTGGCGACCGCCAGGAGTGTGGCCAACAGCACTTTAAATGCCACCGATGTGGCGGTGGGCTCAGCGCCCGTGGTCGTCGCCAGAACCGACCATATCATTGTCAAGGAAGGGAACAGTGCCTTGATCAACTGCAGTGTTTACGGCCTCCCCGAACCCCAGTTCAAGTGGTACAATTCGGCGGGCAAGCTGCTGAGCGAGAACGAGGAGGATCGAGGGGGAGGTAGGCCATCCCGCTCCTCCAGGGTCAGAGAAACAAGGAGGGGTTGGGCCAGTGCCCCGGACGTCTCTGGTTCTTACTCACATTGTTTCAGGATCTTCTTGAGTCTGGTTTTTCTAAAAACCAGACTCAAGAAGATCCTGGAGAAATAGATATCCTTAAGGATTCACAGCAGCAATGAATTCATTTTTTTCACTCTTGACTCAGAAAACAAAAGGCAAGCATCAGTGTCTTTTAAAAAGCCTCTTGAAATGTTACAGTATAATGCATGCTAATTGCTGTAGGGGTGGATGTAAAGTGGGTTTTCCTTATGTGTCTCATTCATAAGGGAGTTTTCCTTTGTTTCGTGAAATATAGTGGTTGTCTATCATTTAAAAGCCTTGCTTTTTTAAAAAATGTTATTTATTTCTTTGGGCTGTGCTGGGTCTTCGATGCTGTGCAGCCTTTCTCTGGTTGCACAAGCAAGGGCTGCTCTGGTTGCAGTGCACGGGCTTCTCACTGTGGTCACTTCTCTTGTTCTGGAGCACAGGCTCTAGGGCCCACGGGCGTCAGTAGTTGAGGCACGTGGACTCTAGAGCTCAGGCTCAGTAGTTGAGATGCACAGGCCTAGATGCCCTGATGCATGTGGGATCTTCCTGGACCGGCGATCGAACCCATATCCTCTGCGTCGGCAGGTGGATTCCTAACCACTGGACCACCAGGGAAGTCCCTTGAGGTCACACTTTTTGAAAGCAGTCTCTGTGCAGCTTCTCACCTGCAGCCAGAGATCACCTGTGTTTCCTGGCGACCTGGCTGAAGTTTCTAGACTGTTGGCCAGGAGGGAGGGAGGAGGCTGCAAGAGAGAGAAGTAATGATGGGACCACAGAACTTGCCTACTAGAAGGAACCCTGGAGACCGCACAGTCGAAGCCCCTCTCTTATGCGACTTTTCCCTGGTCCTGTGGTCGTTAGCTGGGACAAGAATCTTCCATGCTGATACTACTCTGGTCACAGAGCTGGTCCATGCTGATGGGGGGCAGACGGAACAACCCAGCCCCTTCCTTTCACTGCAGGTCAGGAGGAAGTGATGTCACACCTGTGAGGGGCGGTAGCCATGGCAATGTGCACATATTCAGGTCCCTGGACCCCAAGGGTCTTTCTGCAGGGCTAGGGATTCCAAGGACACGGCCACTGAAGTGACCAGGGTCTCCAGACTGAGTCTGCTGCCTGCTTGGGCCTGGAGCAGAGGTGGTCCCAGGTATAGAGGGCCATGGCAGGGACTCTGAGCCCTGTGTCCTGGCGAGAGGAGCGTACGGGCACAGTGTGGGCCTGGGCTTCAGCAGTGACGTTTCGAGGTCTGTCTTGGAGTCGTACTGACCACTCCAAGGAGATCTCGATGGTTGGTGTCCAGTTGGTCTCAGCAGGCGGACGTGTGCTTCATGTCTCTGTCCGTGCTTTGGGTGGTTGAATGCCCTGGAGTCGCCTGGGGTCACTTCTCTTCCATCCGTGGGCACCGGGGGTGGAGGGAGCAGACACCAGGGGCCTGGAGATAGAGCCTAGGTTCAGGGCTTGTCTGACAGAACCCTCCAGTCCTGTTTGTAGCTGCGTCCACGCTGACAAATCCCTTGGCTGTTCTAAAGCCTCATGAGGAAAGACACACTAGATTTTTTCAAAGAACTTGTGATATTGGTACTTAACGTGCCAGCTCAGCTCTAGTGATTACCGCACATAATCAGAGTCATTTCAGGACACAGGTAACACGGGGTAATATTCAGAACTGCCAAGCAAGACAAAGGAAATGGAACATTTATCCTCAGCATAAAATATGACCATGAGTGTGCCTCTTGAGGAGCCGAAGTCTTCAAGTCTTCATTTATGGCAGGAAGATGTCCACCTTCTAACCAGGATATAGATTTCAGTTTCTGGGCTGATCAGCTGGGAGTTTACATGGAGTGGTGTTTCATTAATAACTCAACAAAGAAGTGGTTGCTACAGCATGGAAACAGCTCTAACATCCTAGAATGTCAGTTACACGCACATACTGCAGTGGGAACGGCGCTGACACCCTAGAATGTCAGTGACACGCGCACGCTGCAGTGGGAACAGCTTGACACCCTAGAATGTCAGTTACAAGCGCACGCTGCAGTGGGAACAGCGCTGACGTCCTAGAATGTCAGTTACACACACACACTGCAGTGGGAACAGCGCTAACACCCTAGAATGTCAGTTACACACACACTGCAGTGGGAACAGTGCTGACGTCCTAGAATGTCAGTTACACGCGCACACTGCAGTGGGAATGTTGCTGACGTCCTAGAATGTCAGTTACACACACACTGCAGTGGGAACGGCGCTGACACCCTAGAATGTCAGTGACACGCGCACGCTGCAGTGGGAACAGCGCTGACGTCCTAGAATGTCAGTTACACACACACACTGCAGTGGAGACGGCTCTGACACCCTAGAATGTCAGTTACACACACACTGCAGTGGGAACGGCGCTGACACCCTAGAATGTCAGTGACACGCGCACGCTGCAGTGGGAACAGCGCTGACGTCCTAGAATGTCAGTTACACACACACACTGCAGTGGAGACGGCTCTGACACCCTAGAATGTCAGTTACACACACACTGCAGTGGGAACAGTGCTGACGTCCTAGAATGTCAGTGACACGCGCACGCTGCAGTGCTGCCTGGTACTTGCTCAGTCGCTCAGTCATGTCCAACTGTTGGTGACCCCAAGGACCCTGTAGCTCACCAGGCTCCTCTGTCCATGGGATTCTCCAGGCAAGATTACTGGAGTGGTTTGCCATTCCCTTCTCCAGGGAATCTTCCCAACCCAGGGATTGAACCCTCATCTCTTGCATCTCTTGCAGGCAGGTTCTGTACCACTGAGCCACAGACCACTGCTGAAATCAAACAAGATGAGCATAAGTCCCATTAACAACCACCCCTGTTGACTAAGCCCCTGTACTGTGTTGCCCAGTTTGTTTCTGGTCCTCACAGTGGGCATGAGGGTTTTGTGGCCTTGATCCTCACAGGTCTGGATTGAGAAGCAGGGGGATGGAGAAAACAGTACTCAGCAGGGTATGGCTGGGTTGGGCTTCATTCTCCCTCTGTGCCTACCAGCACCTGCTCCTCCTCCAGGTCTCAGCAGACAAGGGGTGGTGAAAGCCCCTGGCCAGATAGAACAGATGAGAGGCTGGATGGTCAGTGCACCAGCCCCATCACCATCACCAAGAGGCAGTGCTAGGACCCCACCGTAATGCACATACGAAGCATGCATACACCCAGGCATGTTCAGAACCATTTGGTGAGTTGCCCTCGTGTGTGCTTTGCAATTCCAGGAGTACTTAATAGTATTTCATTTCTTGTTGGTGCTGAGAAAGTGACACAACTGTTCCTGGTGCCTCTCTGCGGGTCCTAGAAGGAATGGGTTGTTGCCTATCGCTGGTGGGAGCAGCAGCTGACTTGCTTTGTGTCCCTCGTGTTGTCTCTTCAATCCCACAGATCAGGAGAGGCCACTGTATGATCTGTTTCTGGAGGACTTTTGTTTTTTTTGGAACTCACCAAAGGACACATTGGGGCTTCCCAGGTGGAACTAGTACTAAAGAACCCACCTGCCAACACAGGAGACGTAAAAGAGACCCGGGTTCAATCAGGACAATTCCCTGAAGGAGGAAATGGCAACCCACTCCAGTATTCTTGCTTGGAGAATCCCATGGACTGAGGAGCCTGGTGGGCTACAGTCCATGGGGTCACAAAGAGTCAGACAACTGAAGCGACTTAGCACGCATGCAAAGGACATGTTGGAGGTGGTCCACCATTTTACAGAAATAACCCAGAGCTCCAATAACATGAGTAACCACAAACGGCCACAAAATGTCCTGTTTTCAGCTTTTCTTTTGCTACAGGTGAGTAGCCATATATAAGTGCCAGAAAGTGTTATAAAAATGCCTCTCTTATTTCAGGTATGAATTATCCAGTGTATTTTTGCTGTAGTTTCTTACTCTGACTTTAAACCATGAAAATGCACATTGGCACCTTTATCAGATGATAAATAACAAGCATCTCAAGAAAGTCTGCTCTGGAAAAGGTATAGGCCTTGGCAATCATGCCTGGCTCAGTTATGTTGGAAATTCTTACTTCAAGTGAGGTTTTAGGTTTCCCCATGGATTTGTTCTCCATTCTCTTGTAGTGTTCTGTCATCAAAAATAATTACGAATTATCTCTGAAAATACACCCAGAGTTATCTGAGCTGAGTTATATGAAGTTCGCGATTCTTTCATGGCTGCTCCACCTTTGTAGAGTTCATTGTTGTGAATTTTGGTTTAGTTTACATTGCTCTGGTGTTTTTATCCTCTGTTCCTGCAGACGTTTTTAGTAGCCTGTGAGATGCTTTTACCTCCTCCTGCCAAGGGACCACAGAAAACTGTACTGGTCACGTCTTCAGACCTGAGTGAATCTCCCCCAACCCCAACATATCCAGGAGGGAGTCAGTGCCCACAGCATGAAGTGGACATCATTGTTTGCCTCTCTGATATAGCATGGAATAGTGTGTGAACCTATAAAAGTGCTACACTAAATTCTTCTTTTAGTAAATTAAATGTTTGAGATTTAAAAAGTTGATTCCTCAAAATTTGTGTAATTGTAAATATACCACTGGAAATTCAGCAGAACAGAACAATGATGGCTCTTTGAGCAAGTTCTTTAACTTTTCAGAGCTAGTTTTCCCATCTGTAAAGCAGAGATAATCCTCTTTTACCTCCAGGCAGGGTTGTGAGCCTTCCATGATGCATTAAACGTTCAGTATGGTACCTGGAGAGGCTTCCCAGGTGCCTGCAATGCTGGAGATACAGATTAGATACCTGGGTTGGGAAGATCTCCTGGAGAAGGAAATGGCAACCCACCAGTATTCTTGCATGGAAAATTCCATGGACCGGGGAGCCTGGCGGGCTACAGTCCATGGGGTTGCAAAGAGGACTTAGCATGACTTAACGACTGAACAACAGCAGTACCTAGAGCACACCAATGCATCCGTAAATGGCAGCTGCGTCACTGTTACCGGCCACTCCACCCTTGTTCTGTGATGTCACAGTCAAGATCCCAAGTGCTTCTGTCTCTGCTTCATAGGACGGTGTGTTTTGTAAAGAAAGGAAATAATTTTCTGAGCAATTTCTTATTCACTCTCTCAAGTTCTCAACCTTAAAAAAGAAAAAATAAAAAGCATGTCTATCCCTGAAGTGTTATTTAAAATCTTGAGATGACACTGTGATGGCAAGGGAGGCACCTTCTCTTCCATCGGCTGCCTCCCCCTTCCTGGTGCGTTCCCTCCATGTGCAGAGGCCTGCTGACCCCCGCGTGCTCCGGCTGTGCAGAAAGCAGTGCGTGTGGATGCTGTGGGGGATGTGATGCACACGGCGTATTTTACTTTTGCCAGAGTCAGTGGCTCTCTCACCCAGAGGACACTAGCCAAGCCTGGAGGCGTTTTTGGTAGTCGTGGTCGGGGCAGGAGAGGAAGGAGTGGGAGATGGTGCTGCTGGTATCCGGTGGGTGGACACCAGGAATATTCTCAGCACCCCACAACACACAGGACAGAGAAGTATCGTTGTTGCTCAGTCACCCGGTTGTGTCTGACTCTTTGAAACCCCAAGAACTGTAGCCCTAGGCTCCTCTGTCCATGGCATTTCCCAGGCAAGAATACTGGAGTGGGTTGCCATTTCCTTCTCCAGGGGATCTTCCTGATCCAGGGATCGAACCCATGTCTCCTGCATTGGCAGGCAGGTTCTTTACCCCTGAGTCACCAGTGAAGCCCTCCAAAGAATTATCTGATGCAAAATGTCAGCCCAAGGGGAAAAACCCTTAGTTCAGTTCAGTTCATTTCAGTTGCTCAGTCTTGTCCAACTCTTTGCAACCCCATGTACACCAGGCTTCTCTGTCCATCATCAACTGGAGAAACCCTGGTCCCACCTAAAGAAGCATTTTAGCCAGCTAAAGAATCATTCCACAGTCAGTTTAGTCACCTGTGAGAACCGGTAATGTAGTTTTCTGTAAAAGTGGTACTTTGGTTCATTTTCCAGAAGGAATCATGTCAGAGGCCAACCTGCTAACCTGCTAACGGGCCACCACCGTTTGTAGTGTTTCTTCAATGCTTTTCAGCTGTCCCTTTGGGATGCGATCCCAGACAGCTTTTAGTCTGAGCAGTGGGAAGACCCTTCCCTGTCACTCTCAGATGAGGATGAGAGACGAGATGCCAAAACAGGAAGTTATTTCTCTCCACCCAGTGCTGGGCGCGCTCAGAAGAGACTCTTACCAGCCTCCATGGAGTGTGCTTGGCACTTTTTTAAAAATGAAGATTATCAGGTTGAATTAACTGGAGAGTCAGATGTTTCCCTTGCCAGGAAATTAAAAGACAGCTTCTTTTCAGGTTTTCGTGATTCTTTAAAGCAGAGCACAACCGCAGGCTGCGTACGCCCTGAGCCTTCCCCCGTCCCCTACCTTCCTGAGCAGAGAGCTGAACTAAGCCGGGATGATCCCAGGCTCCTCGGCCCCACGTGATGTAGGAAGCAGCTTGTTAGCAGCCCCAGGACTGCCTGAAGAGCCACCCAGGAGGATGGGACCCTGGGGCCCGGGCGCCTGGCTGCTGCGGTACGGCTGCAGCAGGTCTGTGGCCTGGGTCTCTGCAGTGGCTGGGGTCTGGGGAGGCGGGAAGGGTGGCTCGCACCTCTTGCAGAAGCCCCGTGACAGCCACGTGGGGCTCCGCTTGTGTTCAGTTCCGTTTTGTAAAGACTGGATGCCTTCCCTGAGTCTCCTCTCTTTCATATACCGGAGAGCAGGCTCCACACTTAGAGACAGAAAAGTGTGGACTCGGTGCAGCATCATTCAACTGAGTGTATGCACTGCCTTTCTGTCTGTGTAAGCATTATCGGGACTCTCACCTCCTGGAAAGTCTTCAGTTGGTTTCATGAAAATAACCTCCTTGTTTGAACGGATCCTCCTTGAGAGGCTGAAGAGCCTCCATGTCTAAATGAGGTTGTGAGCGGAGACTTAATCTTCTCGTACCACCTATCAGGGTTTCCGAGGTGGCTCAGTGGTAAAGAATCTACCTGCGATGCAGGAGACACAGGTGATGTAGGTTCAGTCCCCAGGTCAGGAAGATTCCTTGGAGCAGGAAATGGCAACCCACTCCAGTATTCTTGCCTGGAGAATCCCATGGACAGGGGGGCCTGGCGGGCTACAGTCCATGGAGTCATTAAAGAGTCGGACATGACTTAAGGACTAAACAACATCTACTCCTATCCATGAGTAGACAAACCATACATTAGTGGTTTACCCTTTACAGAAAAACCTCTCCAAGGAAAAAGAGAAATCCTTTCCTTCTAAGAAATAATTTAAGGGAAATTCTAAGAGCTTTGTATTTGGTCATAATTTTATTTTTTAAATTTATTTTTAATTGAAAGATAATTGCTTAACAATATTGCTTTGCTTTCTGCCATGCATCATGAATTAACCATAGGGGTACATCTCTCCCCTCCCTCTTGAACTTCCCTCCCTCCCCTGCTCTTTCCCACCCCTGTAGGTTGTTACAGAGCCCTACTTTGAGTGCCCAGAGTCATAACAGCAAATTTCCATTGGCTCTCTATTTTACATATGCTAGTGTTAATGCATTGGAGAAGGAAATGGCAACCCACTCCAGTGTTCTTGCCTGGAGAACCCCACGGACAGGGGAGCCTGGTGGGCTGCCGTCTATGGGGTCGCACAGAGTCGGACACGACTGAAGCGACTTAGCAGCAGCAACAGCAGCAGTGTGTATGCTTTTCATGTCAGTATACATCAAGGCTGTATACTGTCACCCTGCCTATTTAACTTATATGCAGAGCACATCATGAGAAATGCTGGGCTGGATGAAGCACAAACTGGAATCAAGATTGCAGGGAGAAATTTCAATAACCTCAGATATGCAGATGACACCACCCTTACGGCAGAGAGTGAAGAGGAACTAAAAAGCCTCTTGATGAAAGTGAAACAGGAGAGTGAAAAAGTTGGCTTAAAACTCAACATTCAGAAAACTAAGATCATGGCATCTGGCCCCATCACTTTATGGCAAATAGATGGGGAAACAGTGGAAACAGTGAGAGATTTGGCTCCAAAATCACTGCAGATGGTGACTGCAACCATGAAATTAAAAGACACTTGCTCCTTGGAAGAAAAGTTATGACCAACCTAGACAGCATATTAAAAAGTAGAGACATTACTTTGCCTAAGAAGGTCCATCTAGTCAAAGCTATGGTTTTTCCAGTAGTCATATATAGATGTGACAGTTGGACTATAAAGAAAGCTGAGTGCTGAAGAATTGATGCTTTTGAACTGTGGTGTTGGAGAAGACTCTTGAGATCCAACCAGTCCATCCTAAAGGAGATCAGTCCTGAATATTCATTGGAAGGACTGATGCTGAAGCTGAAACTCCGATACTTTGGCCACCTGATGCGAAGAACTAGACCCTGATGCTGGGAGGGATTGGGAGCAGGAGGAGAAGGAGACAACAGAGGATGAGATGGTTGGATGGCATCACCAACTCAATGGACATGGGTTTGAGTAAACTCTGGGAGCTGGTGAAGGACAGGGAGGCCTGGCATGCTGCAGTCCATGGGGTCGCAAAGAGTTGGACACGACTGAGCAACTGAACTGAACTGAATGCTTTCATGGGCATGATGTTAATTTTTGATGCTGAGTGGTCCTCAGGATGGCTGGGTGGATGGAGGTTTTGGCAGACGTGAGTTTGGAGGAGAACTGTGCTTACAGCATCTCCATGGCTGTACCGTCACCTTTCTCAAGCTGCTTCACCTCCGGGAGAGACTGGTGCTCTGGTTCTGTCCAGCGGTCATTTGATTGGAAGGTGTTGACCTGGGTGTTATTCCTGATCTGTCATGTCGAATCACGGTAACCTGCGTACCGTGGCATTTCTCGGGGTCATAGGTTTAGCTGTCACTGCACGATGCTGTCGACCTGTTTCTCTAGTTGCTGGGCTGGTCCCCTGACCCAGTTCTGTGGACGTGAGCTTGTGCCACCCTGAGTGACTCGCCTTCTGTGTGCCCAGGCCCCGAGGTGACAAGCGATACAAGTCAGCCACTTTCCCGGCCTGGGGACCCAGATGTTGGCTTCTCCCAGAGGGTGTTAGCTGGGAGGAAGGTCTGTCCTTCCTCTGTCCCCAAGGAGACAGATGCTGAAAAGGTGTTTCCACGCCCTTGACTTTCTTCCATTCAGTAATATTTTCCCGATCAGATTAAGGCCTGCCTGATTTGAAGCATTGCAGGAATCCTGGAAGTAGGTAACAGGTACGCCCATCTTGAACTTTGGTAGATTCCAGAAACCAGCCTTGCAGCAGTGTCCCCACGGCAGCCCCATCCACGGGCACTGTGCCTTTCTCATCCTCCCATGACCCCCGCCCAACCCTCCTCTGGCACTCTGCAAGGTGGAAAAGCTACCTGTTTTAAAAGTTGCTTGAATTTCTTTAAATTTTACTATGATTTAACCACAAGTGATTTTGTGTACTTAGGCACTACCTGCGTTCCATTTTTCTGTGACTTATTCGTCCAAATCCTTCCCCATTTTTTTTCCTTTTGGGTTATTTGTCTTGATTTTTAGGCATTCTTTGGGCTTCCCAGGTGGTTCAGTGGTTACGAACTCACCTGCAGTGCCGGAGGCATAGGAGATGTGTTTGATCCCTGGATTGGGAAGACCTCCAGGAGGAGGAAATGGCTACCCACTCCAGTGTTCTTGCCTGGAGAATCCCATGGACAGAGGAGCCTGATGATCTGCAGTTCATGGGGTCACAGAGTCAGACACAGCTGAAGCGACTGCACACACGTAGGAGTATCTAGTTACTAAGCATCTGTCAGATATTCTAGAATTTTCTCCCACTCTATCATTTGCTCATAACTTTAGTATAACATATAGCATAGTGTGGAACTTTTAACTGGGGAGAAGTCTAATCTTTCAGGGTTCTCTGTGGGCAGTTGCTGGGATTCTGGAAATGCTGAAAAAGGCTTACCTGTCCCAAGGCCATAGAAATGTTTTCATGTCTTCTATTGATGTTATACTTTTAGTTTTACATTTGGATCTTCAGAGTACTTGGGATTTATTTTTATGTGTCACTAAACTAGGAATTTATTTTCTTTCAAAAAAGCCATCAGTTGTCCCACTGTTCTTTGCCCCCTGATTTGAAATGACATCTTCCTTAATTTAAAATCCCCCCGCTCGCCGGCATCTGCGTCTGGACCTTGAGGTTTTCTCTGCTGATTGAACCAGGGCTCAGAGCAGGGGAAGAGGTGGGGTGGCCAGGCCTCTCGCCGCAGTTCTCTGCCCCTGCAGCACACAGGCTCCCCTCTTTTTTCACATGTCCCATCATCCCCTCTGGCCTTGGAGTGCTCTCTCTTCCTCCTGTTCCTCTCCCCACAACCCCAGGCCCCCTCAGGACTGCACCGTCCCATCCAGCAGCATCCTTGGTGCCCTGCTCACTCAGGGCACATGCCATGCACCCCAGGTTGGCAGGGAGTCTGCGTCCCTCTCCACATGACTGGTCTCTGCAGCCAGGGGTCATGTCTGACTTATCTTTGCATCTGCATTGTCTGTCAGGGAGCCTGGTGACAGACAATTTGTAAACTAAGGTTTGTTAACGGAATGCATGAACAAGATAAAGAAGACCGCTGTCCTTCTAAAGACATCAACTTTATCACACAGCGAGACTTCAACCTTCAAGAATAAACAACATTCATTATTGGATAAAGTCTACAATAGGTGTTAGTCTAAGGACCCATTGTTCTGGGCTAAGAAGCAGAATATGCACGAAACTAACAATTTATGCCCTGACTATCCCACTGGTTCCCCTAAACGAACCACAAGTGTCACCTCATTGTGTTTATTCCAGACTGGGCCTGTTTTGACCTGTGACTAGGAACTTCTGATGTGTTTGAGTCTGTATCTGCATTGAATTGCTTGGGCCCAGGCCAGATAAATACACGTCTGTAGACAGTTTCTAGTCAAAGCTGTGGTTTTTCCAGTAGTCATGTATGGATGTGAGAGTGGACTATAAAGAAAGCTGAGCACTGAAGAATTGATACTTTTGAACTGTGGTGTTGGAGAAGACTTTTGAGAGTCCCTTGGACTGTAAGGAGATCCAACCAGTCCATCCTAAAGAAGATCAGTCCTGAATATTCATTAGAAGGACTAATGCTGAAGCTGAAACTCCAATAGTTTGGCCACCTGATGTGAAGAACTGACTCATTTGAAAAGACCCTGATGCTGGGAAAGATTGAAGGTGGGAGAAGGGGACGACAGACGATGAGATGGTTGGATGGCCTCACCGACTCGATGGACATGAGTTTGAGTAAGCTCCGGGAGTTAATGATGAATAGGGAGGCCTGGCGTGCCTCAGTCCATGGGGTTGCAAAGAGTCGGACATGACTGAGCGACTGAACTGAACTGAGACATTTTAACACATCCCTGAAGATAACTATAAAATCTAACTTCAGAAACCCTCTGAATAGTCAGTAAAGCGTTGGTATTGTGTAACTATATGCATTTCTGCATTTCACTTTTCTATGACAGAATACAGCCGTCACTAAAAGTATAGCTGAGATATTTGGAGAAAGCCATTTATGTTCCCGTCAGGTGCCTGCCTCCTGACTTCAGCACTCTTTTCTGCTCTTCCTCTTCTCCACCCAGGTTCCTCCTTCTCTGACCTTGAATGTGTAGATAATTCCTCCACAGAGGGAGTGGGGATGAAAGGGTAAGGGGTGAACAGATTTATCCCAAGTGTTCCCCATGCAAATAACCTCACCTTCTCCTGCCCTGTCGCTGCTATATTTCCCACCCAAGTGAGGAAGGTCAGTGTGAGAAGCTCCCAGAGGTTCTGCAGTTCTGTTGAGCTCAGCACCTTCCCGGTCTGTCATAAACTTTCAGTCGACCAGACACGTTCTTTTTTTCCTGTGCCTGCTGTAGCCTGGTTTGATCCCAGGCGGTGCAGTTCGTAAATAATCCACCTGCCAATGCAGGGGGACACAAGAGATGTGGGTTTGATCCCTGGGTTAGGAAGATCAAATTGGTCATTTCCCTTGCTCAGATGATTTTTTTTTTAGAGTAATTTTATTTATTTTATTTTTTATCAGTTGGAGGCTAATTACTTCACAACATTTCAGTGGGTTTTGTCATACATTGACATGAATCAGCCATGGAGTTACATGTATTCCCCATACCGATCCCCCCTCCCACCTCCCTCTCCACCCGATTCCTCTGGGTCTTCCCAGTGCACCAGGCCTGAGCACTTGTCTCATGCATCCCACCTGGGCTGGTGATCTGTTTCACTATAGATAATATACATGCTGTTCTTTCGAAACATCCCACCTTCACCTTCTCCCACAGAGTTCAAAAGTCTGTTCTGTACTTCTGCGTCTCTTTTTCTGTTTTGCATATAGGGTTATCGTTACCATCTTTCTAAATTCCATATATATGTGTTAGTATGCTGTAATGTTCTTTATCTTTCTGGCTTACTTCACTCTGTATAATGGGCTCCAGTTTCATCCATCTCATTAGAACTGATTCAAATGAATTCTTTTTAACGGTTGAGTAATATTCCATGGTGTATATGTACCACAGCTTTCTTATCCATTCGTCTGCTGATGGGCATCTAGGTTGTTTCCATGTCCTGGCTATAATAAACAGTGCTGCGATGAACATTGGGGTGCACGTGTCTCTTTCAGATCTGGTTTCCTCAGTGTGTATGCCCAGAAGTGGTATCGCTGGGTCATATGGCAGTTCTATATCCAGTTTTTTAAGAAATCTCCACACTGTTCTCCATAGTGGCTGTACTAGTTTGCATTCCCACCAACAGTGTAAAAGGGTTCCCTTTTCTCCACACCCTCTCCAGCATGTATTGCTTGTAGACTTTTGGATAGCAGCCATCCTGACTGGCGTGTAATGGTACCTCATTGTGGTTTTGATTTGCATTTCTCTGATAATGAGTGATGTTGAGCATCTTTTCATGTGTTTGTTAGCCATCTGTATGTCTTCTTTGGAGAAATGTCTGTTTAGTTCTTTGGCCCATTTTTTGATTGGGTCATTTATTTTTCTGGAATTGAGCTTCAGGAGTTGCTTGTATATTTTTGAGATTAATCCTTTGTCTGTTGCTTCACTTCCTATTATTTTCTCCCAATCTTAGGGCTGTCTTTTCATCTTACTTATAGTTTCCTTTGTTGTGCAAAAGCTTTTAAGTTTCATTAGGTCCCATTTGTTTATTTTTGCTTTTATTTCCAATATTCTGGGAGGTGGGTCATAGAGGACCCTGCTGTGATTTATGTCGGAGAGTGTTTTGCCTATGTTCTCCTCTAAGATTTTTATAGTTTCTGGTCTTACATTTAGATCTTTAATCCATTTTGAGTTTATTTTTGTGTATGGTGTTAGAAAGTGTTCTAGTTTCATTCTTTTACAAGTGGTTGACCACTTTTCACAGCACCACTTGTTAAAGAGGTTGTCTTTTTTCCATTGTATATCCTTGCCTCCTTTGTTGAAGATAGGTGTCCATAGGTTCATGGATTTATCTCTGGGCTTTCTATTCTGTTCCATTGATCTATATTTCTGTCTTTGTGCCAGTACCATACTGTCTTGATGACTGTGGCTCTGTAGTAGAATCTGAAGTCAGGCAGGTTGATTCCTCCAGTTCCATTCTTCTTTCTCAAGATTACTTTGGCTACTCAAGGTTTTTTGTATTTCCATACAAATTGTGAAATTATTTGTTCTAGTTCTGTGAAAAATGCCGTTGGTAGCTTGATGGGGATTGCGTTGAATCTATAGATTGCTTTGAGTAGAATAGCCATTTTGACAATATTGATTCTTCCAGTCCATGAACACGGTATGTTTCTCCGTTTGTGTCCTCTTTGATTTCTTTCATCAGTGTTTTATAGTTTTCTATGTATAGGTCTTTTGTTTCTTTAGGTAGATATACTCCTAAGTATTTTATTCTTTTTGTTGCAATGTTGAATGGTATTGTTTCCTTAATTTCTCTTTCTGCTTTTTCATTGTTAGTATATAGGAATGCAAGGGATTTCTGTGTGTTAATTTTATACCCTGCAACTTTACTATATTCATTGAATAGCTCTAGTAATTTTCTATAAGAGTCTTTAGGGTTTTCTATGTAGAGGATCATGTCATCTGCAAACAGCGAGAGTTTCACTTTTTCTTTTCTTACCTGGATTCCTTTTACTTCTTTTTCTGCTCTGATTGCTGTGGCCACAACTTCCAACCCTATGTTGAATAGTAGTGGTGAGAGTGGGCACCCGTGTCTTGTTCCTGATTTCAGGGGAAATGCTTTCAATTTTTCCCCATTGAGGGTGACGCTTGCTGTGGGTTTGTCATATGTAACTTTTATTATGTTGAGGTATGTTCCTTCTATTCCTGCTTTCTGGAGAGTTTTGATCATAAATGAGTGTTGAATTTTGTCAAAGGCTTTCTCTGTATCTATTGAGATAATCATATGGGTTTTATCTTTCAATTTGTTAATGTGGTGTATTACGTTGATTGATCTGCAGATATTA
The DNA here is from genome assembly GCF_963930625.1 of Muntiacus reevesi. Classification (NCBI taxonomy): domain Eukaryota; kingdom Metazoa; phylum Chordata; class Mammalia; order Artiodactyla; family Cervidae; genus Muntiacus; species Muntiacus reevesi. The sequence continues at coordinate 1,781,153 of NC_089265.1, read as the reverse complement.
AAGAATCCTTGCATTCCTGGGATAAAGCCCACTTGGTCATGGTGTATGATTTTTTAAATTTGTTGTTGGATTCTGTTTGCTAGAATTTTGTTAAGGATTTTTGCATCTATGTTCATCAGTGATATTAGCTTGTAGTTTTCTTTTTTTGTGGCATCTTTGTCTGGTTTTGGAATTAGGGTGATGGTGGCCTCATAGAATGAGTTTAGAAGTTAACCTTCTTCTGCAATTTTTTGGAAGAGTTTGAGTAAGATAGGTGTTAGCTCTTCTCTAAATTTTTGGTAGAATTCAGCTGTGAAGCCATCTGGTCCTGGGCTTTTGTTTCCTGGAAGATTTCTGATTACAGTTTCGATTTCCTTGCTTGTGATGGGTCTGTTAAGATCTTCTATTTCTTCCTGGTTCAGTTTTGGAAAGTTATACTTTTCTAAGAATTTGTCCATTTCATCCAAGTTGTCCATTTTATTGGCATAGAGCTGCTGATAGTAGTCTCTTATGATCCTTTGTATTTCAGTGTTGTCTTTTGTGATCTCTCCATTTTCATTTCTAATTTTGTTAATTTGGTTTTTCTCTCTTTGTTTCTTAATGAGTCTTGCTAATGGTTTGTCAATTTTGTTTATTTTTTCAAAAAAAACACAGCTTTTCGCTTTGTTGATTTTTGCTATGGTCTCTTTAGTTTCTTTTGCATTTATTTCTGCCCTAATTTTTAAGATTTTTTTCCTTCTCCTAACCCTGGGGTTCTTCATTTCTTCCTTCTCTAATTGCTTTAGGTGTAGAGTTAGGTTATTTATTTGGCTTTTTTCTTGTTTCTTGATGTAAGCTTGTAATGGTATGAACCTTCCCCTTAGGATTGCTTTTACAGTGTCCCATAGGTTTTGGGTTGTTGTGTTTTCATTTTCATTCGTTTCTATACATATTTTGATTTCTTTTTTGATTTCTTCTATGATTTGTTGGTTATTCAGAAGCGTGTTATTTAGCCTCCATATGTTTGAATTTTTAACAATTTTTTTCCTTTAATTGAGATCTAATCTTACTGCACTGTGATCAGAAAAGATGACTGGAATGATTTCAATTTTTTTGAATTTTCCAAGACCAGATTTATGGCCCAGGATGTGATCTATTCTGGAGAAGGTTCCGTGTGCACTTGAGAAAAAGGTGAAGTTGATTGGGGTGAAATGTCCTATAGATATCAATTAGGTCGAGCTGGTCCATTGTGTCATTTAAGGTTTGTGTTTCCTTGTTAATTTTCTGTTTAGTTGATCTATCCATAGTTGTGAGTGGGGTATTAAAGTCTCCCACTATTATTGTGCTACTATTAATTTCCTCTTTCATACTCGTTAGCATTTGCCGTACATATTGCGGTGCTCCTATGTTGGGTGCATATATATTTATAATTGTTATATCTTCTTCTTGGATTGATCCTTTGATCATTATGTAGTGTCCTTCTTTGTCTCTTTTCACATCCTTTATTTGAAAGTCTATTTTATCTGATATGAGTATTGCGACTCCTGCTTTCTTTTGGTCTCCGTTTGCATGAAATATTTTTTTCCAGCCCTTCACTTTTAGTCTGTATGTTTCTCTTGTTTTGAGGTGGGTCTCTTGTAGACAGCATATATAGGGGTCTTGTTTTTGTATCCATTCAGCCAATCTTTGTCTTTTGGTTGGGACATTCAACCCATTTACATTTAAGGTAATTATTGATAGGTGTGGTCCCGTTGCCATTTACTTTGTTGTTTTGGGTTCACGTTTATACAACCTTTCTGCATTTCCTGTCTAGAGAAGATCCTTTAGCATTTGTTGAAGAGCTGGTTTGGTGGTGCTGAATTCTCTCAGCTTTTGCTTGTCTGTAAAGCTTTTGAATTCTCATTCATATCTGAATGAGATTTTTGCTGGGTACAGTAATCTAGGTTGTAGGTTATTCTCTTTCATTACTTTAAGTATGTCCTGCCATTCCCTTCTGGCCTGGAGGGTTTCTATTGATAGATCAGCTGTTATCCTTATGGGAATCCCTTTGTGTGTTATTTGTTGTTTCTCCCTTGCTGCTTTTAATATTTGTTCTTTGTGTTTGATCTTTGTTAATTTGATTAATATATGTCTTGGTGTGTTTCACCTTGGGTTTATCCTGTTTGGGACTCTCTAGGTTTCTTGGACTTGGGTGGCTATTTCCTTCCCCATTTTAGGAAAGTTTTCAGCTATTATCTCCTCGAGTATTTTCTCATGGCCTTTCTTTTTGTCTTCTTCTTCTGGGACTCCTATGATTCAAATGTTGGGGCGTTTCACATTGTCCCAGAGGTCCCTGAGGTTGTCCTCATTTCTTTTGATTCTTTTTTCTTTTTTCCTCTCTGCTTCATTTATTTCCACCATTTTATCTTCTACCTCACTTATCCTATCTTCTGTCTCCATTATTCTACTCTTGGTTCCCTCCAGAGTGTTTTTTATTTCATTCATTGCATTATTCATTTTTAATTGACTCTTTTTTATTTCTTCTAGGTCTTTATTAAACATTTCTTGCATCTTTTCAATCTTTGTCTCCAGGCTATTTATCTGTAACTCCATTTTGTTTTCAAGATTTTGGATCATTTTTATTATCATTATTCTAAATTCTTTTTCAGGTAGATTCCCTATCTCCTCCTCTTTTGTTTGACTTGGTGGGCATTTTTCTTGTTCCTTTACCTGTTGGGTATTTCTCTGCCTTTTCATCTTGTTTAGATTGCTGTGTCTGGAATGGACTTTCTGTATTCTGGAGGTCTGTGGTTCCTTTTTATTGTGGAGGTTTTACCCAGTGGGTGGGATTGGACGATTGGCTTATCAAGGTTTCCTGGTTAGGGAAGCTTTTGTAGGTGTTCTGGTTCGTGAAACTTGATTTCTTCTCTCTGGAGAGCAATGGAATGCCCAGTAATGGGTTTTGAGATGGGTCTATGTGTTAGGTGTGACCTTGGGCAGTCTGTATGTTGACGTTCAGGGCTATGTTCCTGTGTTGCAGGAGAATTTGCGTGGTATGTCTTGCTCTAAAACTTATTGGCTCTTGGGGGGTGGTTGGTTTCAGTGTAGATATGGAGGCTTTTGGACGGTCTCTTATTACTTAAAGTTCCATGTAGTCATGAGTTTTCTGGTGTTCTTAGGTTTTGGGCTTAAGTCTCCTGCCTCTGGATTTCAGTTTTATTCTTCCAGTAGTCTCAGGACTTCTCCAACTATACAGCACTGATAATAAAACTTCTAGGTTAATGGCAAACAGATTCTCCCCTGTTAGGGGCACCCAGAGAGGTTCACAGAGTTACATGAAGAAGAGGAGAGGGAGGAGGGAGATAGAGATGATCAGGAGGAGAAAAAGGGGGACTCAAGAGGAGAGAGACAGAACTACGCAGTTGTCTGTTCCCAGAGTGTTCTCCGTAGCCCAGACACCCACAAAGATTCACAGAATTGGATTGGGAAGAGAAGGGGAAAGGAGGAAATAGGGGTGTTTTGAGGTAAAAAACAGAGAGTTAAGATTGGGAGAGAATAATCAACACACTCCTGAATAAAAATGGGAACTGAATATTGGATTCTTAAATGTCCACAGTTTATATCATATACTGAAAAACAAAGATTAAAAATCTAGAGTAGAGGTTAGACTCTTAAAAATACTGTATTAAAAACAAAAACCAAAACACACAAAAAAAATTTTAGAAATATATATGAAGTTTGGTTTAAAAATAGGGCTTCTCTTCTTTTTTTTTTTTTTTTTTTTTGGTAAGGTTATAGTATAATGAAAATGAAAATTAAGGAGTAGTAGAGGAGTAATAGAGGACTTTAAAAGGAAATAAGAGAAAAAGAAAAATAGAAAATAGAAGAGAAAAGGGGGGAAAAAGAAGAAAAAAAAAAGACAAAAAAATTTTTTTCCTAATTAAAAAAATCGTAAAAATCTATGAAAATGAAAGCTAAGGAGTAATGGGGGAGTAATAGGGAATTTTAAAAGAAAATAAAAGTGAAAAAAGAAAAAAAAAATTTTTTTTTCTTACTTAAAAAAAAAAAAGTAAAAATATATCTAGGAATTTCTCTGGAGCTGTTGCGGTCAATGTGAGTTCAGTTCAGTTTCAGATAGCTCCTCGTTCCAGCTTACACTTCTCGATATCTACAGGCCCCTTCTTGTGTAGTTGATGTTATCTACAGGATTTTGATCTGTTGCACCGGTCCCTTCTGAAGCGGTTCCCTTTGTTTATTTGGCTTCTGTCTGCCGGTCTCTTCAGTGCCCAATTTCCGCCCTGGCACAGGCAGGCGGAGGTGGACTCTTATTCTGGTTGCTAGTTCCCTCGCGCTGCCGGGAGGGGCTGGCGCTGCTTTTCCCTCTACGCTGCTCAGGCTCCCAGCTGCTCTATATGGAGCGTGCCCTGCGCTGCACGTGCGTGGTTCTAGCCCTTGGGTGTTCCACAAAAGCGCGGAATAAAAAGCTGCGCCAGCGTTTTGTGCCTTCCCCGTCCTAGCGGCTCAGGCAGCCGGAAGCTTGACGGGCGCGCTCTCCCCGGGTGCGGCGCGCCTTCTCCCCTGCGCGATCCCAGCCTCAGTTTCCGCCCGCGCCAGTCGGGTGCGTGCGCCTTCTGCCCTCCGCGTCCCCAGCCCCAGTCCCTGCCCGCGCCGGTCAGGTGCCTGCGCCCTGTGTCTCGCCACGACCCTCCCGGCAGATGTCGACCATCCAGAATCTCAGGAGGTCTTTGATTAGAAACTGGAGGCCTGTTTGCAGTGCGGTAGGGGATGCGGTCCTTGGGGCGGAGCCTGCCCCCTTCCCCTCCCCCCTGCCTCCTGCCTCCTGCCTCCTGCCTCCGGCGGGGCTGGGCCAGTCCAAAGCTTGCGAGCTCTTCTCTGGACTTGCTTGGTCCTTTTGTTTTGCGAACGGCCAGCAGTGTGTTCGGGCTGGTTAATTTTTTCTCTTTCTGTTTTGCTATCCCACAGTTTAAGTTGGTAACTCACAAAAGTTCCCTCCGATTGTCCTCAGGGCACTCAGGCCCGGTCCTTACCCTAAGCAATGCCGCCCGCTCCTCTCCGTTCTGCCCCCACTTGCTGATGGCGGATGTGGGTGTCTGGGGTACTTTTCTGCTGGGAGTTGCTTTTAGGCACGTAATCTGTGGGTTTTATTTGTTGTTCCCCTCCCAGTCAGGTTGCCCTCCGAGATTCAAACACTTCCCCCAGACCTGCCAGTGCAAGGGTTTCCTGGTGTCTGGAAACTTCCTCTATTAAGACTCCCTCTCCCAGGACAGATCTCCGTCCTTAGCTCTTTTGTCTCTCTTTTTATCTTTTATATTTTGTCCTACCTCCTTTCGAAGACAATGGGTTGCTTTTCTGGGCGCCTGATGACCTCAGCTAGCGATCAGAAGTTGTATTGTGAAGTTTGCTCTGCGTTCAGTTATTCTTTTGATGAATTTGTAGGAGAGAAAGTGGTCTCCCCGTCCTACTCCTCTGACATCTTGGCTCCTCCCTTTGCTCAGATGATTTTATATTTGGACAAGTCTGCTGTATCACATCTGAAGCCTGATATTCAAGGAGTGAATAGACAGGGTAGGAGGCTGGCCCTTGCCCATGTGGAGAAGGGGAGGTTTCACAGAGTGGGTACAGCTTGGTCTGTCCACGCACACTCCCAGGAGACTGAAATTCACTAGATTTCCCACGTCTTCTACTCTAAGAGAGAGAACACTGGCTAAGTTGTTAGAAGCTGGGTGCTCAGGCATACCAGGAACTGCTCTCCACAGATGTTCCTCCAGAAAATGTCACAGTGCCTTCTATGGGAGGCTTCCCGCCAGGTTCCCCTGGCCGGCGAGGGGGCGGGCTGCAGGCCCCCATGGCTCCAGCCAGCTTCCTTGAGGACGGTCCCTGAGACAGAGGACCAGGAGTGATGCAGGCTGTCTCCTGTCTCACACTCCCTGGGGACCCTCGTCACTTTAATGCTTACATATTGGTTTTGTTTTTTTTTTAACAGGTGCTAGTTGCTTTGGGGACTTTTCATTAGGCTTAAGTTTATGCCAGCGGGGGATGAAACAAACAAAAATGCAATGTGATAACAGACACTTGGAAGGAAACTATAGTTAAGTTGCCCGACCTCTCAGGAGAGCCTGTCTGGCTCACTTGGGGACATGACTGCTTTTGCGGAAATATCTGCCCGCTCAGAACTGCCCCAGAGCCGGGCCAGGACCCTTCTGTCTCTGAGGGCCCCTCTGGGGAGATGGAGGGGCTTCAGAAGGCTCAGACCCAAAACTGAAAGGCAGACCTAGGGTCATGTTTCCCGGGGCTCTGGGGTCAGGTCTTTTGACTGGCGGGGAACACAGGCAGATTAAGGATGAATCCCTAGCAAAGATTAATTCACATTAAGAACCTGATTCCCCTATGGTGAAACAGACCACCAGCCCAGGTGGGATGCATGAGTCAAGTGCTCGGGCCTGGTCCACTGGGAGGACCCTGAGGAGTCGGGTGGAGAGGGAGGTGGGAGGGGGGATCGAGATGGGGAATACATGTAACTCTATGGCTGATTCATGTTAATGTATGACAAAACCCACTGAAAAAAAATAAAATAAAATAAAATTTTAAAAAAAAAAAAAAAGAACCTGATTCCCAGGGCAGTGCTGGATCCTTTCCAGGCCAGACAGGGAAGAGTTCGTCTCTGTTTCAATGCTTTGTTCATCATGTGTTCTCCATAGTGTGAGACCTGCTTTCAACCTGATTTGTTGCTCAGTTGCTCAGTCATGCCTGACTCTGTGACCCCATGGACTATAACCCATCGGGCTCCTCTGTCCATGGGATGCTCCAGGCAAGAATACTGGAGTGGGTTGCCATTTCCTTCTCCATTCAACCTGATGGGTCTGTTATTTATTTGCAAAGCAAAACCAAATTGATATTTATTCACACCCAGCCTCTGAATCTCCACAGTGTAAGTGACGTAGTTCATTGTAGAGTCTCTGAATGAACGATGTAAGTCGTGTTTCCGTCAACTGAGGATAACTTCAACCTCAAACATGAGAAACCCAGGCAAACGGTTATAATTTAACTGATTTACTTCCCTGGTGACTCAGATGGTAAAGAGTCTGCCTGCAATACAGGAGACCTGGGTTCAATCCCTGGGTTGGGAAGATCCCCTGAAGGAAGGCATGGCAACTCAAGTAATCTTACCTGGAGAATTTCATGGACAGAGGAGCCGGGGAGGCCACCGTCCATGGGGTCACAAAGAGTCAGACAGGACTGAGTGACTAACACTTTCTCTTTCACTCCAGTTCTTAGGTTGATCCCAAAGTGCTTTATATTCTTTATGCTTTATATACAGAAACTTCCCAGTGAACATATATTCTGCAGTGCCATGCTCACAGGCAGGTGAGGAAATCAGACGCCACATTAAGGAATTCCCTAGTAACAGCACAGTGCTTTCCAGACTCTGTGTTTCTAATTTTTCTCTAGAGTGTGGAACTACACAGTATGATTTGGTGTTGAGTCCAACTTGTTGGGCTTGAACTCAATTCTAGCTCGACTGATTCCTAACGGGTGCCCTTGAGAGGGGACTTAGAGGGCCCCTCCCTCAGTTTTTCCATCCTGTAAAATGGGCTGGTGTTCATGACTCTTCCCTGAGTTCTGCGGATCAAGTGGGCTGTTCCTCTGCCCATCTGTCGAGGTCACTGTTCGCTGTCCCCGTCGTCAGCAGCAGTGGACCTGGTGGTGGGAGGTGTGCTCAGAGCTCCCCGTGCCAACGTCCCTAGTGCTGGAGCTGGTGGTGGGAGGTGTGCCCTGTTCACCGCCCTGTCCGTCGGGAGTGGTGTGAGGCACACAAGGCCAGCTGGAGCGGTCACTGCGGGGCGCAGAGGGCCCAGCTGACCCTGTCCTCTTTCTCCTGCAGGAAAGTGGAAGATGCATGACGGCCTCCTGAACATCACCAAGGTGTCCTTCTCCGACCGGGGGAGATACACGTGCGCGGCCTCCAACGTGCACGGCTCGGTGAACAACAGCGTGACGCTGCGCGTGGTCTTCACGTCGGGCGACATGGGCGTGTACTACATGGTGGTGTGCCTGGCGGCCTTCGCCGTGGTGCTGGTGCTCAACGTCACCCGCCTCTGCATGATGAGCAGCCACCTGAAGAAGACCGAGAAGGCCATCAACGAGTTCTTCCGCACGGAGGGCGCGGAGAAGCTGCAGAAGGCCTTCGAGATCGCCAAGCGCATCCCGATCATCACGTCAGCCAAGACGCTGGAGCTGGCCAAGGTCACGCAGTTCAAGACCATGGAGTTCGCCCGCTACATCGAGGAGCTGGCACGCAGCGTGCCGCTGCCCCCACTCATCATGAACTGCAGGACCATCGTGGAGGAGCTCATGGAGGTGGTGGGCCTGGATGAGCATGGCCACCAGAACTTCGTGCGCCACACGCCCGAGGGCCAGGAGGCCGCAGCCGCCGACGGGGAGGAGGTCTACACCATCCCCGACGCCGACTCTGATGCCTCCTCGCTGCACGAGCAGCCCCAGCAGATCGCCATCGAGGTGTCTGTGCACCCGCCAGCCCACCGGGAGCCCTCGGATGACCAGGCCACCGGGCCCCTGGGGGCCGGAGACGAGGAGGAGGACACCGAGCCGTCGGCCGAGCGCTCCCCGGAGTCCGCGGCGCCCTCCACCGAGGTCACGTCGGCGGCGCTGACCTCCGAGGAACCAACGCCCGTGGAGGTGCCGGACCACGCCCTGCCGCCTGGTCTGCTGGAGGCCGCGGAGTCAGCCAGGCCGCAGGACGGGAGCACCCACGTTGTCTATGAAAGCCATGTCTAACAGTGTACCCCCACCCCGAAGCTATGCACACCCCGAGACTCAGGGCCACCCCTCGGGACTGATGCAGGCCGCCCTCGCCGCTAAGCCTTACCGGAGACGCCGGTCGTAGGTAGGAGCCCCGCCCCCGCACGCACGCTGTGCGCCCCGCCGGCCCCCAGCCAAGGGGGATGCGAGCACCATCGGGGAGCGGGGGTGGTGACCTTGGGCAGGTGTCTGCCCACGTGACACGAACCTCAGAGGCTCTTCTCCGCCAGATAACCTTAACCGCTGCTGCCCTTTCGGCAGAGATCATTGACTGTCAGAGACTCTGAGTTCACAGCCCTGTCCCGGGCACAGGGCGCCGCTCTTCCTTTGAAAAATGGGTCTGCTAAGGGAGCAGCTGCAGTCCATCCCTCCGCGGCTCTGTTGCACTTTCTTCTCAGTTTTGCCCCATCATTGTCGCTTTATAACCCAGGCGTTGTGACGTGAATGCTGACGGTTCCTTCTGGTCCGTTCCCTTGGCCACTCTGTCCTTATTTCCTACCCCCCTCCCCCAACCCCAGACTTTTACCTCGCAGGCTTTGGTGTCAGGGCCCACGAGTCATCTTAACATTCCAAAGCAGCTAGCTCCCAGCCTCCTGACGTTTGTCGTTTGCCAGGCCTGTCTCCATCGGTTGCTTTTTTTGTTCGTTTATTTCCAATGAAGCTGCTGCTGTGAAACAGAGAGGGGAAAAAAAAAAAAACACAACCTTGCCCAGGAAAAGCACTTTAATAGCCAAATAAAAATAGGTTTACCCGTCCCATTCTGAGAGCCTTTGGGTGAGCTCAGCTGAGCTTGGAGGGAGACCATGAACTTGAATCTGCCCACACTGCCCGTGGAAAGCCTTGTCCTTACGTCTAAGCAGTGTCCCCCTCCAAACTGGCTGCTACTTCACCTGGAAGGCGTGTCACCTCCAGAGACAGAGGTGCCTAAGAAATCCGCTTAGGTGGGTCACGTGGTGCTCCCACCACGGCTGCTGTGGGCCATGGACGTCAGGGGACCCCAATGCTTGGTTTAGGGCAGCAAGAGTGAGGGTCCTGGGGGTCACCCCTCCAGGCCCACTCCTGTTAACTGCATGGCTGATTTGTCTATCCTTGGTGGTGGTGACAGGTTAGGATAATGGCATCATCATGCCAGCATTCTCGAATTCATTTTTAGCCCCCACGAGAAGGTGGCTGTATGTGAGGCTAGAGTGATGTTATAGAGAGAAGCTGAAGCTAGTCACCTCAGGCCCGCACCTCGCTGGCCTGTGCTGGTAACCACTGTGGGCTTCGGGCAAGTGGGGGCACCCGCGCACTCCCCAGCTCCATCTAGGTGCTTCCCTTGCCCACAGAACCAAACCAGTATCGTCACCCTGCCCTTCTCCACAATAACTTTCAGGTTTTCACTGTCCTCTCTGGTTCCTCTAACATATTTTATGCTGAAAATCAGTACTGTTGCAAATTTAAGGAGCCAGCTTACAAAACTCAAAGCTTTTTAAGACAGTTGTGGATCTTCTGCCCCCAAAAGCATTAGAGCAATGTCCACAGTTTAGATGTAACAATGAAAAGGAGAGGTATAATTTCCTTGCCATTTATGAGCAGGGGTGCCGCAACCTTGAGGTTGTCAATCGTCATGAGCGTCACGGCCACGTCATGGGTCCACGAAGGTCCCTTGGGCCGCGCAGTTGTTGAACAGACCCAAGGCTTAGTCTTCACGTCCTCACTGTCTGGATGAGGCAGACTTCCCTGCATCCCTGGGTTGAATCTTTCTTGTCTGCCAAACCCGGAGGTGGTACTTGGGTCCCCAGATCCCACCTGGTTCTGACATTTAGAGTTTTGTGGAAAGTTTGTCATCTCCCATGATGGCCCCCCTTACACGAGACAGGGAGTCTTGGGAGCAGAATGGGCCCGTGATGTTATTAGATGCTTTTGCTGCCAACTTTTTCAGAAAATTCATCTGGGTCTGGAGTTGAGAGCAGAGGGCTTGGCTTCAGTGGTTTCTCTGTGTAGAGATAACTAATGTGAAAGGTGGTCTGACAGGACACACAGTTGGGTCAGATTCCTCTTGGCCTCAGATGACCCGTTGCCATCAGTTTGGTGGTCACATAAAACATGAGAAGTGAATAATCCAGAGAAACCTTGACCCCCGCCTGGGATCCCTGGACAAAGGTTTTCTGTAGTTGGCCTGCGGAGAAGTTTCATCACCACGTCTTAGAATGTAAACATTTTTCCACTTGTTGTGGAGGTCAGCGGATCCTTACCATGAATCTGTGCACCCAAAGCCACAGCAGGGGCCCTGGCTCATTTTGGGGTCCCCAAATGGACTTTTTCCCATTCTGTCGCATTCTCCCTCCACCGAAACCCACATACAGGTTTCCACGTGGAAATGACAGGAGAAGGCATCTCCCACCTGGATGTTGGATACAGATAGTTAAACACAGGCAGACTTTTTATGAAAGCAGGAGCAGAACTGAGTGACCAAAGAATGTTTTCAGGTTGGTTTTAGCTTCTTTAGACTGGGGAGATTATGTAGATTTTTTAAATGTTCCCCTTTAAGGCATCAGAAAGCTCTTAATAGAATAATATTAATAGCCAACCAGAGATGAGGCTGGCTTACTACAAAGATGTCTCTGTCTCTTCCTATTTATGCTATAGCTTCTTTACAAAATAGAAATGCTCTCCCACTAGAATAGGGGACAGAGATAGTCTCATGACTTTCGCCTGGTTTTTCAAAGATAAATTGTTCAGCGTCTAGAAATTTATAGAAGTATGGCTACATATGGCTCTTTGGGGCAGTTTTACAACTTAACACTGAATCCCAAGCCATGTCCTTTGGGTCTTAGGTCATTCTTCTCAAAAGCAAGCAGTTTCTGTTTTCCAAGTCATCTGGTCATATCTATAACAATTTTTTTTCTTGAAGTTCCGAAAAGGATTCAGATATGTGTGCATATTTAATTCACTGCAATGACCTGTAAACTTGGATGGTATTTATTCTAAATAGGGGGAAAACAATTTTATATTGCAAATCTATGTAATTTATAATGGTTTTGTTTTATATATATTTTCATATCTTTAGGGCACATCTACTATTCTCATCTTTTTGTATATCATACTTGACAAAAAGAGATACTAATACTTGACTAAATCTCTAGGAACCAAATGTGACATCTGTAACGTATGGAAATTGCTCTAGAAACACCTGAATGTCCTCGCTTGTCCTGAATATTACTGTACTGTCTTTACACCCAGAATGATTGCTGTTGGGCATCTGTGTTTTTTCCCCCAAAGCCAAGGCCAAAAGTCCTGAACTCCCACACAGTGGAGTCTGGAATCCTTCGCTTCTCTGTTGTGTGTTTCATTTTTAACTGTAGACATCTGTGTTGTTCAGACTTCCTTTGAAGGGCACGTGTGGTGAGATAGCAATTTGGTGGAGACTGGGCTTGAACGGTGGCCGCATAGCTTATTCACTGGACTGACAACATTTCAAATATAATACATGGATTGTAAAAAAAAAAAAAAATACATGGATTGTTACTTATTGGTAACCTCGGATCTGCTCAGCTCTTTAGCCCATGAAGAAAATGTAAGGCAGAAAGAATGTTTGCATGTTTTGAACAGATAGCCTCTAAATGTAGTGCCACCAACACAAACCAGCTCAACCCTAGAGACCCCAATCCCTGCTGACTGAGGAGCTGTTTCAGAAAGGCAAGCCAGCCCCCCTTATGTGCAGGTTGAATTTCGGTCTTATACCAGGGCTTCCCTGGTGGCTCAGACAGTTAAGAATCTGCCTGCAACACGGGAGACCTGGCTTCAATCCCTAGGTTGGGAAAATCCCCTGGAGAAGGGAATGGCAACCCACTCCAGTATTCTTGCCTGGAGAATCCCATGGACAGAGGTGCCTGGCGGGCTTCAGTCCACAGGGTCACAAAGAGTCGGACATGAATGTGTGACTGCCACTTTGACTTTTTCAGCAGTGCTGAAACTCCGTTCTGTGAACAGGGGTTTCCTCTCGGTGTTTCATTGGGTGAGAAAACAGAGCATTTAGCTTATCTTTCAGATACTATGTTTTATACTCAGCACAGTTCAATGACTGCCCAGTATCCATCTTCACACACCCTTTTTGCATTCCCTTTACATCATAATCCCTGTTTCTGTTCTTGCTTTTTAGACTAATTCATTGGTACCCTTTAAATAGCCACCAAGTCTTATTGTATAGTCACCCACATATTTTGATCTCTGTTGCTTCCAAGGTAGGGTGTCTCTGGTGGCTCAGCAGTAAAGAATCCACCTGCAATGCAGGAAATGCGAGTTTGACCCCTGGGTGGGGAAGATCCCCTGGAGAAGGGAATGGCAACCCACTCCAGTATTCTTGCCTGGAGAATCCCATGGACGGAGGATCCTGGCGGGCTACAGTGGCAAAGAGTTGGATACAACTTAGCAACTAAACCACCATCATCTTCAAGGTATTAGTCATTTTTACATTCACCTATTCATTGTAAAATCCTCTAGTAGATAACAAAGTTCATCTTCCTAATGACTTATAGGGTTTCTACAGTGATTAACAAGATTTGGATTAAACAAATCCATGGTGGGGTGAAAAATCAAATAAAACAGAATTGCTTATTTTGCTTTCTGAAAGACTGTCTGTTATACAAGAAAATATCATATGACAGTGATAATGACCTTTAATTAAGACTTTTTTAGAGATGTCATTTGTAAGGGGTCTAATGCTCAGAATGCCACCACCGAACTTAAAGCTCATAGAGAATGTAAAAACAAAGCAAATAGGTCTAAGAATATTCCTGCATAAATTATTTAATGAAGAATGTAAACCTTCAGTGTATCTCTCAGACACCCTAGCGCTGCTCACAGAAGGTGCTGCCACTTACGTTTGATGTGCTATCCCTCTGGTTCTGAATGTTCGTTGTTAAAACTGGGAAATAAGATGGAGAAATGTATCTGGGTGGAAATGTCACTGTTGATTTGTGAGCTATAAATGTTCACCTTTTAAAAATAATTTAAATGTATACACAAATGATTAATATTTAAGTTGATATAGCAGCAAAAAAAAAAAAAAATGTGAGCCATCCTGTACTTTGGTTGTTGCTTTAATAAAGGATTTGCACAGGTGTGCCAAGCGTGCCATGTCCCTGGTCAAGGCTGTATTCATGTGGCCTGATTTACTCTTTACCTGTAAGAAGTATGTGGCCAGTGCTCGTCCCTGCCTTTTGCATCTGCAGCATATCTCAGGGGAAAGGGGGAAAAGGAAGTAATTTTTATGTGAATCTACAAACTTTATCCAAAGTCAAAAATCTTAACTCTGTCCTAACGAACTTGATGGACATTTATTTATATCAAGAAGGAATTTTAACATGTAACATCAAGCTTATTGCAGAAAATCCACAAAGACCAGGAAACTCACCCAAGAGAAGGCATTAGTTGTAGACCTCGTGCAGAAACCTGAGGCAGCACCCAGTTCAGGCCAAATTGCTCTGAATGTGCCCACTGAAAGTTCTCAGAGCTTATTCCTCTCAGATAAGATGAGATTGTTGTCCAGTCACTAATGGTGTCCAACTCTGTGACCCCATGGACTGCAGCACACCAGACTTCCTTGTCCTTCACTATCTCCTGGATTTTGCTCAAATTGATGTCCATTGGCTTGGTGTTGCCATCCAGCCATCTCATCCTCTGTCACCTGCTTCTTTTCCTGCCCTCAGTCTTTCCCAGCATCAGGGTCTTTTCTAATGAGTCAACTCTTCACATTAGGTGGCCAGAGTATTCGAGCTTCAGCATCAGTCCTTCTAGTGAATATTCAGGGTTGAGATAAGGCTGTGTATATGAGACAAAACTGGACAACACCAGATGGGAAAGAAACTAAATTTTGCTGCAGTCTGAAGAGGCAAGCAAAATTATTGAGTGGGTTACCCAAGAAACTGAACATAACTAAGATCTGTAAGTTCTTCAAACAAAAAAGGCTTTAAGAGAACTGCAGTGGCATTAATGGAAACTTTAACAAATGTGCCATCAGGGAAGAGAAAATAGGAAAGTTTTGTCCTAAGTGTGTAATGCTGACTGGTAGATATTTCAGACTCAGGACAAACAGCTGCTAATTTTTGTGCTTTTATTTTTAACAGGTTTTGGAATAGTTCATTCTTCCAGGGGCCTTAATCAAAAGAGCCTAGGTAAGGCTTCATCTGAGGGATTTTCAAGTGTGTAGTCACAGAGTTGGAAATTAAGTGTCAGGTTTTCTGATTTCCCTATCTTTTTGGCAGAGTTGCTAACACACATGGTTCTGCTCTGCTTGAACATCTCTGGTGAAGCGGAGCCTGTGACCGCATGGAGGAGATACTCCGGTGTTGGTAGGTTTTAAGTGCCAAGTCAAAAATCTTAAAGTGGTTCTACACTGGTCCTTGTCCTGTCATTTGGAACAGAAAGCATGAGTTTGTCCTGCCGCAATAAAGTCGTCCTTTTGCCATCAACCTAAAAAGACAGTTATAAATGGATTTGTGTTGAAGAGAGGATTACCAAAGAGTGTGGGTGCTCCTGACACCACTAGGGCTTCCCAGCTGGCTCAGATGGTAAAGAATCTGCTGGCAATGCAGGAGACACAGGTTCGACCCCTGGGTCTGAAAGATCCCCTGGAGAAGGGAATGGCTACCCACTCCAGTATGCTTGCCTGGGAAATCCCATGGACAGAGGAGCCTGGTGGGCTAGAGTCCATGGGGTTGCAAGGAGTCCGACACGACTGAGCCACTTCACTTCAGTTCACTGGCACCCCTATCTTAATTACAGATCACGTGACTCACACTCTTTTGAGTTTGGATGGTTTCTGCCAACGGGGTGTTGGAGGCAGAAGTCAGGCGATTCTGGCGCTCCTTCGACCCCTGAGATACCCTGAGGCTACAGTTCATTAAATAAAAAGACAGTTCAGTGGTTAGAAAAATGAAAGAATCATCAGATTAAGTGGCTCATAGATGAGTATGTTTTGGAAAGATGATTAGAACTGATGTACTGAAAGAAATGTGGGCTTCCCAGGTGGCTCCGTGGTAAAGAATCTGCCTGCAATCCAGGAGACACAGGTTCAATCCCTGGGTGGGGGAAGATCCCCTGGAGGAGGGAATGGCAACCCACTCCAGTAGAGGAGCTGGTGGGCTACAGTCCGTGTGGTCACAAAGGAGTTGGACATGACTTAGCAACTAAACAACAAACAAAAATTGAATGAAGTATATGTATGTGTTTGTGGTTTATTGAGGTATTTTTAAATAACAGGTGAAGTAAAGCCTGTACCAACTGCATTTATCTATTAAGTAACATGAAGATGCCAAGAGTAAGAATTTTCCCAAGATATTAACTCATATTAAATAAGCTAAAAGATAAGCACAAAGGTTGATAGCATATGAATTTTTCAAAGTGTTACAACCTCAGAAATTAAATTTGTAGGAGAAAAGAAAGATAACAGCTGATGTGAGGAATCTGGGATTACATTTTTTTTTATGTGCAGAATATAACTTTCCTAGCTTTTTGTCATTACAATAATTATTGAGATACATTAGTGATATTTATGAAACTGCTGGGCAGGTCCTGAAAAAAAAACAAATTTAACATGTCTTTAAAAAATACTTATAGGTGGATAATTCTTACATCATGGTATTTTATGTTACTTTCTCCCATCCCATAATGGATTAGAGGTGATTGAGTTAAATATGTTTTAATTTCTGTGCATCCTTTGAAGTTTGGAACTGCTGTGTCTGACACAGGCTCACTAACTCAATAACCAGATTACTATATTAATCAAAGATTTTACTCCCAATCATTTTGAATCAGTAAGAGACTTTAAGAAAGACTCTAGATGCAGGACAGCTGGCGTAATCATCTTATTATCTAGAAATGCTCTTGTCTGTAGCTGAAAATGAAAGGTTGTGTGCTACAACACAAGCAGAAGACAATGATGCCATGCTCACAGACGGGATGTTTGGATCCCCTCGGAAACTGGGGAAATCCCAAACCCCAGGGTGATGTATTTGGCGATGTGGCCTCTGGAGGGTAGTGAGGTTGTGAGAGTGGAGCCCTCAGGAATGGGGTTCGTGTCCTTGGAAAAGAGCCCAGAGGACTCCAAGCACACAGTGAGAAGACAGCCGTCTCTGAACCAGAAAGCCGGCCTCAGCAAACAGTGCTTCTTCAGAGGCTTGGTTACAAACTGTGCAGCCTCCAGAACCGTGAGCAATGAATGTTTTCTGTTTAAGATGCCAGTGTGTGATAATCAGACTTTCTATGCTGAGAATTCTGGGTGCCCGTGGGGTTGTAAGAAATAGCACAGAGAGATGTCATGCACACTTGACCGGCTCCCCCAGGGGTCACCTCTTAGCAGAAGCATCGTGCACCATCACAGTCAGGGCAGCGACACTGGATCAGCATCTCCAGGGTCAACCCGGTTGCCCCGGTTTTACACACTGTGTGTGCATGTGGTTCTGTGACATTTCACCACATGTGTACGTCTGCACATCCACCACCACCACCTCCAAGACGCAGAACATTCCAGGAGGTCAAGGATCCCTCAGTTACCCTTCTATAACCACACCTTCCTCCTTCCCCACCCCCAGAACACATGTGTTTTTTATAGCAGTAAACTAATTAGATAACTGAAGTTTCTCTGGAACCAACTGTAATCAGTGTGTTTTTCCAATAGTAGTTGGTCAGTTACTCAGTCGTGTCCGACTCTCTGTGACCCCGTGGACACCAAGCTTCGCTGTCTTTCCCTATCTCCCTGAGTTTGCTCAAACTCATGTCTATTGAGTCAGTGATGCCATCCAACCATCTCATCCTCTGTCACCTCCTGCCCTCAATCTTTTCCCAGCATCCAGGTTTTTTCCAATGAGTCCACTCTTCCCATAACGGGGCCAAGATGTTGAAGCTTCAGCTTTAGCATCATATTTTCCAGGAGAAATAAGTGTGCAGATTTCTGTTTCTTGGTATCTGAGTTCCTGTTGCTTTAGAAGTACTAGGACAATGCAGGCAGACAAGTGTGGTTTCTGAAACCAAGGAAAGAGCACCAGACACTTGAGTCCCTAGAAAGCCCTGGAGAAGGAGGGACTCGAGGCAGGTGCCTTGTTGGAGGGGTCCTTGGACTCCCAAATCACAGCCTGCACCCGAGTGCAGCCAGAAGATGCAGAGCACCGAACAGAGGCGTGGGGGCTCCATGCCTTGAAAAGCCTCAGAGACAATGTCCTCCCTCCACAGTGTCGAGATACACTCCGAAGTTCCAAAGCTAAGGCACAGAGCGGTAACAGTCAGCGGTAAAGCCTCGGATACCCTCCGATACTACTGGTCTCATTCACCTCACCTGCGTCTCCCCGGGGTAAGACAGGAGCCGGAGAGGAGTGCCAGTCCTGAGCCTGTCACTTCTGATGTCATGTTAGGAAAGCATGAACGCCAGTTACCGTCTCAGGGGCTGAGGCCAAGACAGCTGGCCACAGTAAAAGGTCCTCTGCCCAACCCAGGAAAGTGTAGGAGACAGCTTCCAGCATCTGATGAGCCTTGAAGAGTCCACATTCAAAGTCACTGAAATGGTATCAGGAAAGATTCCTTCCTTCCAGATAACATTGTTCTACTGTGCAAGTACCTGGACTTGTAATCACATTTGGCCTCTGTCAGGCGCTATGGATAGGTGGTCTGGATTGGTTTACTCCAGTGATTCTGCCTTCCATGCAGCTGAAATCTGAGTGCCCAGGACTCAGGAGCATGGAGGAGAGTGTGGGGGAGGGATGAAGCTCCCAAGGGGACTTCTGGGAGGCCAGCCACAGCCAGAGGCCCTGAGCAGCCTGATCTGGATGCCGACCTCTTGGAAGCATCAAAGGAGCTGCCTAAGGGAAGCAGAGGGAAACTGAGAAACCGCTGTCTGTACTGTTAGCCAGGGGCTGCTGTGCCAGCCTGGATAAAAGTGAATTTTTAAAATATGCCAGCTGATAAATGCATTAGCTTGTGTGAATCCATTATTAAAATTACAGAAAATTACACTCCTTGGGCTTCCCTGGTGGTTCAGATGGTAAAGAAACTGCCTGCAATGCAGGAAGCCTGTGTTCGATCCCTGGGCTGGGGAGATCCCCTGGAGAAGGGAATGGTTACCCACTTAATTTCTAGCCAAGAAATTTTCCCTCCAGTTTAGGTCCTGCTTGTCTCCTCGGTGACACGCACCTCATTGCCCAAAGCGTTTTATGCTAAGCTAATCAGTAGGCTATTACAGAACTCAGGTTATTAAACCATTTCTAAGAAATGATGTCCTGTGGTACTGGGGAGGGAGACTTCCCTTTAAGCAGCAACACTGAAGCCTCTTTCAAATATTTGTTTATTTTGACTGTGATACATTAATTAGAATACTTTGTCTCCATCAAGATCCAAAGTGTCTTTTTCATAACTGCCTCAGCAGTAACCTTGCTGTTGTGTTTTCCCCTCCAAACTCAGGGCAAAAGGCCAAGTCTGCACACCCCAGTCTAACCGATGTTCAGATGTGTTCAGGGCTACCTAAGTTTAGCTGTGTTTCCTATGCACAGGCTGTTACGTCACAGCCTTACGAAATTATTTATGCTCATTCATCAACAGTGAGATGGAACATTTCCTGTCAATTTCCACATCAGACTATTTAGATAAAGCTGGAAAGAAAGTGAAAGTGTTAGTCGCTGAGTCCTGTCTGACCCTCGACGACGCCATAGACTGTAGCCCGCCAGTCTCCTCTGCCCTCAGGATTTCCCAGGCAGGAATACTGGAATGGGCTACCATTCCCTTCTCCAGGAGATCTTCCCCACCCAGGGGTCAAACTCCAGTCTCCTGTGTTGCGGGCAGATTCTTTACCGTCTGAGCCACCAGATAAACCTGGGTAAGCCCTTAAGTCTTTTCTTTGGTTTCCCCTTTATAACAGGACACACCCCTCTTATTCCCTGTCCTATAGACAGTGTAGCCCAAAAGACGGTCCCATGCTCTGAAGAACGAAATAGTTGAGTAATTTTCTCTGAGACCATAAGAGATTCTCCAGCTACCAGACAGAGCTCTGTGCAGATAACAACCACATCTGAGCCCCCACAGTGCTCCCAGCAGAAGCAGAAACATGCCAAGCCTCTAGTCAACATTAATTAAATGAAAACAAATACATCTTGCAGCTAATTAGGATCGATTGGTATTGGATTAAATGTCTTCATTCACAGGGCCCAGTGAAGGGTAAAATGTACATTTTGAAGAATCTCTTTGAAGCTAAAACCATGCTTGTAGAGTCTTCCCCCATTCTCAGGATGGGGTAGATTTCTTTCTTCTCTTTCTTTCAACTTTAACCTAATATATATATATACTTAAAGGGACATTTAAACGTCTTTTGTCCACTCTGGGGCTGTCTTGGTGAGACCGCTTTCCACAATTAGAAACCTGTGGTGAATTCAAGAAAAAGGAGCAGTCACACTGAAATCACCTCTGTGTTTTCCTGCCGTGTTCTCTGCGGGCACTTTTCAGATCCGGGAGGGTCAAGTAAAATAAAAGCGCAGCCTTTCTGCAGCTCGGGGATTGGCGGGGACAGGCCACTCGCCCTGGGGAGAGGTTAGAGCTTAATGCCCCAGGCTGCCGTGACTGCCTCCTGGGTTTCTTTTAATCTCAAACAAAATTCTTATGGAGAATCCCATTCCAGAAGCCCATCCTGCATTCTCCTTCAACCTTGGGCAGGACAGACCGCCCCGGAGGAAAAGGAACCACACACAACTGAAGGCTGTAAATGCTCCTGAACAGCCAAAGGTGCATCCCCACCCCCACCCCGATACACTGTCAGGGCACAAACAGGGCAGCCTGGCCTCATTGGAGGAGCAGGAAAACAAGCCTTATTAGGTGAGGACATTGTTTCAGGGCTGAGGCGGCCCTGGACAGGGCACAGCAGGCACGTCACCCCAGGGCCTTAATCCCTGCTGATCTCTCTCAGAAACAGCAACTATGGGGCCTCCCTACTGCTTCAGTGGTTGAGAATCCGCCTGCCCATGCAGGAGACACAGGTTCAATCCCTGGTCCGGGAAGATCCCACATGCCTCAGGGCAACTAAGCCAGTGCACTGCAAGTACTGAGCCTGTGCTCTGGTGTCTGGGAGCCGAGTCACAGTTACTGAGCCCACGGGCCCTGGGCCCCCTGCTCTGCAACAAGGGAAGCCACTGCATTGAGAAGCCAGAGCACCGCAATGAAGAGTAGCCCCCAGTAGCCACAACGAGAGAAAAGTCCCGTGAACAGTGAAGACCTAGCACAGTTCAGTTCAGTTCAGTCACTCAGTCGTGTCCGACTCTTTGCAACCCCATGAACCGCAGCATGCCAGGCCTCCCTGTCCATCACCAACTCCCAGAGTTTACTCAAACTCATGTCCATTGAGTCAATGATGCCATCCAACCATCTCACCCTCTGTCATCCCCTTCTTCTCCTGCCTTCAATCTTTCCCAGCATCAGGGTCTTTTCAAATGAGTCAGTTCTTTGCATCAGGTGGCCAAAGTATTGGAGTTTCAGCTTCAGCATCAGTCCTTCCAGTGAACACCCAGGACTGATCTCCTTTAGGATGGACTGGTTGGATCTCCTTGCAGTCCAGGGGACTCTCAAGAGTCTTCTCCAACACCACAGTTCAAAAGCATCAATTCTTCTGCACTCAGCTTTCTTCACAGTCCAACACTCACATCCATACATGACTGCTGGAAAAACCATAGCCTTGACCAGATGGACCTTTGTTGGCAAAGTAATGTCTCTGCTTTTTAATATGCTGTCTAGGTTGGTCATAACTTTCCTTCCAAGGAGTAACCGTCTTTTAATTTCATGGCTGCAATCACCATCTGCACTGATTTTGGAGCCCAAAAAAATAAAGTTTGACACTGTTTCCACTGTTTCCCCATCTATTTCCCATGAAGTAATGGGACCAGATGCCATGATCTTAGTTTTCTGAATGTTGAGCTTTAAGCCAACTTTTTCACTGTCCTCTTTCATTTTCAAGAGGTTCTTTAGTTCTTCACTTTCTCCCATAAGGGTGCTGTCATCTGCATATCTGAGGTTATTGATGTTTCTCCCGTCAATCTTGATTCCATCTTGTGCTTCTTCCAGCCCAGCATTTCTCATGATGTACTCTGCATAGAAGTTAAATAAGCAGAGTGACAATATACAGCCTTGTCATACTCCTGTTCCTATTTGGAACCAGTCTGTTGTTCCATGTCCAGTTCTAACTGTTGCTTCCTGACCTGCATACAGGTTTCTCAAGAGGCAGGTCAGATGGTCTGGTGTTCCCATGTCTTTCAGAATTTTCCACAATTTATTGTGATCCACACAGTCAAAGGCTTTGGCATAGTCAATAAAGTAGAAATAGATGTTTTTCTGGAACTCTCTTGCTTTTTCAATGATTCAGCGGATGTTGGCAATTTGATCTCTTGTTCCTCTGCCTTTTCTAAAACCAGCTTGAACATCTGGAAGTTCATGGTTCATATATTGCTGAAGCCTGGCTTGGAGAATTTTGAGCATTCTATTTATTACTGTGTATTAAATTTAAGCTCTCTGACTCTTGCAACCCTATGGAATGTAGCCCACCAGACTCCTCTGTAAATGGGGATTCCCCAGACAAGAATTCTGGATCTCCTCCAGGGGATCTTCCTGACCCAGGGATCAAACACACATCTCCTGAATTTCAGGTGGATTCTTTTACTGCTGCGCCACCAGAGAGGCCCCAGATTGAAGTTGAACAGCAGGGGAAAAAATGAGAGAAAGAAGAAGTGGAGGGTAGTCCTAGATGTGTCTCAGAGTCTCCCCAGCATGAGTCTAGGGTGCATTTTTTCTGCAGGTCAGCTGAGCAGAGGTTCCTGCGGTCCAGTTGAACCTCCTGGTGTTAACTGGTAACTAGATAACATGCATCTCATCCTGCAGATGAATAGCAGAGTATCACCTTCACCAGTAGAGAAGTCCACCCAGCAAAGAAATAGGCATTTGTTTAAAAGGATCCTTCATTTTGATATGGGTACATATGACCTCTTGACTCACTGAAAAGTGGTATATTTCACTAAATCAAAATAGTCATTTTTTGGTAAAGTTCCCGTGATAATCATCAAATGAAAGGCCAAAAGTACTTA
The DNA here is from genome assembly GCF_963930625.1 of Muntiacus reevesi. NCBI lineage: Eukaryota > Metazoa > Chordata > Mammalia > Artiodactyla > Cervidae > Muntiacus > Muntiacus reevesi. The sequence goes on along the minus strand of NC_089265.1, from coordinate 1,758,288 downwards.
TAAATTTGGAGAATCATCCTGAAGTATGGGTGTTATTCAAGCTCACTTTCAGATTAAGAATGTCTCTGAAATAGAAAACAAAGGTATCTCTCCTCATTTGCAGTTAACAAGATGCTGAATTCATCTCCCCTTAAAGAATTTTTCCCGGGACTTTCCTGGTGGCCCAGTGGCTAAGACTCTATACTCCTAATGCAGGGGGCCTGGATTTGATCCCTGGTCAGGGAACTAGATCTCACTTGTTGCAACTGAGATCTGGTACAGTCAAATAAATAAATGAATAAATAAATATTAAAAAATAATTCTGTCTCATTTAGTTGATTAATGACCAGCTGAACCTACTAATGTTCCTTTTTTTTTCAAAATTTTATTTCATTTTAATCAGATAATACAAGATTTTGGACCCACAAAGCAGAATTCAACAGAAAGCCAACCCCTCCTTAGTAATTTAGCTTTCTTTATCGGCTGTTAGTAATGGTCAAAGAAATACTAGCCTGCAAGAACATAAAAATGAGCAAGACCTGGTTTCTGTCCTCAGCACTTCACCTGTTTAGAAAGTGAATAAGATGCAGAGTAAATATCTACAATAGACTGTGTTTCAAAAAGTCATAAATGCCTTCATTGCTAGAGAAATGAAATCCTAGTAAAAGCCAGGGGAGGAGTGGCATAGTTTTGACTGGGAGAGATCGGGAGGACTTTCTGAAAAAAATACGGTTTCGGGTACTCTGTGAAGAGCATTTGGGTTCTGAGCAGATGGAGATGGACTCACGTGAGCTGAGAGGTGGAGGCCATAAAGGGGTCCCGGGGCCTCCTGCTGGCTGGAGACGAGAAGGGGAGGCACAGCGGGGAGGAGTGGAGGGGGGCTGGGGTCTCCTGAAGGCCAGTGAGCAGGGTGGGCAGGACGGACTTCTGCTTTGGAAAGATGCTCAGGAGGGGGTAAAGCTCCTCGTGGGAACTTCAGAAGGCTGTAGATGAGGGTCCGAACCAGGGGAGTGGCAGGAATGGCAGGGTGATCGGAAGGGATATGAGGTGTTTCTGAAGGTGCCATCAGAGACTTGGCCACAGCTGTTTCTGGAGTAAGAGGGTGGGAGGGGGGACGAAACAAATTGGGGGGTTTAAAAGTAAAGCCTGATGACTAAAAGAATCACATTGGCATTAGAGAAATGTGGAGGAGAAAGTGAGGGATACAGAACATGGGCAACGATTAGCACCAGGACTGCTGTGGTTTTTACAAGTTGTTTTCAGCAACTTGAGACTGGCAGATGTGTCTGTAAGCATGGAGGCAGAACTGCTTCCTCCCGGTGCCTCAGAGTTAGGGAGCCTTGCTCACAGGGCAGGACTTGAGAGTGTACAGTGGAGCTTTGGGAACTGAAAATAGAACACAAACAACACTGAAAAATAGAATCAATCATTTATCTTCAGTTGAAAAGAGAGGCTCATCTATTTGATATACTGACATTAATTACTATAAAATCCTTTGTCGTGATGGTTGTCATACAGTCACTAAGTCATGTCCAGCCCTTTGTGACCCCGCAGACTGCAGCACGCCAGGCTTCCCTGCCCTACACCATCTCCTGGAGCATGCTCAAACTCATGTCCATTGAGTCAGTGATGCATCCAACCATCTCATCCTCTGTCGTCCCCTTCTCCTGCCTTCAATCTTTCCCAGAATCAGGGTCTTTTCAGATGAATCAGTTCTTCGCATCAGGTGGCCAAAGTATTGGATTTTCAGCTTCAGCCTCACTCCTTCCAATGAATATTCAGGGTTGATTTCCTTTAGGATTGACTGGTTTGAATTCCTTGCAGTCCAGAGGACTCTTGAGAGTCTTCTCTAGCACCATAGTTCGAAAGCCTCAACTCTTCAACGCTCAGCCTTCTTTACGGTTCAACGAAGTAGAAAATTCTACTGTTGTTCAAAAGTCCCCAAACCAGGGGATTTTTAGGACATGTTGAACAAACAGCTGGAATCCAACAGCTTAGTTAGGGCCTCCAGAAGGTAGAAAACCCAGCTCAAAGTGACAAGCAACATTAGGATTCTTTTTAACTCTCACATGACAAGCGCTTTGTCAGTGGAGAGTTTCTCAGGATGATTAAGCCATCAGGTTTCCTCCAGGCTTCAGCAGCCCTGTTTCTCCTGGTCCTTCACTGGGTTCCCTGGTGATGTCCAGGTGGAAAAGCAAGTGTGGACATTGCTTTTCACACTGGTCATTTGGAAACAGAAACCATGAAAGGGCAATTATTATTCTTGTTTGTTTTTCTTGTTTTAAGGAAGGGAACTCTTTCTCCTCAGTGTACCCAGCAGATTGATCTCACATCTCTTTGTCCTGGACTTAATGACAGGCCTGTCCCTGAATCAGTCCCTGGCCTGTATCAGCTGTGATGTTCACCCTGTGGACAGGGCCAGTCTCCTGTGAGTTCTAACCACACCAACTATGAAGTGGGGCAAAGAGGGCTGAGCAAAATCCGGGTGATACTAGAGAGGAGGCAGTGGAGGCAGATGGAGGCTGGGAGACCACGTGCTCTGATCCCAGTGGTAGGTATGTAGGGGATGACAGAGATGACATGGATGGCATCACCAACTGAATGGGGGGAGATAGTGAAGGATGGGGGAGCCTGGCGTGCTGCCGTCCACAGGGTCACAAAGAGTTGGACACAACTTAGTGACTGAACAACAACAGTGGTAGGAGGGAAAGAGGGAGAGCATGAGCAACTGGAGGGTGGATTTTTTAAAAAGCATTTTATATCAATGCATTTAGAAAATGGGAGCAATCTGCCCGTATTTTCTGTCACTCGGGGAACTCTTGTAGCCATAGAAATGAGGACTGATTGGAATCTAGCTCAGTCATGGTTTGGGAGGAACGGGTACACCTGCAGCGATCTGGTGCTGTTCTTAGGTGGGTGTAGGACCCGGGCTTCTGGGCTGGATGAGCAGTTTGGCAAGGAGCACGCTCACCCAGCCCAGGGAGAGGGCTTCTGGCTCCAAACACCCTGTGGGAACAGAGAGGAGACAGCCAGCGGGAACCATGGACAGGTGCTGTCAGGAAAGGAGAATTGTTGGTTCTGTCCTGAATACCTAATGGTCATGGTGCTGTCAGACAGAAGCTCTTCGGCCTCTGATGTTCCACCTCCACTCGCTTGACAAAAGCATCGCAACACGTCAGACTTTCTCAGGTTTGTGTAAGCACATGTCTCTCAGGTTCCTGAGGGTGTTTGCCTGTGAATCCAGCTTCCCTTTCTGTTTGTCCTGCCTCCGGGACTTTTCTCACAAGATCGGGGATGGCTGATACGTGTGTGAGGTGTGGGTAAGATGAAGAGGGCGTGCGCAGCTGAGCTGTCAGCAGCTTCATGTCAGTCTGACAGATGTGTGCACTGGCCATCACTGGTCAGTAGGAAAGCCTGGAAAAACGCATGCCCAGCTGGCCAAACCCTACTGCCTAGACACCTGTCTTTCCCGTCAGGGTCACAGCCCACCCTGTCTACACTTGCTGGGTCACAGACACACTCCCACTGCCAGGTCATCCAGGGCACCCTCGCTGGCTGGGTGTCCCGCCACTCTCATAAATCAATGTGAAGAATGTCTGTCACTATATCTATCCATTGGCATCTATCTATACCGACAATGAAATATGATAGAGCAGCAAAGAACAACAATGGTGGTGATGACCACTGTTATTCATCTAACAAATGCTGCTACCTGCCTACCTGTGTGTCTACCAGCTGCTGTTCTGGCTGTTGGAAACCCGCAGTGAACAGGAAAGGTCCCCATTCTTAGTTTTGTTTTCTTGTGTTTTTTTCAGATATTGCATCCAGGAGTGGGATTGCTGGGTCATACAGTAGCTCCATTTTTAGTTTTTTGAGGAGCCTCCCTACTGCTCTCCATAGTGGCTGCAGCAGTTGACATTGCCACCATCAGTGTGGGAGGGTTCCCTGTTCTCCGCACCCTCTCCTGCATTTATCACTATAGACTTTTTGATGATGGCCATTCTGCCAGTACAATGGTAGCTCATTGTAGTTTTGATAGGCATTTCCCTGATGATCAGTGATGTTGAGCATCTTTTCATGTGCCTGTTGACCATCTCTGTGTCTTCTCTGGAGAAATGTCTATTCGGGTCCTCTGCCCATTTTTTAATCAGGTTGCTTTTTTTTTTTTTTTTTTTGATGTTGAGTTGGAGGAGCTGCTTATGAATGTTGGATACTAACCTCTTATCAGTCAAATCATTTACAAATATTTTCTCCCATGCAGTAGGTTGTGTTTTCGTTTTGTCATTGGTTTCCTTTGCTGTGCAAAAACCTTTAATTAGGTCCCATTTCTTTGTTTTTGCTTTTATTTCCTTTGCTTTAAGATGCAGATCCAAAAGAATATTGCTGTTGTTTATATCAAAGAGTTTTATGGTTTCAGATCTTACATTCAAGTCTTTACTTCAGTTTGAGTTGAGCTGTAGTCTAAGACAGTGATCCAGTTTCATTCCTTTGTGTGTAGCTATCCAGTTTCCCCAGCATTTTATATTCTTGGGTCCTTTATCATTAATTAGTTGACCAGATAGACATCGAAATGACTTGCAGTCTCTAAATCTAAAACTTCACTATTACTGTTATCATCCCTAAAATCGGTCCATGGACTTTGTAAGCATAGAACCTTGTGTCTATAAAAATTATATTCATTTCTTTTTCTTTTCTCTGACCTGGCAATTTGCTGCAAAAGGGAAAGATGTTCCCAGCAGTCCCAGTCAGATCTGAAACCTCCATGAATCTTCAGAGTGTCAGCACACTGAGTGAGCAAGCTGCCTCCCTAGAGCCGTCACAGTGAAAGTGAAAGTGTGAGTCGCTTAGTCATGTCTGAGTCTTTGCAACCCCATGGTCTGTTCATGGAATTCTCCAGGCAAGAATACTGGGGTGGGTTGCCTTTCCCTTCTCCAGGGAATCTTCCCAACCCAGGGATCGAACCAGGGTCTCCTTCACTGCAGGCAAATTTTTTACCATCTGTGCTACCAGGGAAGCCCCAGAGTCATCAAAAGACAATTCTTTTTCAGACTAGTAGGTCTAGGGGACTGGAACTGGCCATTAGTTGAAACAACAGAAAACAAAGAAGAAGAAAGGAAATCAAGCATACATGCTGTACATTTTGACTAGTCGTGAAATTTAAAACTTGAAGTTCTCACATACGAAAGAGAACATTTTATGGGTGGGCTCTGGATTTTGAATCCTACCTTTGTGTGTGTGTGTTAGTCACTCAGTGGTGTCCAACTCTTTGTGGCCCCATGGACTGTGGCCCCCCAGGCTCCTCTGTCCATGGAATTCTTCAGGCAAGAATACTGCAGTGGGTTGCCTTTCCCTTCTCCAGGGGTTCTTCCCTACACAGGGCTCCAACCCGGGTCTCCTGCAGGCAGATTATTTACCATCTGAGCCATCAGGGAAACCCATCACATACAGAAGAGAACATTTTATAGGTGGCCTCAGGTTTTTGAATCCTACCTTTATACAGATGTATTATTTATGAATAGCTGATAAGAGAGCCCAAGTTTTGCCTGGAAATAGAATCTTGCCTCTACCTTGTACTTCCCAGCAGTCTTAAGGATCAGTGAGCAAACACATCACAAGCTCCACAGAGTATTCAAGGTGCATAATATCATCAGCCATGATTTTGGCCATTAATACAAAATTCTAGAAAACATGCATTTTTTTTTGTTTTTTTCTTTTTGTGTTTGCCAATGAAAAAGGGCGGCTTCCCTTGTAGCTCAGTTGGTAAAGAATCTGCCTGCAGTGCAGGAGACCGGGTTCGATTCCTGGGTTGGAACGATCCCCTGGAGAAGGAAATGGCAACCCACTCCAGTATTCTTGCCTGGAGAATCCCATGGACAGAGGAACCTGGAGGGCTATAGTCCATGAAAAATAAACACCAAATATCAGGGGAAAATGGACTGATTCACCCATGGAAATCTCTCAGAAGTTGAAATCCCTTTCCAGTGGTTTCCCACGTAACTATTTTCAACCGAAGTATTTCTGCAGGTTGGACTTATGCCAAATCATACAATCAGACTGCTTCAACCACCCAGATGCTTATGGGCAAAAATAATAACTCCATATGAAGTTATTATTAGCTTTTTCTGCCTGAATCATGGCTAAGATCTATTTGTCTTTAGAAGATAATCAAATTACAATCCGTTTGAGTATTTTCTTCCTAGCTTGTGCCCCTATTAGCAGCTCTTGGTCAGAAAGCCTCTCATAAATGAACAAAGGTCCTTCCTTACGCTGAGTCAGTTTACCCATAAAACTTCAAACTCTAAGGAAGCCTGACCTACTGTGTATGTTATGGTAGCAAGCTTTTTTTTTCCCCCAATTATTTTTATTAGTTGGAGGCTAATTACAATATTGTAGTGGTTTTTGCCATACATTGACATGAATCAGCCATGGGTGTACATGTGTTCCCCATCCTGAACCCCCTTCCCACCTCCCTCCCCATCCCATCCCTCTGGGTCACCCCAGTGCACCAGACCTGATCACTTGTCTCATGCATCCAACCTGGACTGGTGATCTGTTTCACACTTGGTAATATACATGTTTCAGTGCTGTTCTCTCAGATCATCCCACCCTCACCTTCTCCTATAGAGTCCAAAAGTCTGGCTTTTTACTTATAAAATACTAGTATTGGATGTAGTAGTCATGTACATATATGAGAGTTGGACCATAAAGGAGGCTGAGCACTGAGGAATTGATGCTTTCTATTTATAGTGCTGGAGAAGACTCTTGAGAGTTCCTTGGACAGCAAGGAGATCAAGCCAGTCAATCCTAAAGGAAATCAACCCTGAATATTCATTGAAAGGACTGATGCTGAAGGGGAAGCTGAAGTTTCAATACTTTGGCCACCTGATGCAAAGAGCCAAGTTATTAGAAAACACCCTGATGCTGGGAAAGAATGAGGGCAGGAGGAGAAGGGGGAGGCAGAGGATGAGTTGGTTACATAGCATCAGTGACTCAATGGACATGAATTTGAGTAAACTCCAGGAGATGGTAAAGAACAGGGAAGCCTGGCATGCTGCAGTCCATGGGGTCACAAAGAGTCAGACACGACTAAGCAACTGAACAACAACAAATTAGATGCGTCTACTATTCTTTTAGGTTTAGGGCTGCAAGACAAGCTAGTCACCCTGAAGGAGAAAGGATTCTGAAACAATGAGAATTACTTGTAACATAAGGTATTACAATCAGGATGGTCAATCAAGTCATTGGTGTAAGTTGGCAACACCCTTTATCTAACAGGGAGCTTGAAGTACAGGGACCATAGTGTAAGTATGATATGTGTGTATGTGTGCTTAACTGGAATGATCATTTGAGAAGTTTTATTTCACTTGGTTTTCAATAACCTTCAAGTCTTAAGGGAACAATTCTAAGCCATCTAAAGTCCTCTCTATTAGTGGACATAATATAAATACATTCATTTGAAATATAGTTGTTTCATAATTCAGATTGTATGAATCAAGTATCACTTTTTTCTCTTTTAGTTTTTGACTGCACTGTGAGGCATATGGGATCTTAGTTCCTTGACCAGGGATCGAACAAACAGCCCCCTGCAGTGGTACAGATTCCTAACCACTGGACCCCCAGGCAAGTCCTAGGTTTTGCTTTTAAAGATAGAATTTGGTGGTTTTCTAGGCTAGCAGTTCAAGTTTAACATGAGATACAGGCCTGATTAACTCTTTTGTGAAGTAGCTCTTTGAGGAATTAGGGTCAAATTATACATGACCTGGGCAGGGGTGGGGTGGGGTCCACGATGTTGATTTTGTCAGTTCTTCCCCATCTGCTCTCCCACTGTCTTCCCCTGCTTTCACCCAGTGCTGTCTCAGCCCACGCTTCTTTCAGACTTTATTCTCATCCAGCTATTCAACAAATCTCCAGGGAAGTTTGAATCTGGTAACTGTTAAAACAACATCAGAGAAATGTCACCAGTGGTGGGATTTCAGGGGTCAATGATAGGCAATTGGGCCCAGGAGGGGTGCTCAGAAGAAATATGAAATGGGGATTGTGAATCTCTTCTTCTTCTTGGGTTCTAAGAGTCAGAGCGGAAGGCTGTTAAGGATAGCCCAGCACACCTGTCTGCCCACCTCAGCCTTTTCCAGACCAACCCCCAGCCAGTGCCCTTAAAATAGAAGGGCCAGAACCATTAGCTCACCCTGACCTACCACTCTTGTGTCAATAAAATATTAGCAACTATAAATAACTTGGGTATTACTGGGGAAAATGACAAAGCAAAAAGCTCATTGTACAGTGAAAGAGAAAAGTAACATTTTAAATCATATCAGATTGATGCACTGACAGTATTTAATGAAATGTTTCTAAGCAACGAGGTAGGAGAATCAAAGAGCTTCAATAGAGCTAACATTCATAGAATCAGAAGGAATCCAAAAATAGCCTCACTTTCTTGTAAGCAATTCAGGTTGGAAGGTAAAACAAACTCCTTCCCCAAACTCAGCCAACTGGACAATTATCTCTTCCCAAATATCCCATGTATGGTTTGTTTCATCATGGAATAACCACATACATAACCAAGTAATGGGCTTCCCTCATAGTTCAGTTGGTAAAGAACCTGCCTACAATGCAGGAGACCCCGGTTCGATTCCTGGCTTGAGAAGTCCCCTGGAGAAGGGATAGGCTACCCACTCCAGCATTGTTGGGCTTCCCTTGTAGCTCAGCTGATAAAGAATCCGCCTGCAGTGCAGGAGACCTGGATTCAACCCCTGGGTTGGGAAGATTCCCTGGAGAAGGTAAAGGCTGCCCACTCCAGTATTCTGGCCTGGAGAATACCATGGACTGTATAGTCCATGGGGTCGCAAAGGGTCTCACATGACTAAGCGACTTTCAGTTTCAACCAAGCAATAATATGTATAAAAACCTTGGAGAAGAAGTACTGGGGAATGATTTAAATCCCCTGGGTATGAGATACACCCTCTTCAACCCTTGTCATCAAGATAAATAACAAATAAGAAGATCTCCTGGAGTAGGAAATGGCAACCCACTCCAGTATTCTTGCCTAGAGAATCCCATTGACAGAGGAGCCTGATGGGCTACAGTCCATGGGGTTGCAAAGAGTCAGACACAACTGAGCGACTGAACACACACACACAAAAAGAATACTCAGTACTCCCTCTTATGTGCATTTTAGGTCCATAAGTGAAAGTTTTGCTATTCCATCATTGATGACACCCTAGCTTTGTCAGCAGGAAAGATTTTCTAAAGAGAAATTTAAGTGTCTCTATAGACCCAAAGAAGTACTCAGTGGATTCCAGTTAGAAGAGAATATGAGATCTTTTCATGTCACCTTAATGCACAAAACCAAGAATGCCTTAATACTTGTAGATTAATTTCCCCACCACTGTGCGTTTGAAACGACAGCTTAGAAATCCACAAATATTTTCATAGCTTCCCCAAGAGACAGCTACAGTGTGTGTGAATGTCCTTTTAAAATAACAGTCTGTGCAGAAGGCTTGTGGCATACAAATGGGTGTTCTTGGCTCACTTTTACTCTGCACCAGAAAACATGTATAATGGGCTCAAGAAAGAGAAAAAGGAGGCCCTTTTCTGGCTGTTGGTCGGTTGACAAGCCAGTGCTGGTTGCTTTGACTTCTCTGTTTTCTGCTGCTGCTGGAGTTCAGTCCAGAAAGTCAGGTAGGGCACCAACCAGATTGCTTCACTAGAGAGAAAGATACTTAGTGAAATCCATTCGTACATCCATTCACGCAGGAAGCACAATTTTCAGAATGGCTTACTTATTTAACCAGTTTTTAGAAAGTTCACCAGAAATGCATATGTGGGGGGTTTTGTTTTGTTTCTTCCTTTTGTCACTGGTTTATTTCACCTAGTATGTGTCTTCAAGCTTGATCCTTGTTTTAGCATGTATCAGAATTTTCTTTTTAAGTCTGAATAATTATGTAGATTTTTTTAATTGAAGTATAATTTATTTACATTGTTTCAAATGTACCACAAGAAGTTATTCAGTTATGTGTATACACAGAAACACACACACACACATACACACGTGGGTGTATGCAGTTGTGTCTGACTCTTTGTGACTCCATGGACTGTAGACCTCCAGGCTCCTCTGTCCATAGAATTTTCCAGGCAAGAACACTGGACTGGGTTGCCACGCCCTCCTCCAGGGGATCTTCCCAACCCAGGGGCTGAACCTGACTCTCACATATCCTGCTTTGGCAGGTGGATTCCTTACCACTGCACCGCCTGGGAAACTGGGCCCTAAAAGGTGACATGGCCTCCATGCTGTTGGCTGGAATACATCCCCTTGGAGCCATGAGGAAGCCTGGCTGCATGCAGAAGCCATGTGACACAGCTGGTGGGCAGACCTGGTCGCCCTGTTTCCAGGTGGGGCCCCTGACATGGTAGCACACACACAGCCGCCGCCTCCATGCTCTGCGCCCCCTCCAAATCTGTGAGAATACAAATACGACAGTCCCTTCGTGCCCTTACGTCCTGGGCTAGTTTATTACCATCCAGCAAAAGGGACTGGGGCACCTTCCTACAAGCCGCAGTGACTGCGTGTGTGCCCGTTACAGCACTCAGCTGCCCCCCAGAATCCTGTTTGTCGTGCTCACCGGACTGCAGGCTCCCTGAGGTTTGACCTCTGTTCCTACCTCAGTGCGCCCGGGGGCCAGCACGGTGCCTGGAACATGGGCGAGTCTCAACATGCGTGCTGAATAAACCACTACTTAGAGGGCTACTGTTTGTCGTCGTTCTGTCGCTCAGTTGTGCCTGATTCTTTTGCAGCCTCTTGGCCTGTAGCCCGCCAGGCTCCTTTTTCCATGGGATTTCCCAGGCAAGAATCCTGGAGTGGGTTGCCATTTCCTCCTCCAGGGGATCTTCCTGACCCAGGGATCAAACTCCCATCTCCTGTATTGATGGCGGATTCTCTGCCACTGCGCCCCCTGGGAAGCCCTTCCCTGAGCTCAGCACCCTCCCTGCAGCCGTCACATTGAACGTGACTGAGGGCTGGGCCAGGCGTGTGACTGTCAGCTTCTCAGCAGCCTCCTTCACTGTAGGCTGAGCACACAGCCCCTCAAGCAGGGCTCACACACTGTTCTTTCTGTGCGGTTAAGTAAGCCAGCAAAGTACCGAGCTTGTGTTGTCACTGCCAGCCTCAGCAGACTATTTATAGACATGTGTTCCACGCGCTGTGTGACATACACATGTATAGTCACACTGAGTTTTTGTCGGGTTAGCAGCTGAGTTGGCTCAGAGCTCCCGGTGATGCTTCTGGGGCCGTTGTTCACTTGCTCCTCCATGTACTTCCCCGGGGGGCTCCCCACCAGCCTACTCCGTGCCAAGCAGGAGACTCATGCTGGCTTCCGTTATTTTGTTGGGTTTGAGGTAAATCTTTGACACAGCATCTGCACGCAAACCAATTTTGCCACTTCTCCAGGGTCTATTTCTATGACTAGAGTGGCGAGAAGCAACATGCGTCAACAAGCCTGTAAGGGGCTGGGATTAGAGTGTGCTTGAAATTGACAGCAGAGACTCGGAGACGGGGGTTGACGGAGGGAGGCCAGCCTGTGAGCCATGAAGACGGCATGACAGGGTTTCTGGCGTGGATAGCACCTGCGCGACCACAGATGGAAAGTAGTGACCTCAGAGAGACGACACCGTGGCCTGTAAAGTGTCCATATTCAAGGAACCTGGTAAATTACATAAAGGAAAACAAAAGAGAGATCAGACATTTCCCGAGCACCAGTGAACCGTGTGCCTGAAAGGCGTCTAGGTACTGTCCTTGCTGGTCCATGTACTTCGCGCCATCCTGGTGGCAAGTCCTGTGATGTCTCTGAGGCTGTTCTCCCCTCTACAGCCACACCCCTCCCTCAGCCAGGCTATTCCATCCACTCCCACCCCTCACCTTCCACAACCTCCCCCCTTCACCACAATCAGGGCTGTCTGGTTAACTCACTCGACCTCCAAAGTGCTCACTCTCGGTTTGCTGTTTTTCTCTACCAGCTTCAGAAAAGCTTTCCAATGCCCCATCTGTGATCCCTGTTTCCCTCTCTTATATCTTCCAGTATTATCTCTCTTTGGCGCACTTCCTTCAGCCCATTGCTGTTGTTGTTGTTGAGTTGCTAACTTGTGTCCATCTCTTTTGTGACCTCATGGACTGTAGCCCTCTAGGCTCTTCTGTCTATGGGATTCTCCTGGCAAGAATACTGGAATGGGTTGCCATTTCCTTCTCCAGGGGATCTTCCCGACCCAGAGACCAAACCTACATCTCCTGCATTGGCAGGTGGCTTCTTTACCACTGAGCCGCCAGGGAAGCCCTTCCTTCAGTCCATAAATGTCCCTAAATCTCAGACCATCTCCATTAACTGTTTGCTCCTCCAGAGATGGCCTTAAGATTTAACCAGACATAGAGATGAATTCAGCATTGCTGTATGAAGTCCAGGGTCGTGCTGAGACATATAACATAGGTGGTACGTGTGTGCTAAGTCACTTCAGTCATGTCTGATCCTATGTGAACCTGTGGACTTCAGCCCACCAGGTTCCTCTGTCCATGGGATTTTCCAGGCAAGAATACTGGGGTGGGTTGCCATGCCCTCCTCCAGGGGATCTTTCCAACCCAGGGATTAAACCTGTGTCTCTTATGCCTGCTGCATTGGCAAGTGGGTTCTTTACCACTAGTGCCACCTGAGAAGCCCCCTATAAAGGTGGTAATCAATGTCATTCATTAAATTGCAGTACTGCCAGGACTGTGTAGGAACTTGGACTAATTTTTGAGACTGAAATAGGACTCTGAAAATAGCCCTGCTTTAATCAGGGCTGGAGAGCCCTGCGTACATCAGGGCTGGAGAGAGGGTGGAAGACAAGCAGATAAAGGGAGACAGGAAGGCAGGAGACTGAGCATCAGCTGAGACCCATGACAACCTCCATCTGCTCCCAGAAGGGGTCATGTTGAGTCTCATTCCACTGCAAGGGAACAGAATTCTATGTGGGAAGGTATGGGATTTCTAGGGCTTCCCAGGTAGCTCAATGTTAAAGCATCTGATGACTCCCAATGCTTGGAACTGTTTTAACTCCAAGATCCATCCATCCATTTAACAAATATTAATTGAGCAACGACAATGAACCAGGCCCTGTGAAAGACACGCAGGTATGAAAGCAAGTAGGACAGGGGAGTGGTGGAGATGAACCAGAAGGTGAATCGTGTAGAATGTGCTGGGAACGTGTCTCATAATAGACTGAACCCAGGACATCGCAGGGTTCCTAGAGGTGGTTTCAACCTGTGCCCTGATTCATAAAGGGTGAGCTGGCATGAGCCAGGTGAAGAAGGAGGTGGAGACAAAGAAGAGGCTGGAAGATTACACTGGGGCCAGGTAAGGAAGATCTGGAGTCATCCTGCTGAGGGATTTGTGGTTTAACACATGTCATGTGCGTCCTCATGCTCAGCACAAAGAAGTCCCTGATATATCTTATCCTTTATTATTTATTCTATGGGCCACAGGAAGTCAGAGGACTTTAACTGGTGTAAGTCAGTCAAGAAGGGGGGTATTGACATATTAAGATTTGCATTTTTCAAGCTCCCTTTGGTGATAGGGAAGAGAACAGATGGTAGGGGATCACTATTAGGAGTGAGGCATGGAGGAGCCTGAAGGGGTGATCTGACAAAACGTGATGGTAGCTGGGGTGGGAGGTGGCCATAGGGAAAGGAGGAAAGTGGTGAAGTGTTGCAGATGGGAGGGGAGTGGGTGAAGAAAGCGGCGTGTCAACAATGACCCTGGGTTCCCTCGTCAAGCAAAGAAGCTGTGTTGGTGCCCTCCCCCAACACAGGAGATAGCAGAGCAAGGAGAGTGGGAAAAAGGATGCACTCTGTGTGTGCAAGTCCAGCTTCAGTGCCTGTGGGACATGCCGGCAGCTGGGCATGGGCTGGAACTAATGAGAAAATCTGGACTAGACATCTAACTTTGGGAAGCTGGCAGCCCTTAGAGAGGAATTAAATCCACAGCCATGGATGAAATGGTCCTGAGAGAAAGGAAGCAGAGTGGACCCTGGGAGCAACCCTGAGGAGGAAGGGATCAGGGATCTGGGCACAAAAATTATATATATATTTTTTTTTAAGAGACACTCTAACGTTGTTTGTTAATTAGCAACAGATAACTAAAACACTGGCAATGCTAATCTTTTTCTCTGGTGAAGCTGTTCCTTTAAGGATCAACAATGACCTCAGTTGAAACTTCAGGGGCCTTCTCTAAGTCTTTTCCTTTCTGGACAGCTCCAAGGCACGTGATGATTCTGAAACTCCTTCTGTCGGTGCCCCTGTCTCCTTTCAGGTCCGCGGCCTCCTCTGGGGCTCAGTATTTCTCCCTCATTCATTAATGTCAGGGCCCCACAAATGATGCACCCCGACGTTCTCTATAAACTCTGGTCTCGGTGTTTTTATCCAATCTTACTGCTTTAAATATCGCCTCCACCCAGATAATGTCCAATTCCTGGCTGAGTCACAGTGAGTAGAGGCTCACAGTCTGGAAATGGGCCAGACAGGGCTTTAATCCTGCATCTGCCCGTTCCTAACCAACCGTGTGACATGATGTGAGCCATTAAAGTGGTTTAGCCCCTCTAAACCGCCACTTTCTCCTCTTAAATCTGAATAACAATAGCATATAGCTCACGTGGACATTGGTTTAGCTGCCCCAGAATGAAGACTTAATAAATCACAGTTTTCTCATGTCTTAGTTTTTCGTACCACTGCTTACGTAAGGAAAAAATGGTAATATTGAATGTTTGTATGCATGTGGGGTAAATGGAGATGGCTGTGATCAGAAAGAATTGGCCAGAGGACTCTGGCCTCTCCAGCCCCTGCCCAGCCCCCACCCTTAGGGGTGAGGGCCTGGATAGTGACCATCCCAGATCAGACACGGCACCCCCACACCCCATCACACACACATCCCACAAGCCCCGGGGAGGGCCAGGGGGAGAAGGGGGGCAGCTGAGAGACCAACATTTCCCGAAGAGAAGTTGTTGTCTGGAAAAGGCCATTTAAACCTGCAGACGCAGAGCGGGCCTGACTGCCCATCACCACCTGGAGGGTGAGGGTGGAAAAAGAGGAGGAAAAAGAACTGTGTCTCTCAAGATCTCTATCCAATCACCCCGCTCAGCAGGAACACCTACAAGACTTAAGTGCCTGTCACAGCCAGGATGCCAGCACGGACACATCCACTGGTCCTACTCAGGTCACGTGTTCTCGTGTGTGTGTGTGTGTGTGTGTGTGCGCGCGCGCGCGCGCGCGCGCACGTGCACGCACATGCACGTACGCAAACACATTTAGTTCTGTGCAGTTTTATCACACGTAGGTTTGTATATCCACCACCACAGGGAAACAAGGATCCAGAACGTTCTTCCCACCACAGGGATCCCTGGTGTTGCGGGATACAAACACACCCACTGACCTCCCACCCCACCCCTCACCCTGACAGCTGAGCATCCATTATTCATTTCTACAGTTCAAGAATGCCCTAGATGGAATCATTCAGCCTGCAACCTTTTGGAATTCGCTTTTATCATTCAGCACGATACCCCTGAGATCCACCCTGATTCTTGCCTGGGTCACAGGTTTTAGGAGATCTGGGTTATCTCCAGTCTGGGGTATTATGGATTCTATTGCTGTTGTATTGACATACAAGCTTTGGTGTTAACTGTTACTATACTTTTAAGATTAATTTCCCAGAAAACTCCAGTTAAATATCTTCTCCTTTCTTTACAGCCTATTTAAGTTTTCCTGTCTCTGAAATGTTTTTTTTTTTTTTTTTACCATTGCTCTTTCTAGTTATTTATCTTTCTCATTTTGATTCTTAGGGATTTTTTATAGATTCTGAATGCTAATCTTTTGTCAATAACATATGTTATAAATATCTCCCAAACTCTGGTGTCCTTAGATAAACATAAATTTTTAATATTAATGTGGTCAGACTTACAAGTCACTCTTTGTGCTTTTTTGTGTTCTGTTTAAGAAATTATTCCCTACCCCAAGATCACAAAGATAGCCAGCATGGTCTCCTAAAATTTTAGGGTTTTGCCTTCCACATTTAAGTCCTTCATCCACCTGGAATTTGGTTTGTGTTACATATTTACATAGGGCTGCAATATCAGTTTTTGAACACGAATCTCCAGTTGTCCTATGACCATTTCTTTGAAAGTCTGTTCTGTCCCCAGTGACCCCAAAACTCATCTCTTTTGCATATTAAGTGTCTATATATTCTCAGCTGCGTTTCTGGGTTCTCTACATTCAGCGGCAGAAAATGAGAATGTTCCCCTTGGGGGGAGCAGGGGAGATGGGACAGGCTTACTCCTGTCTGTGCCCTTTGGGGGTCTTAGCCTGTGCAGGTGGTCAGCATCTTTTAAGAAGTCATGCCCTTCAAAGACCTGGGCTGTGTCTGGTCTCTGACCCCTCAAGGAGCTCTCTAAGTTCAGAGAATGCCAGCTTTAGGGTCCACTTCCCCTCTTAGGAACCTGGCCACTCATTAGTCGACCTTCTTGCAAGTTCAAGTTTTTATCGATTTTTTTTCTTCCTTATCGGCTCTTTTCACGAAGGCATCACTCAGTATCTTCTGAGGCCAGGAAGTGAAATAGGAAATTCACATCAAGACAAACTGGCAGCTTAATTGACTTCAGGAGAACTGGTGTTTGGGCGTATGGCCTTCCAGCCCTTCTTCACTTCCTCATGGTGCTCACTTTGGGTATTTGAAAGTTTCCAAGCTCATCCCCATGCTCCAATCTCTCACCAGACCAACACACCTCCCCACGGCTGCCAGAGCCTCCTCCTCGGAGCAGATGTCTGACCAGGACAAAACCCTCTCTGCCACCCTGTCCTCCCTCTTGGTTGTTCAGCAGCCAAAGAGCTCGAATAGCTCTCACAACCTCTGAAGAAGGGTCAAGGACCCCACCCTAGTCCTGGAGCTCAGGCGGTCCGGCTCCACTTTCCTGGCCTAAGCCCCACCCTGTGCACGTGTCACTAGCATGGGGGAGTTTTCCTGTGATTGGAGGGACGAGCCTCGGCGTGGAGAGAGGTCCCCGGGTGATCAGGTGGGCCCTTGCTGCACGCATGCGCATTGAGAAGCAGGGCAAGTCCTCACGCTCGAGAAGGGCCGGCTTGGAGCTGGTGAGGACCAGGAGCCGAGGGGAGCGGGCAGCTCCAGAAGCCGGCAGTGACCCTCAGCTGACCGCAGCAGCCCGGAGGCAGGGTCCAGAAGCCCGTCTCCCCAGAGCTCTCGGCAGCGCCCCACTGGCCGCAACTGGATTTTGGCCTTGGGCAACCCGGATCTGAACACCAGCCTGGTACACCAGCTCTCCTGTGTTTCGTTGTGGGACTCTGAGAGCAGGGGTGAGGTGCCTCCCCAGGCCCAAGAACCAGCCCTCTAAGGGGTCTCTGAGTCCCACCCACTGCCCCTCAGGACCAACTATATATTAGGACTGGGAAGTGTGACTGACCAAACTGTGTTCCCCCAAACTCCAAATGTTGAAGCCCTGACGTCCAGGGCCTCAGAATGGGCCTGTATTTGAAGCTAGGGCCTTTGAAGTGGTGATTAAATAAAATGAGGCTGTTAGGTGGATCCTGATCCAACCTGTATCCTTATAAGAAAGGGAAATTTGGAGACAGAGAGAGAGACACTAGGGGTGGGAACATTGAGGAAGAGCCATGCCCCCACAGTGAGAGGACAGCCATGGGCTTAGGAGAAACCAAACTTGCTGACACCTGAATCTTGGAATTCTGGCCTCCAGACCTGTGAGAAATAATTTGTTGTTCAAGCTGGCAGCCCTAGTCAATAAATACAGGCAGAACAGAATTGTGGAGGAGAACATGATAACAGTTGATTGTTCAGTAATCCACACGGTGTACCAGTCTGTGCTTAGAGCTAACTTTGCATTTAAGAATTTACTTTTTTGAATGTACCAGTATATTATGAAAATAGGTGTTCAAGGGTCACCATAACATAGTTTAGGGCAATGCTCCGGGAAAAAATAAGAATCAAAATAACCAGGGAGTGTTGGAATCTACATCTCTTGATAGAATTAACAGCTGTTGAATTCTGGTCCGAGGTGCAAGGGAGAGGACCAGCTTGAAGCCAGAACATTCCACATTTCTCTAAGAAATCTCTTGTCAGAACCAGGTCACTGACCAGTCAGTGATTGCCTGTGGCTGGCAGTGTCTGAGAGGAGGCAGTGACCACTCCTCTGTGAATTGCTCGGTTCTTCTTGTCATGAAAGTTGCCAAGTAGCCACTCTCTAAGTCTGTAGTCAGTGAGTCAACAGCTCACACCTGGTGTTGGCCTCCAAGCTGTTGGCAGTCATGCTCACAGTTCCATCCCAATTGCAGACACTGCTGCCAGATACAGGTTGATCAGGCCTTGTCCATACCATATGTGTTTTTACATGGCTGTGATTAAACTGGCAGAAATGTCTGAAGGCAGGAGGGAGAAAAAGGAGCAGGGGCTTCAAATGGACCCCTCACAGCTGCTCTGTGGATGTTTCAAAATAAGTTAGCTTGTTGCCGAACTCAAGTTCAGCTGTTTGTGGCTCAAGAATTCAGTATTGAGAGACATGTGTTGGGTGAGAGGAGATAGCTTCCTTGAGGAAGCCAGCAATCCTGGGGAGAAGGTGGACTCGTGTCCCAAAGGACCAGCTTCCCCTTGCTGACTGGGGGCACGAACTCTTATAGCGGAGGGTCAGGGTGCACAGGAGGGGTGGAGGGCTCTCTGTAGAAGAGCAGTCAGCTCTTGACGTCATCTTGAAATTGGTCATCGGTGGTCTGACTAGTGTCATCTTGATTGTTTTGTTGTTCAGTCGCTAAGTCGTGTGTGACTCTTTGCAGTCCCATGGACTGCAGCACACCAGGCTTCCCTAACTGTTTTAAGTGCAGTTAATCTTCAGTTCCAAGACTGATTTGTTCCCATTTGTTTGAGGACAGCTCTTGCAGTTGTGGCAGCTTATGTCCCTGCTGCAGCCTGGTCATCGTGTAGTTAACTTCTCCTGCTCGTGGGGGTTTCAGCATCTATAAGAAGCTCACAGGACATGGCTCAGAATATTATCTATAGCCCTTGAGGAGGAACTCAAGGTCTTTGACTTTGCTTAATGGCTAAACTGTTATTATTTGATGTTGTTTGACTATTTTCCTTCTCTTCTGCATTATCTCAACTCTCTGATTAAATTTGTTCTTTGGCTAAAGTTTTTCTACAAACAAGAGGCAGGAGGAGGACTTGGGAGATGGGGGATGGTCCTGCTTGGTTTCAGCCTCACTGTCCTTTTATTTTTTTCCAATTATGTGTGTCCTGATCACTTGGGCCTTGTATGTTCATACTGTTTTGTTTTTTTTTTTTATTGAAGTATAGTTGCTGGACTCCATGGCTGATTCATGTCAATGTATGGCAGAAACCACTACAATATTGTAAAGTAATTAGCTTCCAACAAATAAAAATAAATGAAAAAAAAAAGAAACAACAACAACAAAAGAAATCCATTAGCAGTAACAACAACTTAATGACAGACAAGTACATGGCATGATTTTAACTACTGTGTGTTTAATAGTCCAGTACTGGCGAATAGTCCAATAGGCCAGTAGGAAACTAAGATAAGTTTTGCTAAAATTCTGCTTTTTCAAATTATAGTAAATGAAATAAAATAGTGTCCAAAAATGAAAAAAAAAATGAAGTATAGTTGCTGGACAATATTATGTAAGTTACAGGTGTGCAGTATAGTGTTTCACCTTTTTAAAGTGTAACATTTCATTTATAGTTACTATTTTAAAAATTGACTGTATTCCCTGAGTCGTACATTATATCCTTTTGTTCATTTATTTTACACCTAAGAGTTTACTTCTTATTCCCCACCCGTTTCCCCTCCCCACTGATGACCACTAGTTTGTTCTATGTATCTCACCTCACCATCCCTTCTAAGACACTGTGGTACAAACAACCTCACAGATAACTGTGAATAACACCTTCTTTCTCTGTATCATCCTACATGACTAGCATCAAAGAGACTGCCTGAAATATGGAATTTAAAAATTATACTTCCATCATTATTTTGAATGTACCCGTGTACTGTTGACCTCCTTGGAGAGATTACAGGCTTCTGGCACAAGAACTGTGACCTTTCATTCCCTGTGGAAGCCCATCCACGCACAAAGTACCTGGTACCTGGGAGGCAGGTAATAACTGTTTGTTTAACAAATGAACCGAAGTTCTCAAGAAAAATACCACCAGTGCCTTAGAGAGGAAAGAAATGCCTGAACAAATCACCTTCCATCCCCATCTGTCTGTCTCTGAATTCCTTTAGACAATAAATATTTGAGCATTCTAAAACACACAGTTTGAGCAGAATCTAGTCAGTCTCTTATAGGCTTTCTCAGGGCAAAATCTGGGCCCAGCCAATGCGTCCCCACCCCAGACCTTTTCTCTTGTTTATACCCCTTCCTCTGTCTGCAAGCCCTGCTACTCCTGCTGTCTTTTCAGATTCTCTGACTTCTTTGGTGAGGCTTAGCTCAACTATTGGGTTTCATACCAGTCTTCCCCTCTTTAAACCCATCACATTATTGGCATCTAATCCTCCTCTTGTGGATTCTTGTCGCACCCACTTCCAGACCATGCGGGGAACTTTTGGAGCTCAGTGGTCGTGTCTCTAAAGTCACTTCCAACCTGCGCCCTTGCTGACCGCTCTGCCTCGTGCTCACTCTCTGTCGCCCACCTTCTCACATCTTCCCAGGACGCCGAGTCACCCCACTGGTTGGTCTCCTTGCTGAACACCTCGTGCCCACATTTACTTTGGGGAGGATGTCTTCAGAGTCATTTATTCAGCCGTTGATTGTTGAGAACATGCTGAACAAGCTTTGCAGACACTGCTTTGGTCCCTGGAGATGTGGCCAAGAAGTGACAAGGGGACCCATCACAGAGCGGGTGATGGGTACACCAACAGTGAGAGCATCTTGGGTGAAGGAACGCTGACGGTGGGGCAGACACAGCGGGGGCTGTGGTGGGAAGGCGGTTTATTTTGTGTAAGGTGCCAGGAAAGACCCTTCTAAGGAGGTGACAGTTTCGCCCAAATCAAGACAAGGAACCTGTTAAGCAAAATGCAGATGAGTCAGGGTAGCGGGGGTGGTCAAGAGTAAGTGCCATAAGCGGGGGAAGTGGACAGCTGCTAGGTGGTGGGGACCTTGGGGACTGGCTTGGTCTGGAGGCAGAGGTTTTATTCTAGACGCAGTGGGGGCCACCAGGGGGTTGTGCTTGGTGGGAGATGGACGGATGGGCATTTGGGCCTAGACGCTGGATGCTGGCAGGAAGCAGGGGAGGCCTGGATTAAGGTCATAGCCATGAAAACAGCAGGAAGTAAATGGCTTCAGATGACATTTTGGCAATAAAACCAACAGGCCTTGCTGCTGGGTCAGACATTCTGGGTGGAGGATGGGAAGACTTTATAGAGGGACCCATGGATTGTTGGCCCAGCAACAAGTCCTGGTAACTGAGATGGGACAGACACGGGCTTAGAAGGGGTCCTAGGTGTGGACCCTGGGCAGGTTAAAGAACTGTTAGATGCTCAGTCAAGCCCACAAAGAATGGTCACTGAAGGCCACGGGGCTTGTCTTGGGACCTGCATTCACTCCTTTCCTTTTGCATGGCCCTCTGGGCTAGCTGATCATTGCTTCCACAACACATGGAAGGTTCCTGTGCTGTATCACTATCCAGAGGTGGAGCGTGTGGGATTCCAACTTTAAGATTATGGAGAAGGGAAAACTCCACACTGGCCTCGGGCTTAAGCCACATGCTCCCTCACTGGAAGATGGACATCACAGAACAAGGACCAAAAGAAGACGATCCGAGGGTCCAGGTTTTCTCCCTTCTGTCATGGCCATCTACTGTATTTGTTGTTGTTCAGTCGTAAGTCATGTCTGACTCTTTGCGACCCATGGACTGCAGCATGTCAGGCTTCCCTGTCCATCACAATCTCCTGCAGTTTGTTCAAATTCATGTCCATTGAGTCAGTGATGCCATCCAAACATCTCATCCTCTGTTGTCCCCTTCTCTTCCTGCCCTCAATCTTTCCGAGCATCAGGGTCTTTTCTAACGAGTCAGCTCTTTGCATCATGTGGCCAAATTATTGGAGCTTCAACATCAATCCTTCCAATGAATATTCAAGGTTGATTTCCTTTAGGATTGACTGATTTGATCTCTTTGCAGCCCAAGGGACTCTCAAGAGTCTTCTCCAGCATTGCAATCCTAAAGCATCAATTCTTCAGTGCTCAGCCTTCTTAATAGTCCAACTCTCACATCCATACATGACTACTGGTAAAACCATAGCTTTGACTATACAGACCTTTGTTGGCAAAGTATTGTCTCTGCTTTTTAATATGATGTTTTTATTTTTTCTGTTTCATACACCCATCTGGATGTAACATACTATTCAGAGAATCTGGGATATTCCCATTGGTTGCATAATTCTTTTCTGACACTTGTGTTAATATGGTCTCACTCTTCTAGCTGATGACCCTGGGAGCTGCAGGTAGTAACCTATTTCTGTGATTAGAATGTCTAAAGTTACCTGAATCCTTTGTACTAACTGTTAGGAAACATTTCCATCAGGTGAAACTGTTCATGTTGGAGAGGGTGGATGGTATCATGCTTCAACCAAACTTAAAAGTTTTTGCAAAAGCAAATCACTATTCTTGCTTATTATTCCTCTGTGTGTGAATAGCTCCCATAAGAACCTCGTAAGAGCAGACATCCTCTGTCTAATTGCTATCAGATAATACCCAGTTCCTGATGTCATCCTGGAAAAGCACTGATGCTTCTCTCATATAAAAATCACATTATTTTCATTAACATACATCACAACTAAATGCCAGTATGAAAGAAGGTATTAGAGCATGCCTATTCTGAAACTGTTTGCAGGATAAACTTAAAGGAGCTTTATGGAGGGAGGTGGGAGGGGGATTCAGGATGGGGGACACAAGTACACCCATGGCTCAAAAACCACTACAATACTGTAAAGTAATTAGCCTCCAATTAAAATAAATAATTATATTTTTAAAAAAGCAACTAGCAGTTAAGGAGATCACACAAGTCAATCCTAAAGAAAATCAACCCTGAATATTCTTTGGAAACACTGTTGTAAAGCTCTAATACTTTGACCACCTGATGTGAAGAACTGAGTCATTGGGAAAGACCCTGATGCTGAGTCATTGGGAAAGATTGACGGCAGGAGGAGAAGGGGACAACAGAGGATGAGATGGTTAGATGGTATCACCGACTCAATGGACATGAGTTTGAGCAAACTCTGGGAGATGGTGAAGGACAGGGAAGCCCGGCTCGCTGCAGTCCATGGGGTCGCAAAGAGTCAGACACAACTTAGGAACTGAATGACGACAAGCAGTTAATCTATGTTGTGGAAAATAGACACAAGTGTAATTGTCATTGTAAGATCTAACAACCCTTTGTAAAACATCAACCACTGAGTCTCTGAGCCTGTGGATGGAAACTAGAAAAATCAGAGGATGCCTATGTGGTAGTTTCCTGGTCATCGAAGGACGTTAGGTGTTGACTGACATTCTCATGGGGTTGCAAAGCGTCAGACACAACTGAACAACTGAGCACGACATTCTCACAGGTCCTGTACGTGTGTACTCCTAACTACACACCGAGACCTCTGTTTTGAATACCCACTCCAAGCAAAAGAGCTTGTTTAAAGCACCTTGAAATTCCCTTCCCTTGTCTTACAGTAGACTCTAAGAGCTAAACCCATACTTGAGTCAAAGCTACCAGATGATTTAATGAGATGTTGTCCAGAAAAAGAATTAAACAGGGATCCCCACCTCCCTCTCATGGGAAACAGAGCGAAATGGCAGTCTTCCCCAAAGGAGGCCTGGAGCCTCCCTCAGCAGGAGGAGTCCTGACCTTGTACTCCCATCGGGCAGTGCAGTCGCTCTGCACCACAGCTCAGGAAACTGGAGACTTTTCTGTTTAGAGTCTGGAGGGGGACGGAGTTGGTGTGAACCTCTCCAGGATGAGCAGCTGTCTCTCTCTCCGCCGGGCCTGTCTTATCTGGGTCCCCTCTTGAGCCCCCTCAGAGCACAGGGCAGCCCTTGTCACAGGTGCTCCAGCCTGGTATCCTGAGTCATGGGGCCTTCACACGGCTGGTGTCAGCAGCTTAGCATCAGACTGGTCTGCTTTTGAACCAACTCCACCCTCATGCTGACTTTTCTCCTTTTTCTGCTCTCAGTCACTGATTCAAGTGTTCTGTTATTTATCACATGTTATTTCTCACTGGACAGGGCATTTTCCCCCATTTAAATTGTGGAGGAATTCACTCAATAGAGTCCAGGGTTAAGGTCACTGGAATGCTTCTCTCTGCACCTAAATTAATTTTTTAAAGAGAGAATTTCTGAGATCTCATGTGATTTTCAAGCTAAAGCCTGATTCAGTGAAAGGAAGAACGTGAAGAGCTTTCTCGTGTCTTTGTTTTAATATTCAGACTCAACCGGGCGGAATGGGAGGGTGGCTGTGACACAGAAAGCCAGCCAGGCAGCCACTGTTCCTTGGGCGGGCAGCCCTTTGGGTGCCATGCCCATCTCTCTTCTTCCTCACACTCTACCAATTAGAAACGGCATCTCGCACACCAGCCTCCTTCTGGGGTGTTGCACAGGGTTGTGCTCATGGAGTTTGTGCAGAAGGGCAGTGATGCTCTGGCCATCAACCCCGGCTCACGGCCGTTCACTGTGACCAAGGGCTTGCTGGTCACAATGTGCCGCTGCAGGCAGAGGCTTTCTGTTTCCATCAAGAGAGAGAATTTATGAAAGTTCGCCCCTGACTTTGATAAAGCAGAGGTCTCACTGCCATCATAACAGAAACACAGGCCACATTTTTTAAAGCTACCCTAAGGGGAACCAAAATAAACACACAGCAGCCGCTGCAACAAATCTCTGAGGGTTTAGGCTGTAAATGTTAATAGTGTCCTTGACCTGTAGAGGCACTTTATGGTTATAAAGAGGTTTCTCATTTATTCCCCACAACACCTAGGTGACAAAGGAAGAAAAACTATTAATTTTTTTTCTGTTTTGCAAATGGCACAACCAGAGTTCAGAGGCCCAAGGTCATGGGGCTGGTGAGTGGCCTGAGCTTGAAGCTATCTCTAGCACCTTCTCACTATGTTGTCAATAATGTGCTATTCTTCACATGAGGCCAAGGTCTCCGTGTTGCTTTTTCCAGTAATTGTGATGGGCAGACATGCCATAAACCTTCTGTAGCCCTGTCATCTCATGTCTAGGCATGCACATTGCTTAAGAGGCAGTTCTCAGCTGGGGGTTCAGACTATGAATATAAACTAGACTGTTTTATTTAGTCGGCCTTTGTGGAGGTCAAAATTGTGATCACACTAGTGCCAGATTTTTTTTCCAGTTGCTTAAAGAGCTTTATAGGTATATGGCTCAGACAGTAAGGAACCTGCCTGCAATGCAGGAAACCTGGGTTTGATCCCTGGGTCAGGAAGATCTGGAGAAGGAAATGGCAACCCACCCCAGTACTCTTGCCTGGATGATCCCATGGTCAGAGGAGCCTGGCAGGTTACAGTCCATGGGAATGCAAAGAGTTGGACACCACTGAGTGACTAACACTTTCACTTTTCATCCACACTCCTGCAATGATGCAGATTTTGAACAGAAACAAAAATACTAAGAGCTGAGCCTGGAGTGGAGACACGTGGCACTTCACAAAGGGCAGTAAGTGTTCGATATGTGTGATGTTCTGTTGCGCCTGGGCCTGTGACACTGCACTCCCTTCTCATCACCCTCAGTAGCCAGAGCAGTGCTTTACAGCAGTTCTGCCCTCCTGGATAACCCACGGGGGAGGACACACTGATCAATAGGCGGCTCGCTCACGGATGGGGTTGGGATGAGCAGTGCTCAGCCAGATCACAGAGCAGGTCTCTCCCGTGAACGGTGCCTTTACAGATCCTCTCACCAGATAGGATGGTGCGTACCATCTGCACTCACCTGCAGTATTGGTCTTCAACTTTCTCTGTCTTCCGTGTGTAATCTATGTGGGTTTTCTTTTCCCACACTGGGGCTGTCCATTAGGGGGAAATTTATGGATCCACATGGTATCCTTCATCCCTAGGTGTTCTTGGGTCCACACTCAACGTTTCCAGAGCCCATGAAGGAGGTTCTAGGTCACAAGATGTCTGGAGAAGGAGAGGGGAAGATTACATAGCCCCTGAATCCAGGACGAAGGGTTTGTGTCCAGGCTGACTGTTCCCGTCTGTTTTGACAATGACTTATTTTTTATAGTCATGAGGATGGTAGGACTGGGGTGGGCATAGGAATGTTTTATATTTAGAAAACTTGGTTATATTTTGACCCTGGCACAGACTTCACACTGCAGGTCCCTTGATGCCAGTGGGCCTCAGGAGGCCAGCACCCATTCCCACAGCCCACGAGACACTGGCGAGGTTGTCTGCCTTCACTGTTTGCCTGGGGCGCACAGGGCAAGGTAGGCGAGACTCCGGGGTGGGCAGGCGCTTCCGCCTTCCTAATGGCTCTGTAGAGGGGGAATGAGAGAGTTGCTCAGGATGGAATGCTGGTGGGAGATGCTGAAAGGTTCAGCTGTGTTCTGGAGCAGCCCAGAACCAAGGTCACAGCTCGCGGTTCTGAGTCTGGAAGCGGGGCCGTGAGCCAGCGAACCACAGCGTGCGTCCTCCTGTGCCGACATGCCGACGTGCGGAGCGGTCACTGCGTCGCCACGCAGTGCTGTGCGTGGATCCGTGCGCGGAGTCCGCACGCACCTCCTTGTGCCGGCGTGTGCTCACTTCACTCAGGACGGCAGTGTGTGAGAAGGCCGGGGAGCCTGCCGAGTTATTCCTGTGCCAACCCCCACCCTGCCTCTCCCGGATTCTAGGTCTGCACAGGCCTGGGGCGGGTTTGGTGTGAGACAGTCCCGCTCTGTGGTAGCTTGCCCTAAGCACTGAGGCCGCTCGCCAGGTCCCAGCTTTTCTTGGGGATGCTGACGCCGGGCAGCCGGTGTCACAGAAAGACGCTGAACTGAGAGTCAGAACCTTCTTCACAGGACCCGGGAGCCTGAGCTCACCTTGGGGCCTCAGATACAAAGTGGGGGTGAGGCTTTCTATTGCAGCCACAGGTGTCCCCCAAATGTTGGACATTGATGTGGGGCCAGCCAAGATCACAGCACCAGCTGGACGAAGGGGACAGAGACCCACCCTGGGTTGTGGTGGATGTGTTCCTTAGCAGCCTCCCGGCCCTGGCGTCAGTGAGGTGTCCTTTGAAGCCATCTCCAGGATTATTCTTCATGCTCATTTCACTTTGTGATGTATGACATTACGTCACTTAAAAGCTTTGTTCAAATTTATGGTTTATTAAATACTATGTGCATATACTTTGGGCTTCCCAGGTGGCTCAGTGGTAAAGAATCTGCCTGCAATGCAGAAGATGTGGCATTGATCCCTGGATCAGAGAGATCCCCTGGAGGAGGGCATGGCAATCCATTCCAGTATTCTTACCTGGAAAATCCCATGGACAGAGGAGCCTGGCAGGCTACATTGCATGGGGTCTAGGATACTAATTAATTTTAATCAATAAAGTTAAACTACCTATATATTTACTTACATAGTTTAACTATTGATTAAAATTAATGTGCTAATAAATTTAATAAAGTTACATTTTATTAAAGTCAGTAATTTAATAAAATTACATTTTATTAAAGTCAGTTCAACTTTATTGATTAAAATTAATTAGTGTAGTAATAAATTTAATAAAGTTAAACTCAGATGAGCTGCGGGAAACATTGAAACCAGTAACTTATCTCTTCTCACACAGATTTAATTTGTAAGGAAGGAAAAACCTAACAAGGCAAGACCGCCTGCTAGTGACTTCACTCGGGTTTGTTCAGACATAAAGGAGATGACTGACTCCAGGGAATCAGAGGTCGAGCTGGTCTGAGGCATAACAGGCCCTGCAGTTCAGTTTCCGTCCCCTCCTCCCTTCTGCTGAACCTGTGCTTTCCCTTCCAGTGAGTGGTGCTGGCTTCAAATTGGATTTTGCTACTTCGTGTTTTTTTCTAGCACATCTCCTGATGATCAGGTTCAGATTTTACCTAAGTGTCCCAGCTGCTGAACCATGAAGCTGGTACAGTTCTAAAGCAATATATATATATATATATATATATATATATATATATATTTTTTTTTTTTCCAGATAAATAACTTCGCAGAGCAGTACTTAGCTGTTCCTGTTTGGAACCCACGGGGCAGGAGATAGTCCGAGGCAGAGGTGGGGGTTTTGCCAGCCGAAACGTGGGTACCTGGGCCGTGCCATCCGCGACGTGCCGTGTGCTCAGGCAGGGAGGTCACAATCACATTTCGGGAACAGCTCTAGGCTCCAGCAGCAGCAGGAGCAGCTGGCTTCCTGCTTCCTGTCTCACAGCCTCGCTGTTGGCACCCTCGTTCCCTTTTGTGCTCCCGAGAGAGGCTAGAGCCTGGACTTGGCGTGGCGATCACCAGGCCAGAGTTGGACTGATAGAGCCGTGGGTTCTGATTCCAGACAGTGACTTCATCCCCTTTCTTCTTCCCGTCCTGTCGCCCTGCACTCTCTGCAGGCTGTGTCTCCACTTCCATCTGCATCAGCTCCGTGAGGACAACTCCACCGTCTCCATCTGCATGTCTCAGTCATGTGCATCTCCACCCCTTCCCGGCCCCACACCCCAGCCCTGTTCCCACAGCAGCAGGACTGCAGGCTCCTTGGACCTCAAGCATCCGAGTGAATCGCTCAGACGGTTTTGAAGCACCAGCATGCAGGCAGATTTGTTTGTGTGCAGCACCACCCTTTCCCACCAAAGAAAAGACAGAATAAATTCAAGAACATTCAGAGGGAAGATCAAAGGATTTTTGCTTTTGGTTTTTTCCTCTAGGGTTGTGAGTAGTGTCTTTAAGCCATAACCTTCTTAGGTGTCTGACATTTTAAGTCTAAACGTCTTGCCGTCCATTTGAAATATGAAGCATAGTTAGGACAGCTTACTTAGGACAGCTCAGTACACATGGTGATAAATGGTGACGACAACAGCTTCCCCATGTGCTCTTGGTGCGTGTAGTGTGCCTTGCACCGGGTCCTCTCTGAGCCTCCAGCATACCTGCTGTCTCTCCTCCTGCCTGCCGAGCAAACAAATGCACTCCATCCTGTGATAAACTGATATGTGGAGGCAGAAGCACACATCATCTTCAGGAAGGGGCTGAGGAGCTGAGAAATGTGTGTGTACAAACATAACCTGGACTTTGGGAGGAGAGGGAGACTGCCCAGTCGGGCTCCCCGACACCCGGTGAGGTGTGCAAGCGGACATACAGCTAAAAATGGCCTTCACACTGTGTCGCTGCCCTGGTTCCCAGATGTGTCCTCATTCATCCTGGCAGGAAGCAAAGCAGGACTGAGAGAGGGCAGTGAGGTCCTTCCAAAGAACCAAAGGACACGCCTCCATCCTGACCTGCACTCCAGGCTCAGGCAGGGCAGGCGTCGAGGACCAAACCAGAGCCATGGTGGATGCCTGGCTGGGTCCATGGGGTGCACGCATGACACTAGGGGTCCCCCAGACAGCACCTTAGTAACCAATACAGCCTATGACTGCATTCATACCAAGTGTGAGCTTTGGGACCCAGATGCAAACTTTTAGTTAAAACTGAGGTAAACCCTCAGCCTAGGAGCCTGAGCATGATGAGATGGTCCAGAGATGGGAGGAGGGTGATGGGAGGCATGTCTTTGCCCCGTTCTGTTCTACTTGGGAAACAGACAGCCCAACAGACTGGTCTGGGAAACAGACCTGTCACAGCGGCCGTATTCTGCATCGCTATGCCATTTGCATTAAATACACCTGAGTGGGCAGAAGTGCCTCTCTGTGTTTGCTCTTACATGTCGTCAATGACTATCGTGACCACTCTGATTGCTACCATGAGCCCAACAGTCAATTCAGAGACCATGATTATGTGTGTGTGTGGTATAGATGTGCAGGGAGTCAGACACAGCAGAGCAGGAAGTGCAGGTGAGGACTTCACAAAAGCTGTAATAAATGCTGACAATTTCCTTAAAGGGACAACTTCTTATGGAATATCCACAACTTAGTGGGTTCTGCAAAGAAGAAAAACTAATAGAAAAGGAGAAAAACCTTACACAGTACCTTGCTACTTCAGATTCCACCATTAGAAATAATCTACATTATGTGGGCTGAAGACTTATCTCCAGTTAGATTATGAATATCTTTGGATGAGGATGTGCATGGAATCCCAGAGTCCATTACTCTGGGGCCGCTCTGTGTGTGCATTTCTGTCATAAAGCAGAGGTGATATGTTGAAATATGGTTTTCTTCCTTTTTCCTCCTCATTTTCTTACATATGACGTTTCCCTCTTCAACCATCCCCATCTGCCTTTGGGAGAGGTAGAATGGTTACTGTAGAAATACAGAGAGAAAGCTTTTGACCTGCAGAAGAGGATTTTGAAACCCACAGAAACACACTAGTCTTGAAAACCTAAGTGTGGGAGAGACAGAAGGAATGTCGGCCCAGGGTGCTTCGTTTACTGCTCACAAGTGAAACTTGATGACTGATCCTTGGTTCGCTCTAGGCCCTTGGCAGGGAGTGCTTGGGATGTGCTGGAGAAAGTTCCAGGAAGAAGGAGGAGTTTGCACTGACGTGCTGTTGTACAGTTGTGTGTGTGTGTGTGAGGAGAGGGTGTGACAGTGATTGAGACAGTGATTGAGGGCGCTGAACACCCTCCAGCGGCTGCGGCAACACTCAGGTGCCGGTTATAGACGCTGCCAACACCCACGACGTTACTCGCCGTGGTCGCCCCTCTCCGTGTCTGCTGCCCTCCCCCAGACTGCACATGCATGGAGCCCGGGATGCTGTTCTATTTGTCATGGTGTCCTCAGCCCCCATTACAGAGCTCAGCACTTGCTGAGAGAATAGTTTCTAATGAAGAACAGGGGTAAGAAGGGGGAGGTGCCCAGAACTGGTCCTTGGTCTACACCACACCATCACTACAGCCATCCGTCTGCAGTCACTGGTGGGAGAAAAACCCCACAAATCTAAAGTAATCATCTGAGCCTTAGATAAGATAAGGATGTGACTTTTTTATTCTGAAAGTGATTAAGTAGTCATGGGGCTACCACAAAATGTGGAGGCCTCTATCTCCAGTGACCTCTTTGAGATGCAGAAAACACCTGCAGTGGATGATTTTCACTTCAGTCACTCAGTCATGTCCGACTCTTTGCGACCCCAGGGACTGCAGCACACCAGGCTTTCCTGTCCTTCACCAACTGCTCAGACTGATGTCCATCGAGTCAGTGATACCATCCAACCATCTCATCCTCTGTCGTCCCCTCCTCCTCCTGCCTTCAGTCTTTCCCAGTGTCAGGGTCTTTTCAAATGAATCAGTTCTTCTCATCAGGTGGCCAAAGTATTGGAGCTTCAGCGTCAACATCAGTGCTTCCAATGAATATTCAGGATTGATTTCCTTTAGGATTGACTAGTTGGATCTCCTTGCAATCCAAGGGACTCTCGACAGTCTTCTCCAACACCAGAATTCAAAAGCATCAGTTCTTCAGCGCTCAGCTTTCTTTATAGTCCAGTTCTCACATCCATACAAGACTACTGGAAAAACCATGGCTTTGACTATACAGACCTTTGTTGGCAAAGTAATGTCTCTGCTTTTTAATATGCTGTCTAAAGTTGGTCATAGCTTTTCTTCCAAGTAGCAAGCGTCTTTTAATTTCATGGCTGCAATCACCATCTGCAGTGGCTTTGGAGCCCAAGAAAAATAAAGTCTGTCACAGTTTCCATTGTTCCCCATCTGTTGGATATGAAGTGGTGGGACTGGTTGCCATGATCTTGGTTAATGGTTTAAAGCGGCCTTTGTCTGAAGGCAGGGCTGGGCCAGGTCATCTCTGTAGGTGGTTCAGCTCTGCTACCCTGTGCTGTTAACCAGTTAATATTCCCTGTGATTGCTCTTAGCACCTGCCTGACAACATTATTGTTTCTTCCATACAATGCAGTGATGTGATGTTCATCTAATAGCAGTAACCACTCTCCCTGCCCTTCCTCCTTACAAGTGTCACTTGCTCTGCAACAAGGACACCTTCCTTCTTTCCTTTTTTCCGGCTAAACAAAGACCATACTCAGGGCTTCCACTAGTACCTGTCACATCCTCAGTACTTAACTAACAAGCCACCTGGACTTTCAAATCTTTCATTTACCCAGGCTTATGTTTCTCTTTCCTTCTGTCATCCTATCTAAATTGTGTTCTTTTAAAATTTTTATTTTTAAAATTATTTTTTTAATTATTTTTAAACTATCTTTTAAATTATTATTTTATTTTTAAAATGTTTTATTTTATATAAAATATAAAGTATAGGAGTATAGCTGATTTAGAGGGCTTTCCAGGTGGTGCTAAAGAGCATGCCTGCCAATGCAGGATATGCGGAAACAAGGGTTTGATCCATGGGTCAGGAAGATCCCCTGGAGGAGGGCATGGTAATCCACTCCAGTATTCTTGCCTGGAGAATTCCATGGACAGAGGAGCCTGGCAGGCTATGGTCCATAGGATCGCGAAGAGACAGACACAACTGAAGCAGCTTAGCATGTACATAGCACACATAGTTGATTTATAATGTCACGTTAGTTTGAAATGTACAGCAAATTGATTTAGTTACACATATATCCATTCTTTTTCAGATTCTTTTTCCATATAGGTTATTGTAGAATATTGAGTAGAGTTCTCTGCTATACAGTAGGACCTTGTTGTATCTATTTTATAAATAGTAGTGTATATATGTTAATCCCAAATTCCTAATTTATCCCCCTCTCCTACAGACCAGCTATCCCCTTTGGTGACTGTAAGTTGTTTTCTATGACTGTCAGTTGTTCCTGTTTTATAAATAAGTTCACTTGTATCATTTCTTAGATTCCACATAGCAAGATCATGTGTTTGTCTTTGTCTGGTTTATTTCACTTAGTATAATGATCTCTAGGTCCATCCATGTTGCTACAAATGACATTAGTTCATTTTTTTTTTAATGACTGAGTAACATTCCATTTTTTCTGTGATCTAACAGATGTTGGCAATTTGATCTCTGGCTCCTCTGCCTTTTCAAAATCCAGCTTTAGACATCTGGAAGTTCTTGGTTCATGTACCGTTGAAGCCTCGCTTGGAGAATTCTCAGCATTAATTTGCTAGTGTGTAATAAATGCAGTTGTGTTTGAACATTCTTTGGCATTGCCTCTCTTTGGGATTGGAATGAAAACTGACCTTTTCTAGTCCTGTGGCTACTTGCTGAGTTTTCCAGATTTGCTGGCACACTGAGTGCAGCACTTTAACAGCATCATCTTTTAGGGTTTGAAATAGCTCAACTGCAATTCCATCATCTCTGCTGGCTTTCTTCCCAGTGATTCTTCCTAAGGTCCACTTGATTTTGCATCCCAGGATGTCTGGCTCTAGGTGAAGGATCACACCATCATGGTTATCTGGGTCATTAACATCTTTTTGTATAGCTCTTCTGTGTATTCTTGCCACCTCTGCTTAATATCTTCTGCTTCTATTAGGTCCCTACCATTTCTGTCCTTTATTGTGCCCATCTTTGCATGAAATGTTCCCTTGGTATCTCTAATTTTCTTGAAGAGATCTCTAGTCTTTTCCATTCTATTGTTTTCCTCTATGTCTTTGCATTGATCATTTAGGAAGCCTTTCTTATCTCCATGCTATTGTTTGGAACTCTGCATTCAGATAGATCTTTCTTTCCTTTTCTCCTTTTCCTTTAGCTTCTCTTTTCTCAGCTATTTGTAAGGCCTCTTCAGACAACCATTTTGCCTTTTTGCATTTCTTTTTATTGGGGGTGGTCTTGATCACTGCCTCCTGTACAGTGTCACAAACCTCCATCTATAGTTCTTCAGTCTCTCTGTCAGATCTAATCTCTTGAATTTATTTCTCACTTCCACTGTATAATCATAAGGGATTTGACTTAGGTCATACCTGAATAGTCTAGTGGCTTTCCCCACTTTCTTCAATTTCAGTCTGAATTTGGCAATAAGGACTTCATGATCTGAGCCACAGTCAGCTCCCAGTCTTGTTTTTGCTGACTGTATAGAGCTTCTCCATCTTCAGCTGAAAAGAATATAGAAAGCGAGAAAGTTCCAGAAAAACATCTGCTCCTGCTTTATTGACTATGCCAAAGCCTTTGACTTTGTGGGTCACAATAAACTGTGGAAAATTCTTCAAGAGATGGGAATAACAGACCACCTTACCTGCCTCCTGAGAAACCTTTATGCAAGTCAAGAAGCAACAGTTAGAAACAGACATGGAACAATGGACTGGTTCCAAATTGGGAAAAGAGTGCATCAAGGCTGTTTATTGTCACCCTGCTTATTTAACTTATATGCAGAGTTCAGTTCAGTTGTTTAGTTGTGTCTGACTCTGTGCGACCCCATGCACTGCAGCACACCAGGCCTCCCTGTCCATCACCAACTCCCGGAGTTTAGTCAAACTCATGTCCATTGAGTCGGTGATGCCATCCAGCCATCTCATCCTCTGTCGTCCCCTTATCCCACCTTCAGCCTTTCCCAGGATCAGGGTCTTTTCAAGTGAGTCAGTTCTTTGCATCAGGTGGCCAAAGTATTGGAGTTTCAGCTTCAGCATCAGTCCTTTCAGTGAATATTCAGGACTGATACATAGAGTACATCATGCGAAATGCCAGGCTGCATGCAGCTCAAGCTGGAATCAAGATTGCCAGGAGAAATATCAATAACCTCAGATATGCAGATGACACCACCCTTATGGCAGAAAGTGAAGAGGAACTGAAGAGACTGTTGATGAAAGTGAAAGAGGAGAGTGAAAAAGCTGGCTTAAAACTCAGCATTCAAAAAACTAAGATCATGGCATCTGATCCCATTACTTTATGGCAAATAGATGGGGAAACAATGGAGACTGTGATAGACTTTATTTTCTTGAGCTTCAAAATCACTGCAGATGGTGGCTGCAGCCATGAAATTAAAAGACACCTGCTCCTGGGAAGAAAAGGTATGATCAACCTAGACAGCATATTAAAAAGGAGAGACATCACTTTGCCAGCAAAGATCTGTATAGTTGAAGCTTTGGTTTTTCCAGTAGTCATGTATGGATGTGAGAGTTGGACCATAAAGAAAGCTGAGAGCCAAAGAATTGATGCTTTTGAACTGTGGTGTTGGAGAAGACTCTTGAGAGTCTCTTGGACTGCAAGGAGATCCAACCAGTTCATCCTAAAGGAGATCAGTCCTGGGTGTTCATTGGAATGACTGATGTTGAGGCTGAAACTCCAGTACTTTGGTCACCTGATGCAAAGAGCTGACCGATTAGAAAAGACCCTGTTGCTAGGAAAGACTGAAGGCAGCAGGAGAAGGGGACGACAGAGGATGAGATGGTTGGATGGCATCACCGACTTGATGGACATGAGTGTGAACAAGCTCCAGGAGTTGGTGATGGACAGGGAGGCGTGCTGCAGTCCATGGGGTTGCACAGATACATACACGACTGAGAGGCTGAACTGAACTGAACTGAACGTCCACTGCATGTGTACACCACATCTTCTCCATCCAGTCATCTGTTGGTGGTCACTCAGATTACTTCCATGTCTTGGCTGTTAACAGTGCTGCATCGAAAGCTGCGGTGTGTGTACATTTTTCAAAGTATGGTTTCCTCCAGGTGTGTGCCCAGAGCACAGTCCCTGAAGCAGACTGAGTCACTGTTTTTAGTTTTCTAAGGGAGCTCCATTCTGCTCTTTTTGCTGTGGTGATCTAAATCAGCTGACAACCAGAAGGACTGGAATTAGAATTTTGAGTGGCATCACATTGTGAATGTCTGAGGATACCCCCGGGCTGTAAACCTGGGTCCCTCTTTCCTCAGGCTGGCGTCACCAACCGCCAAGGACAGACCCAAAAAGAGAACCTGTCGCATTCAGAGGATAGGGGTTGGGGGCTGAGTATCTCTGTCCTTCTCTGCCTTCCCATCTCATATGGCACAAAGGCAAGATTAGAGCTGATTGTTTAAAGGAAATTTACTGAGAGAAGAAATGTTACAACTTTCCAAAGCAGCTGACTTGTTCCCAAGAATTAAAATCTGTGTGGATCTTTGAAGCTTGAGCCAAACGTTCAAGACTCCTTGCCAGTAAGTCACACACTGTTCCCAGGGGCCTCTGCTGGGCTTGTCCTCCTTACTCTTTAAAAACCAAGAGCGTGGGGTTCAGGGACAGAGTGTGCGGGTGCCTCCGGACCTGGCCTGCTGACTGGTTATCGTCCCTGGGATGGCAGCCCCGGGGCCTGCAGCGCTGCCCGCCCCCGCACCCGCACACAGGGCAGACCTGATAACCCGCGGGGAGAATTCTCACCTCCTTCAGACAGGAAGCAGGCTCACGCTAACCACCCTGGGACAGAGCCGGGCTGAGACTGGGGTCTGGGACCAGAGGCCATACCACCCTCAGGGCTCTGCTGCGTGCTGTGGGGTTCAGAAGGCCTGGCCTCTCAGGATTCCGAAACCCAGTGAGAAGCAATGCCGATGCGTGTAAATTACATAACAGTCAAATAATGGTTCACGTCAAAAGCAAAAACGTGTCACTAGGCAGAGCATGATGAGCTGCTAAATGAACCATCAGGCCATAATTGGAGTGGGTTGCCAGGCCCTCCTCCAGGGAATTTTCCTGACCCAGGGATAGAACCCGCATCTTCTGCTTTGGCAGACAGATTCCCAGCCACCTGGGAAGTCCACTCCGTGTATTGGAACTTTCTAAATAAGCCACTAACTGGAGGCAGGACAAAGGCAGAAAATAAGAGAAAACTGGGTCCTGCTTCCTTCTGCACGATGGCCTTGCAAGAGAAAAATTGGAAGACCTACTTTAGGAAAGGAAAAAGATAAAGGATTCCTGGCAAAAATGTCAAGACTCTGTGAGAAGGATTTGATGTCATTCAGTTTCCTTTTTTTTTTTGTTTTTTATTGAAGTCTAGTTGGTATACAGTGTTGTATTAATCTTTTCTGTACAGCAGAGTGTCTCAGTTGTATACATATATACATATATATTTTTATATTTTCCACTTTGGTTTGTCCCAGGGCCAAATATTGAATTGAATACAGTTCCCTGTGCTCTATGGCAGGACCTGGTTGTCCATCCATTCTGTGTTTCATGGTTTGCATCTACTAACCCCAAACTCTCAGTCTGCCCCTCCCTGACCCTGATAGAGAATCGAATTTAAAAGTTTTTATTCCAGACTTAGCTTAAGGCCTGGGGCACTCGGTGTTTAAAATGTGTGAAAGCTATTATTTAATGTAGCATGCGCTTTGGGTTTTATTTTTTAATTTCATGTAAAAATAGCTTGAACTATGGTTTTTTAAAAGTACTTGAAGGATTTTAAGACTGACAAGAAAAAATTGCACCAGCAAAATCTAAATAGTAGCTTTCAGTTTAATTCTAAAGTTGCTGGCCGTGGTGATTAAAGCACTCTGTTGTTCCACTTTCCAGCGGGTAGATAAAGGAGATCTGACTGATAACTGCAGTTTTCTCTGTAAATCGAACTGCTGGTAGTAGCCATGTGCATTTTGGACTAAGATCAAGCAAACTTGGGTTTAAAAGAAGCCTAGAAACAGAATACCAGTTTAGGCCTGGGCACTGATTCTTTCCTAAGCCAGGATGGGGCTGCTTGTTCTGAATAGTTCCCCAAGTGGGCGATGAAGCAAAGCATGTTACAGTTAATAGTAGCAAAACTATGAGAGTGGAAAAGTACATCCCTACACAGTTACATGACCAAAGAAGGACTAGTGTTTTACAGAACTCAGTATGCAAGCGTTTTACATGCATTGAATTCTCAAAACCACTTCTGGGATAAATGTTACCATTGTTGTGTAGTCACTCAGTGGGGTCTGACTCTTGAGAGCCCTTGGACAATAGCCCACCAGGCTCTTCTTCCATGGGATTTCTTAGGCAAGAATATTGGAGTGGGTTGCCATTTCCTCCTGTAGGGGACCTTTTTGACCCAGTGATCAAACCCACATCTCTTATATCTCCTACATTGGGAGGCAGATTCTTTACAAATGAGCCACCCAGGAAGCCCTAAATATTACTATTAACCCCAGTTTCCTGGTAGTTCAGACAGTAAAGAATCTGCCTGTAATGCAGGTGACTGGGTTCTGTCCCTTGGTTGGGAAGATCCCTAGAGAAGGGAATGGCAGCCCACTCCAATATTCTTGCCTGGAGAATTCCATGGATAGACCGTGGGGTCGCAAAGAGTCAGAAAAGACTGAGCAACTAACACATAGGTGAGAAATCAGTTCATAGAAGTTAAATGATTAATCTAGTAAACTGCAGACTCATGCAAACTCTTGCGTCCTAATTGTAACCTGGTAACTAAGCATTGAAGGTGACTGATTCCCCATGTCAGGAAGATGCACACCCCTTCATTTTTGTTGACGGCTGGGGGAAATAATTAACCCTTCTAAGCCAATGTGGCTTTATCATTTCAGACGTAAAGGATTCCAAGTGGAATTAGAGAGCAGTGCACAAAAGGAGAGAAATTAGGGACAAGCCAATAGTGGATAAAAGCACTGGTTTTGGAATCAGAAGGCAGCTGACCTTGACCTCCACCTCTCACTGGCATGTGACCTTCAGGAAGTCGTTTAACCTCTCTGGGTCTCAGTGTCCTCATTTGTGAAATGGGGGCTTCCCTGGTGGCTCAGATGGTAAAGAACCTGCCTGCAGTGTGCGAGACCTTAGTTTGATCCCTGGGTCAGAAGATCCGCTGGAGAAGGGAGTGGCTGTACCCACTCCAGTATTCTTGCCTGGAGAATTCCATGGACAGAGGAGCCTGGTGGGCTACAGTCCATGGGGTCGCACAGAGTAGGACGTGACTGAACAACTACACACACAGGACCTAGGACGTAGTGCAGTTGTGATCATTACAGGACATCCTGTACAATGAGAGCACAGTTAATACCTGGAGAATGTAATATGTGCTCAATAAATGGAAAGTCTGCTGCCATCCTTTATTCCAAAAATATTGTACTGAGTGTAGATCGGTCAGATGATGGGATTAAGGAAGGAGAGAATGTGGTTCCCACCCTATAAGTGATATGTTTTAGCACCATTGCCCCTGCAGTTTTTATCAGAATGTCATTATTTAAAAATTTCTGAGCACTATCCCCAATACCCATGATCTATTATAATGAATATAGATTTATAAATTATGAGTGCATGCGACTGTATTAAAAGTCATGCACTTAATAAAGCATCCATGATAAATATCTGTGAAGAGTGAATAATTAAGATCCCCCTGGACTATCTCACACACCCCTTGGCGTGTAGACAGTCTACCTTGGAGACATTGTTCAGCTCTAGAGTCAAACTTTACTAAAAATGGCTGGACAGTAAATATTTATAGTTTTGAAAACTCTGTTGCATGGTTTTTTTGGTTTTGTTTTTGCTTTTAAAAAATGTAAACAGCCCTCTAAAAATGTAAAGCAACTTTTAGCTCCAGAGCCATATAAGAACAGAGTTGGACTCTAGTTTACCTATCCTGTTTCAGACATAGATATTCGGGAATGGATGATTGCAGACAATGAACCAATCAATAAAGAAATACTGTAGTAAGTGCCCTGAATGAAGGGACCTGTGGAATGCCGTGGGAGAGAGAAGAGGCCAGCTGTAGCTGAGATGGTCAGAGAACATGCCACTTCAACTTAGGGCCTAGAGGGTAGAAGGACAGAAGGAAATCTTCCTGATGAAGGGAGGAACTTGTAGGTCCAAGGTGCTGGGGTGCAAAGGGCTCAAGTTCAGGACTGAGAGGCAGTCAGTCGGAAAGGGCGGGTGTGCAGTGAGGCCAGGTCAGGGAGGAGGCGGCCTGGAGGTCTCCAAGGATGGTCTCCACAGGGCGAAGCACTTGAGGCAGAGGTGGAGTTAGAGATAAAGTGAGTGGTGTAGTCTCTGGAATGTAGACAAAGTGAAATAATAACCAGATCAAGGGTTGGCTCCTGGGGCAAGATTTTCCTTGAGCTGTGTAAGGCAATCATTAAACTCCAGCTCTTTATTGCTATTCAACTCTGAAATAAGCCACCACTGAGGTTATGCTGTTCTGACTCTTATTACCCAGAATAACCAGGTTTGGAGCAAAATCCTAGAGTTCCACATACTTTGGTTGTTGTTCTTTAGCTTTTTCAAATTAAAATTGTGTTAAGATGCCTTGGAAGACTACCTAAGAAGTAGACAGCAGTCCTGCTTCCCCCAGAGATGGAAAGTGGGTGAGACATACTCCAGCTGTCTTACTGGACCCCGGAATTGTGAACCGTGGGATTCTAGTACCTACTCAAAAGGCAAATAAATAAAAATAAATTCAGATTTTAAAATTTTAAACTGCATTAATATTGTGCAGTCCCAGAAAAATGAAGTAGTCCTCTAGAAATTCATTTGACTGAGAGAAACGGCCAACTTTACCATAGTATATTCAAAAGAGGACTGAGGTGACAACTCTGCAAAGTGTTTGTATACATGTAACAGCAGTACAATGCATGGAAATGTACACATTCATATAAAAAAACTAGTCTGAAAGAGAAGGGAAGTAGGTACAGGTTGTGTTAAAGCCAGCTTGTACTTTGGATAATAATTTGGCAGTTCTTTAAAAAGTTAAGAGTTTCCCTGGGACTCAGCAGTTGTACCCCTGGGCATCAACTTGAGAGAAGTGAAACGTGCGTCCACCTAGAAGCATGTCCGTGAATGTCAGTAGTAACGTTGCTCATGCCACAGAGTAGGAGCAGCCAGTTGTCCCTCAGTCAGATGTCCACACACAGGAGGGTCACCTGTGCAGTTCTCCTCCAGTGGAATATTAGGCAGTAGAAGGAAGTGCCAAGAAACGCTACAAGGGTAAACCTGGAAAATACGTTGTGAAGTGAAAAAAGCTAGTGATAGCAGATCATGTGTCATACGGTGCCATTTGTATGAAATGTCCAAAAGAGGTGAATTCATAGAAACAGATAGTAGATGAGTGATGGCTGATGGGGAGAAAGTAGGATGAGGAGTGGATGCAATGGATATTGAATTTCTTTTAAGGGAGATAAAAGTGCTCTAAAATTCAATTTTGGTGATGATTAAATAACCCTGTAAATATGCTAAAAGACAGAATTTTACACTTTAGGTAGCTAAATTGTATGCTATGTGAATTTCTATCTAAATAAAGCTGTTTTTCCAGAAAGTCAACTTATAAAAAGCTACTCAGATACATATTATGTAACTAAAGGGGCAGCTAACTGCCAATTAGAACTGACAGTGTCAACACAGGAACACTTGGACTTACAAAGACAGGCCGACAGGACACCTTTTGTTACATCGGTTGACTCTGGTATCTTGCTGGTTATGCAGAAAGCCTGAGCCTGTGGAGTTAGCAGTCCCGGGCCACGGCAAGTGACCCACAGCCCTGCTCTCTCTGACTGCCCTTGATGGCACCAGGCTTAAGGGTGAGAACACTGCACAACTGTAAATAGTTCTGGAATCAGTGAGAACGGCCTTCAGAAAGCATTTGACACACAGACTCAACCTGTGAGCAGGGACTGCCGTCCCCTCCTGCCCACGAGAGGAAGATACGCGTCAGGAGAAAACTCGCAGACCGCCAGTCTAGGGGAGCGCAAGAGTTGGCTGGCCTGTGTGCGTTCAGCTGATTCCTGCCAATTGCCCGCCATTGCTCACAGATCTTTTGCTGACAGATGCGAACAGTAGATTCCTTTGGTTGTTAGAGTTCTGCTGTTTTACTCTGTCTAGTCCTGTTTTATGTACTCCAAAATTGACGTTAGAGAGACCCATGTGCTAACTGATAGAAGCATATACTGACCACAGTGACCTTTATTCTTGCCATAAAAAAATAACTCGAAAGGAGTGATCACATATGGTCAAATTTAAATTCCCTCTCAGAGTGAATGGAGTCAAAAAAAGAAAAATACTGAATAATATTGCTTATATGTGGATCTAGAAAAATGGTTTAAGTGAATTTATATGCAAAGTAGAAATAGTCAACAGATTTAGAGAGCAAACTTACAGTTAGCAAAGGGAGAAGGGCAGAGTGGGACAGATGGAGATTGGGACTAACATACATACACTGTTATGGATGAAACAGGTAACTGATGGGAACCTGCCGCATAGCACAGGGAACTCTGGTCAGCGCTCTGTGATGACCTAGTGGGAAAAAATCTGTAAAAAAGGGGGATATATGCATACATACAGATGAGATGACTCACTCTGCCGTACAGGAGAAACCAAGACAACATTGTAACGCAACTATGCTCCAGTGAAGATTAATAAAAAATAAAATATTTTAAAATAAAAACAAATTGCATCTGAGAAAATTCAGTGGCTATCAGGGAGACGTCTCTTCTCTCTGCTCCTCTCTAACTGGTGTGCCCCGTCTTCTTTAGACTGATTCCACTGTCACACTTTCTGTACACTACATCTCCACTCACACACACGTCTGTTTCTGAGCTCCTTATCCTGCTTTTTCCATCTCTTTGCTTCTTCCTCGTAAATTCACACTTTTAAAGTTATTGTAGCTTTACTATTTGATAGGAGAACTTCTCCCCCACTACCCTGATTCTTTCTTATTTAGCAGACACTTGTGAGGCTAAAAAAAAAAAAAAAAAAAGTTTTGCGAGGACTTTAATTGCATTCATTTTTTGGAGTATTTTGAACTTTCAGGGCAGAAATCTATAAGTCTTTTATCTACTTTTATGTCCTTTAGCCACACTTGACATTTTTCTTCAGAAAGACCCCACACAAGTTCTTGTTACATTTATCACCTATTGAATTAGTCAGGGTCCAATCAGAGAAGCAGAGCCAGTAGGAGGTGCATGTTTAAAAATCTGTTGTAAAAAATTGGTTAATGGGATTTGGGAAGCCAGTCCAAATCTATAAGTCCATTAGGAAGGGCAGGCAGAAGACCTCAGGCATGAGATGGCCGTCCACAGCTGGAACACAGATGGGACTTGTCCTCCTTCTCCTGGGAAGCCTCTATGCCACTTTTAAGGCCTTACACAGATTAAATGAGGCCCACCCAGACTACCTAAAAAAATCTCCCTTACTTAAAAGTCAATTGAATACAGATTTTAGTCATGTTTACAAAATACCTTCCAAGTAACACCTAAATTATAAATAGTATTTGCTTCAATATTGGGGACATTAATTTAGCCAAGCTGACACATAAAAGAACACCGTAACACTTACATTAGTGATTTCCTGTTCCAGGGTTCTCATCTTATTTTCTGTTAATTGATTTTCAATAGCAAACCAAGTGATTTTAAAAATATTTTTCTTGTATCTTGTACCTCTGTGTTTTTATTACATTTAACAGAACAATATTT
The DNA here is from genome assembly GCF_963930625.1 of Muntiacus reevesi. Taxonomy (NCBI): domain Eukaryota; kingdom Metazoa; phylum Chordata; class Mammalia; order Artiodactyla; family Cervidae; genus Muntiacus; species Muntiacus reevesi. The sequence goes on along the minus strand of NC_089265.1, from coordinate 1,714,877 downwards.
TCACTTTCTACAATCTTTTGCTTATTTCAATTGTCAGAACTTCCAGAAAAATCCTAAAGGATGATAAGACTTCTGCTTCTATGGACCTTGAGGGCAGGAAGCAAAGTGAAAAAGTCAGAGAGACAAATACTGTATGAACTCACTTATATGTGGAATCTAAAAAACAAATGACAACACACCCAAACTCATAGAAAAGGGGATCGGATTTGTGGTTACCAGAGGTGGGGGCTGTTCAGGGGCTTCCCAGGTGGCGCTAATGGTAAAGAACCCGCTTGCCAATGCAGGAGACATAAGAGATGTATATTCAATCCCTGTGTCAGGAAGATCCCCTGGAGGAGGGGGTGGCAATCCACTCCAGTATTCTTGCCTGCAGAGTCCCCATGGATAGAGAAGCATGGTGGGCTGCAGTCTGTGGAGTCACAGAGAGTCAGACACAACTGTAGCAACTAAGCACGCGTGCATGAGCTATAAGGACTTTCATTCAAAAAGTGTTCTGACCATAGAATAACACACACACACACACACACACACACACACACACACACGACCTCTGCTTCTAGGAGTTTTAGCTATGGCATCAGACTGATCCTCTTTCTGGAGATTCCCACCCTCAGTCCACAACTCTGTGCAAAATGTAAAAATATTTTCCTAAAACCTTCAAATTGCTCTGAAGACAGCATGGTATTAGAGAAGAATCAGAGCCTGAGCCAGCCATTTGGTCTGCATTTGCTCTGGGAGCAACTGGGGGTCAGGGAGAGACAGCCAGAGCTGTGTTCTCAGGTCCCTAGGGCAGACGAGGTGATCCACACCCTGCCCAAGGTGGGAGCCTTACAAACCAGCCTCCCCTGGGCCTAGCTCTCCCAGACACTGGCCTGTTAAAGAGAAGCCAGGAGCATCCTGTCCTGGCATGGCCTGGGACCCAGATACTGGCAGTCTCTGGGACCAGCAAGATTCGAAGCCCTGACCGATGAGGGTTGAGGTGACTCAGCCTTCTGGTGCCCTGAGTGCTCAGTAAAAGCAACTCCTCAGACATTCTCTTTGGGGGAGCATCATATCATTTCTACAAATACTTCTCTCTTTTTTTGACCACACTGCATGGCATGTGGAAATCTTAGTTTCCTGACCAGGGATGGAACCCATGCCCTCCACGCTGGAAGGCAGAGTCTTAACCATATGATCACCGGGCAAGTCCCCAAATAGTTTTTCAAATAGCATAGTCAGCACACAATCAAGAAAAGATCCTCAAGCGATCAGACTCCATGAACAAGAACCAACAGAAATAACCAACAACAGAAACAAACTAACAGACTCCAGACGTTGGAATTATCAGGCAGAGGGTGACAGACAACCTCCTTGTTTTGTTTCAGCTTTGGACAAAAATTCCTTTGATGTCTCACTATTTTTTATGACATCTGCTCCATTTACAAAGATAAGGCACTCTTCACTCTCAATTTACTAAGATTTTTTTAAGTTAGTAATGAATATAAAATCATATCAGATCTCTTTTCAGTGTATATTGTGACTTTCATCATGAACTTTGTGATTTCCTAACATTAAACCATTACTGCATCTCTGAAATGAATCCTAATTGGTGTTAGTGTGTTTTTAAAAGTGTACTTCTGGGAGGAGCCAAGATGGCGGAGTAGGACGGGGAGACCACTTTCTCTCCTACAAATTCATTAAAAGAACTGAACGCAGAGCAAACTTCACAAAACAACTTCTGATCGCTAGCTGAGGTTACCAGGCGCCCAGAAAAGCAGCCCATTGTCTTCGAAAGGAGGTAGGACAAAATATAAAAGATAAAAAGTGAGACAAAAGAGCTAAGGACGGAGATCCGTCCCGGGAAGGGTCTTGATAGAGGACGTTCCCAGACACCGGGAAACCCTCGCTCTGGCGGGCCTGGGGGAAGTGTTTGAATCTCGGAGGGCAACCTGACTGGGAGGGAAACAAAAAATAAAACCCACAGATTACGTGCCTAAAAGCAACTCCCAGCAGAAAAGTACCCTAGACGCCCGCATCCGCCACCAGCAAGTGGGGGCGGAACGGAGAGGAGCTGGCGGCATTGCTTGGGTTAGGGTCCGGGCCTGAGCGCCCTGAGGACAATCAGAGGGAGCTTTTGTGAGTTGCCAACTTGAACTGTGGGAGAGCAAAAGAGAGAGAGAAAATTAACAGGCCGGAACACACTGCCGGCTGTTCGCAGAACAAAGGGACCGAGAAAGTCCTGAGAAGAGCTCGCAAGCTTCGGACTGGCCCAGCCCCGCCGGAGGCAGGAGGCAGGGGGGAGGGGAAGGGAGCAGGCTCTGCCCCAAGGACCGCGTCCCCTACCGCACTGCAAACAGCCCTCCACCTTCTAATAAAAGACCTCCTGGGATTCTGGATGGTCAACATCCGCCGGGAGGGTCGCGGCTAGACACAGGGCACACGCACCAGACTGGCGCGGGCAGACACTGAGGCTGGGATCGCGCAGGGCAGAGGACGCGCCGCACCCGGGGAGAGAGCGCCCGTCAAGCGCCTGGCTGCCTGAGCCACTCAGGCGGCGTAGGGACAAAACGCAGGCAGAGCTTTGTGTTCCGTGCTTTTGTGGATCACTCGAGGGCTGGAACCGCGCGCAGCGTGGGGAGCGCTCCATACAGAGCAGCCTGAAGCCTGAGCAGTGCAGATGGAGAAAATAGCGCCAGTCCCTCCCCGCAGAGCCAGCCCCTCCCCGCAGCGCCGGCCCCTCCCCGGAGCGCGACGGAACCAGCTACCTGAATAAGAGTCCACCTGCGCCCGCCTGTGTCAGGGCGGAAATGAGGCCCTGAAGAGATGAGCAACATAAGCCAAATAAACAAAGGGAACCGCTTCAGAATGGACAAGTGCAACGGATTAAAATCCCCATAGAAAACACCGACTACACGGGAAGGGCCTGTAGATATCAAGAAGTGTAAGCTGGAACGAGGAGCTATCTGAAACTGAGCCGAACCCACACTGACCGCAACAGCTCCAGAGAAATTCCTAGATATATTTTTACTTTTTTTTTCCTTAAGTAAGAAAAAAAATTTTTTTTTAATTTTTTCTTTTTTCTCTTTTATTTTCCTTTAAAATTCCCTCTTACTCCCCCATTACTCCTTAAATTTCATTTTCATAGATTTTTACGATTTTTTTAATTAGGAAAAACAATTTTTCTCTTTTTTTTTTCTTTTTTCTTCTCTTCTATTTTCTATTTTTCTTTTTCTCTTATTTCTTTTAAAGTCCTCTAGTACTCCTCTACTACTCCTTAATTTTCATTTTCAATACACTATAACCTTACAGGAAAAAAAAAAAAGAGAGAAGCCCTATTTGTAAACCAAACTTCATATATATTTCTAAAATTTCTTTTGTGTGTTTTGGTTTTTGTTTTTCATATAGTATTCTTAAGAGTCTAACCTCTACTCTACATTTTTAATTTTTGTTTTTCAGTATATGATATAAATTGTGAACATTTAAGAATCCAATATTCAACTCCCATTTTTATTCAGGAGTGTGTTGATTATTCTCTCCCAATCTTGACTCTCTGTTTTCTACCTCAGAACACCTCAATTTCCTCCTTTCCCCTTCCCTTCCCAATCCAATTCTGTGAATCTTTGTGGGTGTCTGGGCTACGGAGAACACTCTGGGATGAGACAACTTCGTACATCTGTCTCTCTCCTCTTGAGTCCCCCTTTTTCTCCTCCTGCTCAACTCTATCTCCCTCCTCCCTCTCCTCTTCTTCATGTAACTCTGTGAACCTCTCTGGGTGCCCCTAACAGGGGAGAATCTGTTCGCCATTAACCTAGAAGTTTTATTATCAGTGCTGTATAGTTGGAGACGTCCTGAGACTACTGGAAGAATAAAACTGAAATCCAGAGGCAGGAGACTTAAGCCCAAAACCTAAGAACACCAGAAAACTCCTGACTACATGGATCTTTAAGTATTAAGTGACCGTCCAAAAGCCTCCATACCTACACTGAAACCAACCACCCCCCAAGAGCCAATAAGTTTTAGAGCAAGACATACCATGCAAATTCCCCAGCAACGCAGGAACATAGCCCTGAACGTCAACATACAGGCTGCCCAAGGTCACACCTAACACATAGACCTATCTCAAAACTCATTAATGGGCACTCCATTGCTCTCCAAAGAGAAGAAATCAAGTTCCATGCATCAGAACACCGACGCAAGCTTCGCTAACCAGGAAACCTTGACAAGCCAATCATCTACCCCACCCACTGGGTAAAACCTCCACAATAAAAAGGAACCACAGACCTCCAGAATACAGAAAGCCCACTCCAGACACAACAATCTAAACAAGATGAAAAGGCAGAGAAATACCCAACAGGTAGAGGAACATAAAAAATGCCCACCAAGTCAAACAAAAGAGGAGGAGATAGGGAATCTACCTGAAAAAGAATTTAGAATAATGAAAATAAAAATGATCCAAAATCTTGAACGCAAAATGGCGTTACAGATAAATAGCCTGGAGACAAAGATTGAAAAGATGCAAGAAATGTTTAATAAAGACCTAGAAGAAATAAAAAAGAGTCAATTAAAAATGAATAATGCAATAAATGAGATCAAAAACACTCTGGAGGGAACCAAGAGCAGAATAACAGAGACAGAAGATAGGATAAGTGAGGTAGAAGATAAAATGGTGGAAATAAATGAAGCAGAGAGGAAAAAAGAAAAAAGGATCAAAAGAAATGAGGACAACCTCAGGGACCTCTGGGACAATGTGAAACGCCCCAACATTCGAATCATAGGAGTCCCAGAAGAAGACAAAAAGAAAGGCCATGAGAAAATACTCGAGGAGATAATAGCTGAAAACTTTCCTAAAATGGGGAAGGAAATAGCCACCCAAGTCCAAGAAACCCAGATAGTCCTAAACAGGATAAACCCAAGGCGAAACACCCCAAGACACATATTAATCAAATTAACAAAGAGCAAACACAAAGAACAAATACTAAAAGCAGCAAGGGAGAAACAACAAATAACACACAAAGGGATTCCCATAAGGATAACAGCTGATCTATCAATAGAAACCCTCCAGGCCAGAAGGGAATGGCAGGACATACGTAAAGTAATGAAAGAGAATAACCTACAACCTAGATTACTGTACCCAGCAAGGATCTCATGCAGATATGAAGGAGAATTCAAAAACTTTACAGACAAGCAAAAGCTGAGAGAATTCAGCACCACCAAACCAGCTCTTCAACAAATGCTAAAGGATCTTCTCTAGACAGGAAATGCAAAAAGGTTGTATAAACGTGAACCCAAAACAACAAAGTAAATGGCAACGGGACCACACCTATCAATAATTACCTTAAATGTAAATGGGTTGAATGCCCCAACCAAAAGACAAAGATTGGCTGAATGGATACAAAAACAAGACCCCTATATATGCTGTCTACAAGAGACCCACCTCAAAACAAGAAACATACAGACTAAAAGTGAAGGGCTGGAAAAAAATATTTCACGCAAATGGAGAACAAAAGAAAGCAGGAGTAGCAATACTCATATCAGATAAAATTGACTTTCAAATAAAGGATGTGAAAAGAGACAAAGAAGGACACTACATAATGATCAAAGTTTCAATCCAAGAAGAAGATATAACAATTATAAATATATATGCACCCAACATAGGAGCACTGCAATATGTACGGCAAATGCTAATGAGTATGAAAGAGGAAATTAATAGTAGCACAATAATAGTGGGAGACTTTAATACCCCACTCACAACTATGGATAGATCAACTAAACAGAAAATTAACAAGGAAACACAAACGTTAAATGACACAATGGACCAGCTAGACCTAATTGATATCTATAGGACATTTCACCCCAAAACAATCAACTTCACCTTTTTCTCAAGTGCACACAGAACTTTCACCAGAATAGATCACATCCTGGGCCATAAATCTGGTCTTGGAAAATTCAAAAAAATTGAAGTCATTCCAGTCATCTTTTCTGACCACAGTGCAGTAAGATAAGATCTCAATTACAGGAAAAAAAATTGTTAAAAATTCAAACATATGGAGACTAAATAACACGCTTCTGAATAACCAACAAATCATAGAAGAAATCAAAAAAGAAATCAAAATATGTATAGAAATGAATGAAAATGAAAACACAACAACCCAAAACTTCCGGGACACTGTAAAAGCAGTGCTAAGGGGAAGGTTCATAGCATTACAGGCTTACATCAAGAAACAAGAAAAAAGCCAAATAAATAACCTAACTCTACACCTAAAGCAATTAGAGAAGGAAGAAATGAAGAACCCAGGGTTAGCAGAAGGAAAGAAATCTTAAAAATTAGGGCAGAAATAAATGCAAAATAAACTAAAGAGACCATAGCAAAAATCAACAAATCTAAAAGCTGGTTTTTTGAAAAAAATAAACAAAATTGACAAACCATTAGCAAGACTCATTAAGAAACAAAGAGAGAAGAACCAAATTAACAAAATAAGAAATGAAAAGGGTGAGATCACAACAGACAACACTGAAATACAAAGGATCATAAGAGACTACTACCAGCAGCTCTATGCCAATAAAATGGACAACTTGGATGAAATGGACAAATTCTTAGAAAAGTATAACTTTCCAAAACTGAACCAGGAAGAAATAGAAGATCTTAACAGACCCATCACAAGCAAGGAAATCGAAACTGTAATCAAAAATCTTCCAGCAAACAAAAGCCCAGGAACAGATGGCTTCACAGCTGAATTCTACCAAAAATTTAGAGAAGAGCTAACACCTATCTTACTCAAACTCTTCCAGAAAATTGCAGATGAAGGTAAACTTCCAAACTCATTCTATGAGGCCACCATCACCCTAATTCCAAAACCAGACAAAGATGCCACAAAAAAAGAAAACTACAGGCCAATATCACTGATGAACATAGATGCAAAAATCCTTAACAAAATTCTAGCAAACAGAATCCAACAACATATTTGAAAAATCATACACCATGACCAAGTGGGCTTTATCCCAGGAATGCAAGGATTCTTTAATATCCGCAAATCAATCAATGTAATACACCACATTAACAAATTGGAAGATAAAAACCATATGATTATCTCAATAGATGCAGAGAAAGCCTTTGACAAAATTCAACACTCATTTATGATTAAAAATCTCCAGAAAGCAGGAATAGAAGGAACATACCTCAACATAATAAAAGCTATATATGACAAACCCACAGCAAGCATCACCCTCAATGGTGAAAAATTGAAAGCATTTCCTCTGAAATCAGGAACAAGACAAGGATGCCCACTCTCACCACTGCTATTCAACAACATAGTGTTGGAAGTTTTGGCCACAGCAATCAGAGCAGAAAAAGAAGTAAAAGGAATCCAGATAGGAAAAGAAGAAGTGAAACTCTCGCTGTTTGCAGATGACATGATCCTCTACATAGAAAACCCTAAAGACTCGTCCAGAAAATTACTAGAGCTGTTCAATGAATATACTAAAGCTGCAGGATATAAAATTAGCAGACAGAAATCCCTTGCATTCCTATATACTAACAATGAAAAAACAGAAAGAGAAATTAAGGAAACAATACCATTCACCATTGCAACAAAAAGGATAAAATACTTAGGAGTATATCTACCTAAAGAAACAAAAGACCTATACATAGAAAACTATAAAACACTGATGAAAGAAATCAAAGAGGACACAAACAGATGGAGAAACATACTGTGTTCATGGATTGGAAGAATCAATATTGTCAAAATGGCTATTCTACCCAAAGCAATCTATAGATTCACTGCAATCCCTATCAAGCTACCAACGGTATTTTTCACAGAACTAGAACAAATAATTTCACAATTTGTATGGAAATACAAAAAACCTCAAATAGCCAAAGTAATCTTGAGAAAGAAGAATGGAACTGGAGGAATCAACCTGCCTGACTCCAGACTCTACTACAAAGCCACAGTCATCAAGACAGTATGGTATTGGCACAAAGACAGAAATATAGATCAATGGAACAGAATAGAAAGCCCAGAGATAAATCCACGAACCTATGGACACCTTATCTTTGACAAAGGAGGCAAGGATATACAATGCAAAAAAGACAACCTCTTTAACAAGTGGTGCTGTGAAAAGTGGTCAACCACTTGTAAAAGAATGAAACTCGAACACTTTCTAACACCATACACAAAAATAAACTCAAAGTGGATTAAAGATCTAAATGTAAGACCAGAAACTATAAAACTCCTAGGGGAGAACATAGGCAAAACACTCTCCGACATAAATCACAGCAAAATCTTCTATGACCCACCTCCCAGAATATTGGAAATAAAAGCAAAAATAAACAAATGGGACCTAATGAAACTTAAAAGCTTTTGTACAACAAAGGAAACTATAAGTAAGGTGAAAAGACAGCCCTCAGATTGGGAGAAAAGCAAATGAGGAAACAGACAAAGGATTAATCTCAAAAATATACCAGCCACTCCTGAAGCTCAATTCCAGAAAAATAAATGACCAATCAAAAAATGGGCCAAAGAACTAAACAGACATTTCTCCAAAGAAGACATACAGATGGCTAACAAACACATGAAAAGATGCTCAACATCACTCAGTATCAGAGAAATGCAAATCAAAACCACAATGAGGTACCATTACACGCCAGTCAGGATGGCTGCTATCCAAAAGTCTACAAGCAATAAATGCTGGAGAGGGTGTGGAGAAAAGGGAACCCTCTTACACTGTTGGTGGGAATGCAAACTAGTACAGCCACTATGGAAAATAGTGTGGAGATTTCTTTAAAAACTGGAAATAGAACTGCCATATGACCCAGCAATACCACTTCTGGGCATACACACTGAGGAAACCAGATCTGAAAGAGACACGTGCACCCCAATGTTCATCGCAGCACTGTTTATAATAGCCAGGACATGGAAGCAACCTAGATGCCCATCAGCAGACGAATGGATAAGGAAGCTGTGATACATATACACCATGGAATATTACTCAGCCGTTAAAAAGAATTCATTTGAATCAGTTCTAATGAGATGGATGAAACTGGAGCCCATTATACAGAGTGAGGTGAGCCAGAAAGATAAAGAACATTACAGTATACTAACACATATATACGGAATTTAGATAGATGGTGGCGATAACCCTATATGCAAAACAGAAAAAGAGACACAGAAGTACAGAACAGATGTTTGAACTCTGTGGGAGAAGGTGAGGGTGGGATGTTTCGAAAGAACAGCATGTATATTATCTGTGGTGAAACAGATCACCAGCCTAGGTGGGATGCATGAGTCAAGTGCTCGGGCCTGGTGGGCTGGGAAGACCCAGAGGAATCGGGTGGAGAGGGAGGTGGGAGGGGGGATTGGGATGGGGAATACGTGTTACTCTATGGCTGATTCATGTCAATGTATGACAAAACCCACTGAAAAATTAAAAAAATTAAAAATAAATAAATAAATACATAACAGTGTACTTCTGACTTTGTTAACATTCTTATACTTGTACATAAGATTGGTATGTGCTTTTACTGTTTTTCGAGCCATCTGTCAAATTTTGGTATTGCGATCAGAAAGAGAATCAGAAAATTGCGGGGAAAAAAAATACAAAAACAAAACCCCACAAAATCTAATGTATTTGTGTTTTCGTTGTTGTTCAATTGTCAGTTGTATCCGACTCTTGGTGACTCCATGGACTGAAGCACGCCAGGCCTCCCTGCCCATCACCAACTCTCAGAGTTCGCTCAAACTCAGGTCCGTTCAGTCAGTGACGCCATCCAACCATCTCGTCTTCTGTTGTCCCCTTCTCCTCCTGCCTTCTATCTCCCATCATCAGGGTCTTTGTGTTTTAGAAGGTCAGAATTATTAAGGACTCTCTGTTCCATGGATCTATTTTAAATTTTACTCTTTTTGGTTTGTCACTGTAAGTGATTTGAGCACTTTTGAAATAGCATTTATTTATTTTTGTGAGCTGACTTCATCCTTAATCTAACAACTTTTGTTAGTTTGGTCATCACAGTCACAGATTTTTAAGAGTTTTTCACATGTTGATGAAATTAACTCCTTCTCACTACAAGTGTTACAAATATTTCCCCCAGTTTTAAATTTCAGTTTGATTTACTGTTTTTTTAATACAGAAATGTATAATTTTAAATCAATTTTATCAATATATCTATCAATTTACTTGCTTAGGAAGACCTTCTTTATTCTCATTATTTTTAAAATTCCCATATTTTTCCTCTTTTATCATTTCATTTTTTGATGTTTGAATTTATGGTCTGTGTGGAATTTATTGTGAAGTAAAGGATGAGAAAGGAATCCAATTATTCCCTCAAGACAGCTATAACAAACTGTTACTATAATTTAATGACTCTTTTAACCACAACTGATTTCAAATAGCTGCTTTTTATCCCCGTTTTTATTTTGATCTGTGTCTTGACTTTCTGGTCTGTTCTACTGATCTGTCTTGTCATTGCCAATACCAAATATTTTTACTAAATTCTCTAGATTTATAATACATTTTAATATCTACATTTCCTAGAGCTTTATGATCCTATTATGTTTATTTCTACTTCATTTAATCATGGTTTGACACTATTTTTCTAATTTTGTGATTATCTTTGGGGCTTAATATAAAGTTAATATTTATAAAATTATATAATTAATTGAAAAAACTGCTGATGAAAATGTACATATATAGTTTGAGGTAAAAAATAAGAGCTAAATTGGTCATAGTGTCTATTTACTTATTTGTGTTTGGCTTTCCGACTGCTCATTCAAATTCTGAAAGAGGTGTGTAAAAATCTCTATAAATATGATAGTAGATATGTCACACTTAGCAATCCACCAGCTTTTTAATTCAATGTAATGGTCACTTGGTACAAATGTGTTTATGCTACTTCGTGGGTTGCAAACTCTTTTATCAATAACCAACCTCTAATTCAATTAATTTTTCTTGATGTCCACTTCAATATTGATAAAATCACTTCTGCTTTCTTTCTTTTCACATCAGTTTGATATATTTTAATCTATTCAGTTCAGTTCAGTCACTCAGTTGTGTCCAACTCTTTGCGACCCCATGGACTGCAGCATGCCAGGCTTCCCTGTCCATCACCAGCTCCCGGAGCTTGCTCAAACTCATGTCCATCAAGTCAGCGATGCCATCCAATCATCTCATCCTCTGTCATCCCCTTCTCCTCCTATCTTCAATCTTTCCCAGCATTAGGTCTTTTCCAATGAGTCAGTTCTTCGAATCAGGGGGCCAAAGTATTGGCATTTCAGCTTCAACATCAGTCCTTCCAATGAATACTCAGAACTGATTTCCTTTAGGATGGATTGGTTGGATCTCCTTGCTGTCCAAGGGATTCTCAAGAGTCTTCTCTAATACCACAGTTCAAAAGGATCAATTCTTCGGCACTCAGCTTTCTTTATGTTCTAACTCTCACATTCGTACACAACTACTATAAAAACCAAAGCTTTGACTAGATGGACTATTGTTGGCAAAGTAATATCTCTGCTTTTTAATATGTTGTCTAGGTTGGTCGTAGCTTTTCTTCCAAGGAGCAAGAGTCTTTTAATTTCATGGCTGCAGTCACCATCTGCACTGACTTTGGAGCCCCCCAAAATAAAGTCTGTCACTGTTTCCATTGATTCCTCATCTATCTGCCACGAAGTGAGGGGACCAGATGCCATGATCTTAGTTTTCTGAATGTTGAGTTTTAAGCCAATTTTTCACTCTCTTCCTTTACTTTCATCAAGAGGCTCTTTAGTTCCTCTTTGCTCTCTGCCATAAGGGTGGTGTCATCTGTGTATCTGAGGTTATTGCTATTTCTTCTGGCAATCTTGATTCCAGCTTGTGCTTCATTCAGCCTGGCATTTTGTATGATGTACTCTTCATATAAGTTATATAAACAGGGTGACAATATACAGCCTTGACATACTCCTTTCCCAATTTGGAACCAGTCTGTTGTTCCATGTCCAGTTCTTACCTGCATACATGTTTCTCAGGAGGCAGGTCAGGTGGTCTGGTATTCCCATCTCTTGAAGAATTTTCCACAGTTTGTTGTGATCCACACAGTCAAAAACTTTGGCATGGCCAATAAAGCAGATGTTTTTCTGAAACTCTCTTGTTTTTTTGATGATCCAGCAGATGTTGGCAATTTGATCACTGGTTTCTCTGCCCTTCCTAAATCCAACTTGAACATCTGGAAATTCTTGGTTCATGTACTGTTGAAGCCTGGCTTGGAGAATTTTGAGCATTATTTTGCTAGTGTGTAAGATGAGTGCAATTGTGCAGTAGTTTGAACATTCTTTTGTGCTGCCTTTCTTTGGGATTGGAATGAAAACTGACCTTTTCCAGTCCTGCAGCCACTGCTGAGTTTTCCAAATCTGCTGGCATATTGAGTGCAGCACTTTAACAGCATCATCTTTTTAGAATCTGAAATAGCTCAACTGGGATTCCATCACCTCCACTAGCTTTGTTTGTAGTGATGTTCCCTAAGGCCCACTTGACTTCACATTCCAGGATGTCAAGAGTGAACATCAACATTTCAGGAATAAGTGAACTAAAATGGACTGGAATGGGTGAATTTAACTCAGATGACCATTATATCTACTCCTGTGGGCAAGAATCGCTTAGAAGAAATGAAGTAGCCCTCATAGTCAACAAGAGTCCGAAATGGAGTATTTGGGTGAAATCTCAAAAATGACAGAATGATCTTTGCTTATTTCCAAGGCAAACCATTCAACATCACAGTAATCTAAGTCTGTGCGCCAACCAGTAATGCTGAAGAAGCTGAAGTTGAATGGTCCTATGAAGACCTACAAGACTTTCTAGAACTAACACCCCAAAAAAATGTCCTTTTCATCACAGGGGACTGGAATACAAAAGTAGGAAGTCAAGAGATACCTGGAGTAACAGGCAGATTTGCCCTTGGAGTACAGAATGAAGCAGGGCAAAGGCTAATAGAGTTTTGCCAAGAGAATGCACTGGTCATAGCAAACACCCTCTTCCAACAACACAAGAGAAGACTCTACACATGAACATCACCAGATGCTCAATACTGAAATCAGACTGATTATATTCTTTGCAGCCAAAGATGGAGACAGTCAGCAAAAACAAGACTGGGAGCTGACTGTTGCTCAGATCATGAACTCCTTATTGCCAAATTCAGACTTAAATAGAAGAAAGTAGGGAAAAACAATAGATCATTCAGGTATGACCTAAATTTTAATCTATTCCTGAATGTTAAAATGTCTCTCTGAATTGATTAAGACATATCCTGTAAATGATATAGCTGGATTTCATTATGCTTAATGTAGGTGTTTAAGTGATCCATATTTCATTTTCAAAGCCTGTTTGGAGGTTAATCTTCCCTGTGCAGGGCTCCAGGGCTGGTATGCCCAACGTGGGGCTCCAAACCCTCTCTTTACAGAGGAATCCAAGTTGTGATGTCCCCTCCTGCAGGTACGGAGTCAGGACATGGCTCTCTGCCTCTCCTACTTGTCTTGGTGTGGTTTTTCTTTACACCCCTGGTTGTAGAAGAGCCGTTCTTTTGTCTTCAAGTTGTTCTCATAGAGTGTTGTTCAAAGTGCAATCGTGGTTTTGTTGGAGGAGGGGAGATTGTAAGAGGTGAGACTAGAGTCTTTCCAATCTGCTATCTTGTGTCCTGTTAACTACAGTCAATCCTGATTGCATTCTTGATCCTGTTGTGTTTTCTTCAGTTTTGGTCATGCTCTGATATCCTCATATTTATTTATATTGTGCTGCCTACTTTCCCCTTTTTACCAGCACATAAACTCCATGAGGGCAGAGACCTTTCCTGGTGCATTCATTGTGTGTCTTTGACTCAACAGTGCCTGGCATGTCAGAGGTGTTGAATGAATGGAGAAAAATCTGAAACAGCAGAAGCTGCTTTTGGTCTATCCAGGATTTCCATGTGATCAATTCTCCTTCCTCTATTTAATTTTCCAGCCTCTATCTTTCTGGTCTACCTCGAAGCCTTGGTGAAAGCAAAGTAACCACACACACACACAGACACACACACACACACACACATGCATGTATGTACACACACACACACACACACACACTCTCTCTATCTCTCACATACTTGTCTACCTCGAAGCCTTGGTGAGAAGCAAAGTAACCACACACAGGTGTGTGAGCACACATATACACACACACACACGCTCTCACATACTTGCAAGAGGACAAATTCACACACCCAGTGTGAAGTTGATGGAATTCTGCCATGGAGGAGTGTGAAGTTGATGGAATTCTGCCATGGAGGAAAGCTGAATTGTTTAGCTGATTTACTAAAATTCACAAAACTTTCTGGAGTATTTGGTAACTCCTGACCTCCATTTCACATCATTTAACTGATATGAAATATGATCCAGTTCTTATTTCTGTTTACTGCCTAGTCACTGTCGAAGAGTACTGAACTTTGCTTTTGTTGTTTCTTCAGATATGACTCAACAGATAGCAAGATTATATTGTAAATGGGTCTGTTTTTGTTAGAGATTTAGTTTAATATGACTCAGTTTGACCAACATAACAAGACTTTGGCAACGGAAGTTACCCACAGAAACCTAGTAGTAATATATAGGCCATTTTCTTCAGTTGTTTATCTGGAGCATGCAGTTAAGACTAGAAACCTGGACTCCCACATTGATGTGCTTGCTTTACCACAACTTGATTTTGCTTCAAGGACCACAGTCAAAATGACAGGCTGCTATGACTCATGTTTTGTGATGACAATGAGTTATTCTATTGGCACACAGCAGGTGTGCTGTCAATGCTGAACACATGCATGGGTGAATATAAACAAACACTGAAAATAATTCAACAAACTATTAGTTATACTTTACTTTTTTGTTATTAAACTCTTTCTGGAATGATTAGGGATCTCTCTGAAGAAATCAAAGGAAGAGAGGAAAACTTTTGCTTTTGGATAAATATAAGCAATGTTTATTGGCGAAGGCAATGGCACCCCACTCCAGTACTCTTGCCTGGAAAATCCCATGGACGGAGGAGCCTGGTAGGCTACAGTCCATGGGGTCGCTAAGAGTCAGACACGACTGAGCGACTTCACTTTCAATTTTCACTTTCATGCATTGGAGAAGGAAATGGCAACCCACTCCAGTGTTCTTGCCTGGAGAATCCCAGGGATGAGGGAGTCTGGTGGGCTGCCGTCTATGGGGTCACACAGAGTCGGACACAACTGAAGTGACTTAGCAGCAGCAGCAAGCAATATTTATAAAGTTTATAAATAAAGTTTATATAAATAAACTTTATATAAAGTTTATAAATATAAACTTTATGCTGAGTTTCTGTAAAATTCTCATCATTTGTTAAAAGTCTGCTCAACAAAGCCAATTTGTTGCAGTCTCTGCTAGTCAGGGAATGTCAGAGCTGCATCACAATCATTAATGTTGTTCACTCCGTCCCCCCAGTTCTTGTGCTCTGGGCCTAAGGGAAAATCATATTTGCCGGGGTGCTGGAGATGGTGTTGGGGCTTCCTAGGTGGCACTAATGGTAGAGAATCTGCCTGCCAATGCAGGAGATGCAAGCGACACAGATTCAGTCCCTAGGTCGGGCAGATCTCCTGGAGATCTGGAGTGGCAACCCACTCCAGTATTCTTGCCTGGGACATCCATGGACACAGGAGCCTATCAGGCCACAGTCCATGGGCTCACAAAGAGTCAAACATGACTGGGCGCACACACACACACACGGTGATGGTGTTGGCCCCTGTGACCACTTGTGGACAATGAGTGTGAGCAGAAATGACAATGACACATGCCATGGTTAAGCCAGCCCATTTTATCAGTGAGGCGAGACCCCCAGAGCTTCCCCTCCTTCTGACGTGATTACCAACAGTGTTTCTGATCACAGGTGCTGAAGGCCTGGGGGGAGGGTGGTGTGTGGGGCCCAGTTCAGAGCCAAGAATCGTGCATTGATCAGGAACTGGGAACTGGAAATAAGTGCTTCTTGTCTGAGATGCTGAGTCTGGGGGCTGTCAGTGCAGCAGAACCTAGCCCATTCTGACTTACATGCAGAATTTAAGTAACCTGCTCCAATGGACACTGTTGCTTCATCTGTTACTTTGATCTGGGCCCAACTCTCTGACCTATTTCTTATGGCCCCCGAACAGCTTTTGGACTCTACTTTTGCCTTTCCATTTGAATCTTACTGCCTTCAAATAAAACACAGCTGATGGGCTCAAATAAAATACATATAACTTTTTTAGAACTAAGATTTGAGGGCTGGTTTATCTCATCTCTCATTCCTCTCATTCATTCATAAAACAAATGTGGAACATTTCTATGAACCAGTGTTAACTACCAGGATAAAATGGCAAATAAAAATTATGGGAATTATATTCTATTTGGAAAGACAAAAATTAATCAAACAATTGAGACTTCCCTGGTGGTCCAGTGGTTAAGAATCTGTCTGCCAATGCGGGGGACGTGAGTTTGACCCCTGATTTAGTAACAAAGATCACACATGCCGTGGGGAGCTAAGCCCGTGCTGCAACCATTGAGGCCATTCACAACCAGTACTGAAGACTGCGTGCTCCAGAGCCCAAGCTCTGCAACAATGAGAAGCCTTTGTACTGCACCTAGAGAAAGCTCACTTTCAGCAACAAAGAGCCCATGAGCCACAATGAAGACCCAGTGCAGCCAAAAAAAATATGAATCAAATAATTAAACAAGTAAATAAAATGTTACAACAGTGCTAAGTGCTATGAAGAGGAGATACACACACTATCACCTACCTGCCTACCTACTATATCTGTCTACCTTCCTTTATCTATCATCTACCTATAGATACTGATAAAGCAAATGTGGCAAAATGTTCATGATTAGAGAATGCTGGTATCTGGGAATGATGGTACAGAGATTTTTGTGTTACTTCTGCAGCTTTTCTCTCAGTATGAAATTCTGCCAAAATGAGAAGGCTTTTGCAAAGTACTGACTAGTGCAGTAGCATGTACCTTTACTGGCCAGAGTCATCTGGGTTGTTGATCTTGGTATGGCACTTGATTCAAACTCCTGGCACATTACACTGTCTGGAACTGCCATCCACCTTTCTAGTCACCATCCCTGCAATTCTGTGACCCACTCATGGTAGTGAGAAGGAAGAAAATCCATTTAAAATTGTGCTTTGTATTAAAACAAAATACAAATTAAAAACCACTACCTTTTTGGTTTCTTTCCTGTATTTAAAAAAATCATATATAATAAATACTGAAAATCAAGAAAAGATATAAAAAGTCTAATAAAAAATGAAAATTACTCATAACCACAAATCAGTTGGTGATCACGGCAATTAATATTTTGGCTCATTTCCTAAATTATACGTTCTTTGTTTTCATTTGGCAGTATTCATTGTTTGCTGGTATGTTAACAAGTGACCCTGAAACTCGATTCTTTAAAACAAGAAGCACTCCCCGTCTCACATGGCATCTGGGTCAAGACTCTGGAATGATGGGTCTGGACCACAGTTCTCAGGCTGTAGCCAAGCCTGCAGCCTACTGACCTCTTTCCCAGAGCCACTGCTGGAGATGTCAGCTCCTCACCAGGGAGACTGCCCACAGAGGCTCAGAACTGCTCACGCTGCACTGCAGGAAACTCGGCCTCCCGCAAGGAGTGATGGCAGGAGAGAGGCTGAGAGCCAGAGAGACAGAGGAGGGAGGGAGGCCAAGACAGCTGCAGTCTTTTACGACCTCATCTTGGGAGTGACGCACCATCACTTGTATTCTACTGCCCATAAGGCTTGCTCTATACAGTGTGGGGACAACCCCACAAGGGGTGAATGACTCACCCCTTTCCTGGGAGGCAGGAAACATTGGGATCATCTTGGATACTCTTCACCATACAACACTCTTATCACAAGCATTTAATCACCTTGTAAACTATTTCCTACAGCATTATTTCAATGAATTAATAATATTTATTAACTTCTTCAAATTATTGCATAGTAATATTTAATTGCATTCTACTGCTGTGGGCCTTCAAACTCAAGTACAAAGGGACATTAAAAAGCTATGAGGCTGTTATTTTACACTTTTTAAATTGAAGCACAGCCGATTTACAATGATGTGTTAATTTCTGCTGTACAGCAAAATGATTCAATTATAATATAAATACATGCATTCTTCTTTAGATTCTTTTCCATCATGGTTTATCCCTAGATACTGAATATACTGCCTTACAGTAGAATCTTGTTATCCATCCTATAAATAGTTTGCTCTTGCTAAGCCCAAACTCATAATACTTCCCTCCTCCACCCCTCCCCCTTAGCAACCACGAGTCTTTTCTCTAAGTCTGTCTCTGTTTTGTAGATAAGTTTATTTGTATCATATTTTAGATTCCACATGTAAGAGATATCATATGGTATGAGGGCAAAAGAGGATGAGATGGTTGTATGGCATCAACGATTCAATGGACTTGAACTTGGGCAAACTCTGGGAGGCAGTGGGGGACAGGGAGGCCTGGTATGCTGTAGTCTATGGGGTTGCAAAGAGTCGGACATGACTCAGTGACTGAACAACAACAACAAAATATGGTATTATATCTCTTTCTAACTTACATCACTTAGTATGACAATCTCTAGGTTCATCCATGTTCCTGAAAATAACATTATTTCATTCTTTTTTATGGCTGAGTAATATTCCATTGCATGTATGCACCACAGCTTTATCCATTCATCTGCTGATGGATACTGAGGTTGTTTCCATGTCCTAGCTGCTGCAGATAGTGCTGGAGTGAACACAGGGCTATATGGATCATTTTGAATTATAGTTTTCTCTGTATATATGTCCAGACGTGGGGTTGCTGGATCATATGGCAACTCTACTTTTAATTCTCTGAGGCCCCTCCGTAGTGTTCTTACAGTGGCTGCACCAGCTTTCGTTCCCAATGAAGCCGTTATCTTAAAAAATGACACCAGAACTTCTCTATCCATCCAAATAAGTGCTATTCTTTAAAGTGCTCACCTTGGGAACCTATTGGACTTGGACAGCAAGGAGATCAAACCAGTCAATCTTAAAGGAAATCAGTCCTGAATATTCATTGGAAGGACTGATACTGAAGCTGAAGCTCCAATACTTTGGCCACCTGATGCAAAGAACTGACTCATTGGAAAAGACCCCGATGCTGGGAAAGATTGAAGGCAGGAGGAGAAGGGGATGAAGAAGGATGAGATGGTTGAATGGTATCACTGACTTGATGGACATGAGTTTGAGCAAACTCTTGCAGTTGATGATAGACAGGGAGGCCTGGCATGCTGCAGACCATGGAGTAGCAAAGAGTTGGACACGACTGAGCGACTGAACTGAACTGAACTGGGAACCTATGGACTTATTCTGATGATGCTGGTGGGGCTGTGGTCACAAACATGCCTGGCACCCTTCTTTTGAAATTACAGTCAGAGTCTTGCAGCATTATTATTTTCAGTAAACTCGAAGGTGATATGAGGTAGTTATGTTAGCAAGTAGAACATTCATTGGATTTATTCTTGTTCTGTTGTTCAGTTTGTGATATCAAACCAGATGTACAGTCAAAAATGTGTTTTTGGCACTCAACTGCAACTTAACAAAATGATATTTCTTTGCAGAAATAAGTTGTCATAAGAATGAAGTATATGTGAATGAGCACTGTTGACTCAGAGATTTTAGTGCTTTGGGCTTTGAATGTACCCCCATCCAAACCACCTGCCCAGTGAGTGTCCTGAAACATTTTCTTAAAGTACAGTTCTTGGAATAAGTTCTAGCTTTATAGAAACTTACACCTACCAACATCCAGTCTTATATTTACATTAGCTGGGAAGTTTGCCTATGAGTGCTGTTGAGTCAGAATGGAGTCTTGTTTGACTTTGCTTCTCCTCATACTGGGTACACAGGATGTACCTAAGACACACTTGTTGAATTAATGACACCCTGAAATTCTGGTGGTGGTAAAAAATCTTCAGCTAGTAGTACTTGCCTGGTGGTCTAAATCTTAAAGCCAATCATGTTGACAACTAGTACCTGAGTGTCCTTTTTTAAACCCTATGCAGTGACATCATAGAATTTGCTCATTTCTCCTGAGTCTTGCAGTAACATTTGAGCTGAAGTAGATGGTAGGCTGAAAGACATGGGCATTTCCCAAACAGACTGAACACACCAAACAAAAAGTAATCACCATCAAAACAAACCAATCACCCTAGTCAGGAACAGAATTTTTTAAAAGCTTGTATCCTACTCTAACCTTCTTTGAAGTCGTGATATGTATATTTGTGAGTCTCCCACACTGAAACCATCGCAGTTATTGGTTTTTCCTAAGACATCCAAGAAATATATGTGGACCGTGCATGTAATTACAGTCTTTTCAAACAACTGCTCGGGGATGGGCTGGGGCACTGGGGAAATAGGCAAACTATTGCCATTTCCCAGAAAGCCACCATTGTTATCAGCAGGTCTACTGTGAAGGAGAAAAACAACCCAATATGAATGCTGGATAAGTGTTACACTCATCACTCATGTTCTCACATAAAATCCTGTGGTCCCTGCCAAGCCCTCTACACAAACAGGGCATGGCTTTCTGATGTACTTGGGTTCTTCCTGATTAAGTGACAACTTACACTTTCAGCAAGAATCGGGGCAGCTTCCGATGCTGAAACCCTGAGACCAGATGATTAAAGATAAAAACAGAACAAATTCTAATGAAAGGAACAGAACCCCCCTGAGGGGCTCTCTAATGAGAGGAGAAGGCGCTGGGTGCCACAGAAGAGAGTGGGCCCGGGTGGAAGCCTGCGGGCTCTGTCCCCAACATGCAAACCAGTGGGTCTCGTCTGCACCAGCCTTGGTCACTGCCTGGCTTCTCTCTCTCTCTTAGAATATAACTTCGCATTTTCAGAAGTTGACAGAATAGAACAAGATAAGAATGCCTAAGCGTCTAACAAAACCTTCCAATATTTTTACATTTTCCCCTATTTTCTTGCTTATTCATTCCCTCCCTCTCTACAAGCACATATGCACACTCACACCTCACACTTTTTTCTGAACTATTTCAAAGTAAGCTGGAGATGTGCCTTTTACCATAAGATACTGTAGCATCTTATTTCCTTCAAATAAGGATTTTTTTTCTTACATGATTGGGACAATTATCAACACCTGGAAAATGAATTGTGATGTGTACGTAATCTATGGATCTTACTCAGATTCTGTCACTTACCTGATTGATGTCCTTTAGAGTAAAAGGGATGAAGTCCTGACCCGAGTCCACACAGGAGGGATGGTGGGTGGTTCCCAAGTCCTAGTCTCCTTTAATCTGGAGCAGCTCTGCTCTCCCTCACAACCTTAACAACCCTGAAGAATACTTTGCGGGTGGCCCTCAGATGGGGTCTGATCAGGTTTGGTGATGGTTTTCAAGGGAACTCCATAAAAGGTGCAGTATGCCAAGAGGTACCTGGTGCTGGCTGTCCCAATGCTGGATGTTAACCTGATCAACGTTTGAAATCCTCCCTTCTGCTCTGCACCATGAGGCAAAATGACAGCGTGGAGACCCTGGGCCTCACACCTGGAGGGTGGCTGTGTGCTGGTACCCTCCGTCTGTCCTGCCCTAGGTCTGCTTCAGACCCGGCACCGTCACAGCCTCGGAACAGGTTCATCCAGCGGGAGATACCAACAAAAGGCCTGCATGGGGAGGAGAAGCTGGGGGGACACACCCGGGGCCCCTCACTGCTGTGCCTGTGGCAGGGGCCGCATCCCTCCATGACTGCAGCTCCAGTTCCCCTCCCCGGCCCTCTCAGCCCTGGGCAGGGGGTGGTCGGGGTGGCTTCTTGCTGTGGCCCATCCCCATCACACCTTCCTGGGGCCCCTTGCTGCCCGCGCCCCCAGCAGTGGTCCTCTGTTACAGAGACTTCATTGCTCACACCTGACTGAATCCTGTCCTGCACTATGCCTCTCACTGGCCCAGCTCTCATGCTGTGTACGGTTTCTGGGGAGCAGATGCAGAAGAAGAGACCACTTTTAGAGAAGTGTGACCAGTGGTGTGACTCTCATCATTAAGGACAGGACTTCCCTGGTGGTCGAGTAGTAAGATTCCCACCCCCAATGCACGTGGCCCAGGTTTGATCCCTGATCAGGAAATGAGATTCCTCGTGCGGTAACTAGGAGCCTGCATGCCGCAGCTAAAAGACCCCACATGCTGCAACTTAGCCCCAGCACAGCCAAATAAATAAAATACTTTAAAAATCTTGTGATCAACCATAATGGAAAAGAATATTATAAAAAGAATGTACATATGTCTGTAGCTGAATCATCTTGTTGTACAGCAGAAATCGATACAACACTGTAAATAAACTACACTTCAATTAAAAAAAAAAAAGCAAGGAGCAGCTCCTGCACTCAGAGAGATCGGCTGGATGGTGCAACCACCGGAGGTCTGCTGTCACATTCCACAGTAAGGAGACCCCACGTGCCCCGGAGATAAGGAGCATCTGGGCACGGCCGTCAGAAGTATAGGGGACCAGGGGCAGGCCTCCCTTGAGGCGGGGGGCTTCAGGGGGACAGAGAGGAACTGTCTGCCCCTGCTGAGCGCCTCGCTTTTCTGTGAGGGCTTAGGGAATCAAGGGGTTGGCCTGGGAGGTGCCCAGACCCCTGTGTCTTCTTTCAGGGAACCACAGGACAGGTGATGATGGATGTCCCAGCGTCTGAGAATCAGAACGGGGAGCCACAGCCCCACACACTGCTCAGAGCCAGGCACCTGTGACAACCCTGCTGACAGCTGGCTCTCCCCCAAGGCCATCACAGAGAAGAGACACTTGGTCTTGTAACACATGCCCTTTGTAACGTGCAACCTCCCTTCTGGCTACAACAGGCAACTTCTCCCAGGTAGGTGCACGATGCGGATTCGTTGTGTTCAGTGTCACATCCCTGGAGTGGTCAGAGAGGGAGAGGTTTCCACCCTCCACATGCCAGGAGACTGCTGCAGCGGAAGGGCAGAGGTGAAGCCCCTCTCCTGGCTCCACAGACACAGGAGGGCGAAGCAGAGCCATGGCTGGCCTCAGAGCCCAGGCAACGCACCCGGTCTCCTGGATACTGCGAGGGGCGTGAAACCATAACCATGGATGGAAGGGGGCTCTGGACTGTGCCCGGGAGAGGGGGGCGCTGCTTACCTGTGAGAGCGCAAGCCCTCCACCCAGAGCCTGGACCCAGGGTACTGGAGATCTGAAATCAGTGCCTTTCCTGACGGCCTGAGCCCTGCATTCCCTGCACTCACACGAACATCACAGTCTGCAGAAGGCCCTCCTCACACAGGACGATGAGGTACTCGCCTCCACCCGACCGCCCTGAACACAAGGCCTTCCCTCCTCGCCCCGCACCTCCACACTGGCCCAGGGCACTGGTCAGCGTGGCCTCGCTCCAGCCCGGAGCTCCGAGCCCATCAGCACCCTCCCCGATTCCGTTCAGCAGTGCCTGGGGAACCACTGCATTTCAGGATCCAGCCCTGCAAAGTTTCCATCCCTTCCTCCCTTGTCCCAGTTAAACTGTAAGGAATGGACAGCAGCAGAGGAAGATTTATTTCTCAGAAGTCCAGCACCAAGGCGAGGCGGCTCAGAGCTCTGCCGTGTGGGGCTTTGGGAAATGAGGGTCAGATGATCTTTTACAAACTGCAGTTCACCTTCACAGAGGCCGATTGCGATTTCCTGTCAGCTTTGTTAATTACCTGCCAGGCGGAATTTCTCCTCTCTGCTGAGGATTGACGCCCCCAGAGTGACCCTGGCCAGGCTGGTGCAGCAGCGTTTACCAGCAAACAAAGTGCCTCATGTCAGGGCAGGCAGCCGCCAGCCGGGTCTGAGAGTAAAGTATCTGGGGGGCAACTGGACCACATTAGGGGTTCTTTGTGGTCTGGGGTTTCCAGATCCACCCCCCAGTATCCCTCTCTCGTGAACACGCCCCATCTACCCGGGTGCGGGCCGTGAGGCATGGACCCCAGCAGAGGACGCGGTCTGCCGCGGGGGGAGGAGACGCGGCGCAGGGGCGGAACGGGGTCACGGGGAACCCAGGCCGCCCTGGGCTCAGCCCCCCGTCCCAACCATGAGTCCCCGGGACAGTCAGGGTCCCCCCGTGGGGGCGCGTTCCTGGGGCTGAGTTTATCTGGCTCACGGAGATGCCACAGGCCCAGGAGGAACAGAGAGGAGGTAAGCGGGGCAGACCGAGAGCAGATGTGTTCTCAGGGGAGGTAGGGACAGTGGGTGAGAAGGGGGACCAGCGTCTGGAGAAGAGCCTCCTGGGCACGAGCGCCTCCTACAAGTACAGGCGAGCCGGAGAGAGGTCTGCTGACACGTCCTGTGCTCCCTCATCTCTCACTCGGAGGAGTTTCCCGGGTTTTCCTCCAGAAGAAGGACAGGACTGTGTCCCTTCACCCCGCCTGCTCCTTGAGGGGCTGCGTGCCATTCTGCATCATGCCCTGCCACCCACCTCTCTCCACAGAGGGCGTGGAGGGCACCGGGCGGACGTGAACAACTGCACAGACACGAGAGGCCTCCGACGGCCCCAGATGCCCGCTCCCTGACCTGCCTGCTGCTGGCCTCCGAGCCACACCTGCGCAAGACGCACCTCTGCTCCCCCAGCCAGCCTGGGCGTCCGCCTCCACAAAGCCGTCCCACCCGCCTCTGGATGCCTCTGCATCACTACCGCATGGATGCTGTGTTTGTCTCTCCATTTTTTTTTTTTTTTTTTGTCTTCCCATTTTCTACCGAGAAAGTCGGCAGTTCCGAGTCTGGGACCACATCTCTGTGTGGTGGGCATGCTGCAGGAAGCCTGGAGACGTGGGGTGGGGAGTGTCCCTCAGTGAGTGTGCAGCGAGTGTGCGCAACAATCGGGGCAGGAGATCCCTGCTTGGAAGACAAGAGGGAGGAATGCAGACAGGCAGGGAGACTCAGCTCGAGTCGCCCCTTCCACCCCCGACCTGTGACGGTGCCACGCCTTTCACCTGCCCTGGGAGAGGGTGGAGTGTTCGTGTTTCACAGCCGACAGCTGCCGGCAAACCTGTCCTCGTTTAAACCTGTCTCAGCCGTCAGCCTTGTCTCTGCGCATCTGAGCCGCCCTCCTCTTGCGCTTGGGCCCGGCAGGAGTGGCTGGGGGACACTTGTGCAGCTGGGCCCGGGGGCCTGCTGGGGGAGGCGCCGAGTGGACATCAGCGTGGGGGGTGTCCTCCACCTCGTCACCTCCCCACGGCCCAGGTCAGAGGCTCCACAGTCACCGCCTCCCCTCTACCCGCCCCAGGGGTGCAGAGATCCAGAAGGCTTTCTCTGTAATGTTTTATTTCTGAAAAGAGATAAGACACAAACAACAGGGGGTCTTTGGAGCGGGGGTTGTCTTCTCCTTACAGAGAATGGTGTGAAATCAACTGGCTACAGCAGGTCTCTGAAGTGCCAGGCAGGATGCCAGCCTCCAGGGCCTTACCTGAATTCCCGCCTCTTGTCTCCCGTGAATAATGCAGGTCACACCAATCACAGGAGTTTGAGCAAACTCCTGGAGATGCTGAAGGACAGGGAAGCCTGGCCTGCTGTAGTTCCTGGGGTTGCAGAGAGTCGGACATGACTGAGTGACTGACCACCACCACGCCAGTCACAGGAGGCCGTGGGGAGGGCACAGCACACACGATCCCCGAGCATGGTGCCTGTCATGTAACACGAGTCCCCAAACGAGGGCTGTGAGTTCATCTTGGTGTAGGATTTCAAATAATCTGCTCTTTGCTGTCTAGAGCTCTGCAGGGTTTTCTAGCTTAAATCCTGTTCTGGGATTTGGCTAGAACCTGTAGTACAGGGAGGGGTGAAACTCCTATTTACAAGCAGGATGGGAAGGTCGGTTTTGAAAAGCTCAAAGGACAGGAAAAAAAAAAACCCACAAAAGTTTTTCTTAAAAATAAGTCCCTCTTCCCCAGGGGAGGGGAGACGTCTGACTCTCCTTCCCACCGGTCCGTGTTGTGGGGAGAACACATAAGTGACTAAGCAAGTGAGTGAGCGTGTGTCTGCGTGTCTCTAGACTCCTAATTGACCTGGGGATGCTGCGTCCGTGGTCCACTCTGCCCTTCTGAAAACAAACCCCTCCCAGGTAATGCCATTGGAACAGGTGCTTATGTTTGCTTTATTTGCTTCTTGGTTGTGCTGGAGGATGGTGACAGTTGGGAACTATAAAAGAAAGAAATCTAAGAATAGAAAGAACTAGATCAACCCTACTGCATTTTTTCTAAACAGATGGACAGTCCTCAAAACCGAGGCTGTGGAGACCTGGTTTATTTATTTCAACTACTGTATGTCTATTTTAAAAAAAGACTCATAAACAAAACCTAGTGGATGAATAAAGCAAGATTTATGGCTCCCAAATATGTAAGAATATCCCAGATAATATTAATATTTTGTTTCTGAAAAATGTCTTCTATCATGCAGTGTTGCATCATTTGTGTTTATTTGAGAGTTCATATCTTGGGACATTAGTCACTGTCTTTTAGCATAAAAGATAAGAAGAAAATCTTGGGAGATACAGTCTTGACAAAAACAAGGGGACGAGGGACAGGCTTGCTGTAGAAAACACTGCCTTGTAAATAACTGAGCTACAAAATTTCTCGAAACTAGAGAAATACTGTAGACGGAGTTTCATGTTTTATGAAACACCAGTGAGAACATTATTTAATAAAAGTGCTCGAACATATAACAGTATAATGTTTTTCAGGCCTCATTAAAAAACTTTACATCTCACTTCTTGGGTTATCTAATTTTACCTAATTTCCTTTTCTGTGATGCTTTCTATCTCCTAAAAGGTAGGACTGGCTTGTCCCCCGTTTACGAAGATGACCCCTGGGTTAAAGTTCAAGGACACACGGAGCGTCTGCCCACTGGGCTGCTTGCTGGTGTACAGACGGTCGGGCTGGAGGCTGACTGGCCTGTGACTCTGGGGGAGAAGCCACTGCCCCTCTTCCATAATTTGTTCCACAGGAACAAGATTAGAGCTAACGAACTTATTCATTAAAAAGCACTTGAGTAGTCCCCAAATGAAAAGACGCTAATGCAGCGAATGACTGAAAAAGAGAATTCCTTGATCCTGTACTTGTTTTAGTCAAAGAATGATAAAAGAAGCATCTGGCAGCTGGATTCTGTTCTGCAGTATAGCATAGCTCTAGGCTGATTGCTGAGGCCCCCAGAAGATACAGATGGGTGCCCAGGGGCCCAGCAATGATGGTTCATCCTGGTGGAGGTTACTGCTTTCCTGGCCCCCACTCCGCTGGCAGAACCTCAGTCCCGGGTGTTTTCAGACAAAGGAAGGTGCTGTGATCTAACAGTTTTCAATTTTCAGTGCTAACTTGTACTCCAGGGCAACTGTCACTGTGGAAAGTCAAGGCAATTCATGAGCATGAAGCATAAGAGAAATAAACAGACAGGGTTTGCTCATCTTTTCCTGTGTGGCCTCTGGAAGCCAAGAGTTTCCACCCATGCAATGAACATCCCATCTTGCCCTGATGCAAGTCAAACATCACAAAAGCAAACTAAAAGCAGATAATTACTGAATGTGCTAACTGTACTTTGCAGGTGTGATGGCTGTTGAAGAAGGTCTTTTTGCACAATTCCATCAGTCATTGCCTTGGGTTTTGTTCCCCTTATTTCCTGTCTGGCCCCTGCAATGGCCTTGTGCTTGGTATTCTGTCTCAACAGCTCTACCCTCTGTCCTCTGCACTCTGCTGGAGTGATCTTCACAAACACAAGCTGAATCGAGACCCACTTTACTGAAAGTTCTGCACTGGCTCCTCATCACCAGACTAATACCCAGCTTTCTTAAGGAGGTGTTCGGTGAGGACGGTCTTTATTTTGCTGGAACTTGGAGCATGTAGTTGGGAGGGTTGTCAGCAGGTTTGGTGGTGGTGTGTTTTTTGTTTGCTTGTTCTTATTTCTAGGGGGAGAGACTGCAATTTATCTTTGGGACATCCCTTTGTTCTAAGCGACCATTATGGCAGTGACCTTTGGTTATGTAGAGGTAACAAAAGAAGTAATAAGGACTCAAATGTTATTCCTGTGGATGGAACTGATGAGACAGCCCAAGAGAAAACGCTGTAGTGTGAGATGTTAAATGGCCTATTTAATAAGCTAATACGTTCGACTAAAATATATTGAGCCAAGTCCTGTGTGCCAGGCACTCTCCTAAGCTTTTAGTATTAATTCATTTAATACTCATAAAAACCCTTTTACCATCCCTTGCTACTGATGAAATAGAGACACAGAAAGGCTCAAGAACATAACTGGGGTTTCGGTCCAAGTGGAATAATGCCAGAGCCCACACTGATGAGCACGGGCTGTGCTTTTATCCTATTACGTTAGCGGGGCGGGGCCCCTGCGCAGTCCGTGACATCCTTGCCTCCTCCCTCCTGGGTATCTCACGGGTACTGTCTCTGAGCATTTGCATGTGAGAAGTGAGGCCTGCAGCTTGATCACGGCTGGAGAAATATGCTGTCTGAGCCACTCTGGGGGAAGGACTCAGAGAAGTGCAGTGCAGCCCAGATGGGATCCTGGTATCCTCTGCTGGTGGTCCTTAAAAATCAATCACTCAGGTATTCAGAAGTGTCCCATGGACACCATTTTGAGTCTCATTTGATCCATCTTATTCCAAATAAAAGGTGGAGTTTTATGTGGAAGGGTTGACTGTTTCTATTGTCAATTGTTCTGGGGAAGATAATCCAAAAATAGTCTTTTGAATTGTTAGAGAAACATTTTATATTAATATTTTGGGTTCTCATGGAGCTGGACTTTGACTGCTATGTGTGGCTTTGGAGGTATCCCTATGATGGAGGGTAAACTCGCCTGAGAACTAAGCGTTGGCATCAGCAGTGCTAAGTAAATCTGCTCACCAGACCTGCAGTAATGCCTCCTGAAGGGTCGTGGTTTGGTATGAAGATATTCCTCAAGGCCCGAGGGGTTGGCAAGGGCCTCATCTGTGCACACTTCTCCCCTGCTGGTCTCCATGTGACACCTGGGATTTCCACCCGGCTCAGCATGGTCTTCCAGGCTCCATGCTATTCCTCAAGCCAGACATGGAGGCTGTTCGCTAAATTTAAGGTCACCTTGGATAGGTCACACGACCCAGACACTTGGTCAGATGGCAGTTTCATGTCACTGTGGAGGTATTTTTTTTTCCATTTATTTATTGTTTTTTTAAGTTTTATTTATTTTTTTTTTCATTTATTTTTATTAGTTGGAGGCTAATTACTTTACAATATTGTAGTGGTTTTTGCCATGCATTGACATGAATCAGCCATGGATTTATATGTATTCCCCATCCCGATCCCCACTCCAACCTCCCTCTCTACCTGATCCCTCTGTTTATTTTTATTAGTTGGAGGCTAATTACTTTACAGGAAGCACTTTTTTTTACAAACTGAGTTTACATCTAAGTCAGCAGACTCTGAGTAAAACAGATTATCCTCCTTAACACGGAGGGCTTGGTCTAATCAGCTGACGGCCCCGGGGGCAAAGATTCAGGTCTTCTGAGGAAGAGGGATCCTGCCTTCAGAGGAGAGCCGCATCGCCAGCACTGCCCCAGGCCTCTGTCTGCTGACTGCTCCTCAACTCCCCCGGTCAGTTTCTGAAACAAATCTCTCTCCACACACATCCTTTGATTCTGTTTCTGTGGAGAGCTCTGAGTAACGCAGAGGCCCTGACTGTGTGCACACGGGTGCTGGACGGCACTACTGAACCGCTCCCCCCCGCAGACAGCCCCAGGGATGGGGACGCGGAAGCTCTGGTCCCAGGGGAGCATCCCAGTCCTGTCCTCTTCACACCACAGCATGGAGCCAGCGCTGGGGGACAGGCCCTGGGGTGCCCTCCCACAGAGGAGACCCAGGTTTCGGACAGCCGGCACGACCCCCTCGGTTCCTGTGGTCACAAGGCCTCAGGCCCCAGTGCCAGCCCAGCTACAGACCTGGGGTGAAGACAATGGAGAATGGGGCATGACCTTGGGCAGCTTCTGGGCAGAACCAGGGAGACCCACACACGCGGTGCGCACTTCGGCTGTGACCGCAGGGGACGCGCACGGTGCGTACGTCGGCTGTGACCGCAGGGGACGCGCACGGTGCGTACGTCGGCTGTGACCGCAGGGGCCTACGCGCGCGGTGCGTATGTAGGCTGTGACCGCAGGTGCGTATGTAGGCTGTCACCGTAGGGGCCTACGCGTGCGGTGCGCACCTCGGCTGTGACCACAGGGGACGCGCACGGTACGTACGTCGGCTGTGACCGCAGGGGCCTCCCCTGCTTCAGCACTCGTCTCCTTGGGGACAGCATACACTTTCAAGGGCAATGGAGCCTCATTAAACCTGACCCTCCGGGCTTCTCCTCCAACAAGGGCGCAGACCCCCCCCCCCCCAAAAGGGCTGTGACAGCCACAGAGCAAAGAAAAGGCCCCCAAACACCCAGAGAGGCCTGATCACAACACCAGCCACACCCTTATCAAGGGGGTAACGACCAGCGCACGCTGAGAGAAGACAAGTACAGCTCTCACCTCAAAAATACTGGGCTCACTTAGTCTACACAGGGATTCGGGATCTGCCCACACACACACTGCCGGTCAAGACCACAGCAGACAACTGCCTCTCTTAAATTCACAGAGACAGAGACTTAAGTAAAATGTAAGTGCAGAGGAACTATTCCCAATTAAAAGAACAGAAATCCCTTGAAAGAACAAATGATTAAACAGACCTCTCCAGTCCACCAGATTCTGACTTCAAAATGGAGGCAATAAAAATGCTGAAGGAATTAAGAAAGAGTATTGCTAGAAATACAGATTACTGTAACAAGGAACTAGAAACTATAAAGAGGAAGCAATCAAAATTAGGCAGCTTCACTGCCAAGATGAAAACAAGCTACAAGCAGTGAACAGAAGACTAAATAATGCAAGAGAACAAATAAGTGATCAGGAAAATAGAATAATGGAAATCAATCAATCAGACAGAAAGACAGTAGACAGATAAATGAAAAAAAAAATGGAAGCAACATACAAGATCTATAGGATCATATAAAGTGTGCCAAGCTATACATAATGGCGGTTCTTGAAGGAGAAGAAAGAAAAATAAGACCAAAAACATATTTGAAGAAATTATGGCCAAAAACTTCCCAAATCTAAAGCAAGAGACAGATAACCAGCACAGAGGGTCCCAAAGAAGATGAACGCAAACAGATCCACACTGAGACATGAAAGTGAAGTGAAAGTGAAGTGAAAGTGAAGTCGCTCAGTCACTTCCGACTCCCTGCAACCCCACGGACTACACAGTCCATGGAATTCTCCAGGCCAGAATCCCGGAATGAGCAGCCTTTCCCTTCTCCAGTGGATCTTCCCGACCCAGGAATCGAATCAGGGTCTCCTGCATTGCAGGTGGATTCTTTACCAGCTGAGTCACAAGGGAAGCTCAAGAATACTGGAGTGGGTGGCCTACCCCTTCTCCAGTGGATCTTCCCGACTCAGGAATCGAACCAGGGTCTCCTGTGTTGCAGGCAGATTCTTTACCAGCTGAGCTACTAGGATGCACTGAAATATAGTATAGTTAAAATGGAAAGAGTTAAAGAGAGGATTCTAAAGGCAGCAAGAGAAAAACAGAGAGTCAGTTACAAGGGAATGCCCCATAAGGCTGTCAGCTGATTTCTCTACACAAACACTGTAGGCCTGAGAGAATGGCAATGTATGTTCAGAGTCCTGAAAGGGAAAGACCTGCAACCCAGGCTACTCTATCCAGCAAGATTATCACTGAGAACAGGAGAGACTAAGAATTTCTCACACAAAAAAACTAAAAGGATACAGCAATACCAAACCTATCCTAAAAGAAATACTGAAAGGTTTTCTCTAAACAGAAAAGAAACAAGATTCTATAGAAGAGGGAAAATCACAATAGGAAAGGTAAATTTATAAAACGATTGAAAATCACTTAAATAAGTCAGTATATAGATTTAAAAACAACCAAAAAATTGATGAGATATAATAATTACAATTAACAGCAAAAGGATAAACATGAAGATGTAAAATAGGACATTAAAATCACAAAACATAGGTGGAGGGGAGTTAAAAATGTAGACCTTTCAGAACATGCTTGAACCTATATGACTGCCAGTCTACAGTAAGCAGATATATTTATGGGTTAACATTCTTAAAAACCAGGGTGACCACAAATCAAAAACATACAGCAGACTCACAAAACCTGAAAATAAAGGAACTCATGCATAATACGAAAGAAAATCATCAAACCACAAAAGGAAAAACAAGCAATCCTAAAATTCACATGGGACACCAACAGATACAGAATTGCCAAAGCAATTCTAAGGAAAAAAAGCAAAGCAGGAGGCATAACCCTCCAGTTTCCCAGACTTCAAACAATACTAGAAAGCTGCGGTAATCAAAACAGCATGGCAGTGCACAAAACCAAACATATGGATCAATGGAACAGAATACAGAGAGCCCAGAAATAAACCCACACACTGATGATAAATTAATCTTTGCCAGAGGAGGCAAGAACATAAAATGGAGAAGAGACAGTCTCTTCAGCAAGTGGTGCTGAGAAAGCTGGACAGCTGCATATAAATCAATGAAATTAGCACACACCCTCACAAGATACACAAAAATAAAACCAGAATGACTTAAAGACTTACCTATAAGAAAAGACACCATAAAACTCCTAGACAAGAACACAGGCGAAACATTCTGACATAACTGTAACAATATTTTCTTAGATTAGTCTCCCACAAAAAAAGAAGGCAAAAATAAACAAATTGGAACCAAATCAAACTTAAAAGTTTTTGCACAACAAAATGAAATGATAACCTATGAACTGGCAGAAAATATCTGCAAATTATGTGATGGACGAGGGATTAATTTCCAAAATATACAAAAGCTCATACAACTTAATGTCAAAAAAACTGCAACCCAATTTAAAAAAAATGAGTATAAGACCTAAATAGACATTGCTCCAAAGAAGACAGACAGACAACAGGCACATGAAAAGATGCTCAGTCAGTCAGTCAGCTCAGTTGCTCAGGTCACCATCTGCAGTGATTTTGGAGCCCAAGAAAATAAAGTCTGACACTGTTTCCATTGTTTCTCCATCTATTTGCCGTGAAGTGATGGGACTGTATGCCATGATCTTAGTTTTCTGAATGTTGAGCTTTAAGCCAACTTTTTCACTCTCCTCTTTCACTTTCATCAAGAGGCTCTTTAGTTCCTCTTCGCTTTCTGCCATAAGGGTGGTGTCATCTGCATATCTGAGGTTATTGCTGTTTCTCCCAGCAATCTTGATTCCAGCTTGTGCTTCTTCCAGCCCAGTGTTTCTCATGATGTACCCTGCATATAAGTTAAATAAGCAGGGTGACAATACACAGCCTTGACATGCTCCTTTTCCTATTTGGAACCAGTCAGAAAAGATGCTCAAGATCACTAATTATTAGAGAAAAGCAAATCAAATCCACAATGAAGTATTACCTCAAACCAGTCAGAATGACTATCATCAAA
The DNA here is from genome assembly GCF_963930625.1 of Muntiacus reevesi. Lineage (NCBI taxonomy): Eukaryota > Metazoa > Chordata > Mammalia > Artiodactyla > Cervidae > Muntiacus > Muntiacus reevesi. The sequence goes on along the minus strand of NC_089265.1, from coordinate 1,681,378 downwards.
AAGTCTATAAATAGTAAATGCTGGAGAGGATGTGGAGAAAAAGAGAACCCTCCTACACTGTTTGCGGGAATGTCAACTTGTGCAGCTGCTCTGGAGAAGAGTATGGAGATTCTTTAAAAAACTAAAAATAGAACTGCCATATGATCCAGCAATCCCACTAATGGGTGCATATTGGGAAAAGACAAAAACTCTATTTTGAAAAGACACATGCACCCTATGTTCGCAGCAGCACTGTTCACAGTAGCCGAGACGTGGGAGCGACCTCAGCATACATCAGCAGCCGGATGGATAAGCAGACGTGGCGCACAGACACGGTATATCTGCTGCCCTTGCTCAGTCACTCCGTCATGTCCGGCTCTTCACAGCCCCATGGACTGCAGCATACCAGGCTCCTCCATTCTCCACTGAGCCATAAAAAAGAATGAAACAATGCCATTTGCAGCAACATGGACAGACGTAGAGATTATCATAGTAAGTGAAGCAAATCAGATAAAGACAAATGCCATATGCTATCACTTAAATGTGGAATCTAAAAAATAACACAAATGAATTTATGTATAAAGCAGAAGCAAACTCAGACCCAGAAAACAAACTTACGGTTACCAAAGTGGAGAGGGGTGGGGAGGGATAAATTAGGAGTTTGCAACTGACAGATACACACTATTATATATAAAAGAGATAAACACTAATGATTTACTGCATAGCACAGGGAATAATACTCAATATTTTGTTTTTATCTATAGTAGAAAGGAATCTGAAAAATAGATAATCACTTTGCTGCATACCTGAAACTAACACAACACTTTAAATCAACTATCCTTCAATTTTTTAAAAAGCATTTATTAAGCATTCTTCCTTCTCCCCAAATAACTTTTGTCCAGCTCCCAGCTTCAGGACTTTTCCATTACACTTTGCTTCTTACAGTCAGGGCCCACACATTACTAAAAGCATACAGAATTTATTCATGGCAATGTTTGTTACAAAGAACTAACAACTCAAAAGAAATTCTGTTTTCCAGGAGCCTCTCCATGGAAATAGTGCTTGATGATGTGCATTTGATCAAATGATTTCAGGACACTCAGTCACCCTGCTGACAGCTCACTCCCAGGGCTTTGGGGTGGTGATCCTTCTGTTCTTTGGATGCTTTGCTAAAGGTTCATGGATTGCCTCTCACATGTCAGGCACTGATTAGGTGTTGGGATACCACAGGGAACAAGGCACAAAAATCCCTGCTGTCACAAAGATTGAATTTATAGGGGGGAACAGACAAAAAAAAAGATTAAATAAGAATATCAGAATATTAATAAGAATATCATTGATTGTAAGATTATCATTAATATTAATAAGAATATCAAGAATAAGAATGAAGCAAGGAATCTTGGACAGTTATGCAGGCTGTGCACTGCACAAGGGTCCCGTGTCTGAGGGAGTGTGGTCATATGGCACACATCATGGCTTTATATGCTCATTCTCACATCAATTTGGCAGATGGAAACTGCTTTGTGGAGAAGGAAGTCTTTGTCTAACTTGCACAAAGACACTGCCCCTGCCAGCAAAGAGCAAGTCTGTTAGAGGCTACTGCAGACATCCGGGTAAGACCCGCTGCTGGCTAGGATTAAGAGAGTGACTGTAGAAATGGGGGACAATCTGAGGTTGAATTCTGTATGTATTTTGAAACCAGAGCTGGAAGATTTGCTACAGACCAGATGTGGGGTGTGAGATGAGATAGACACTGAGGCTTTTGTCCTAAGCTTCCGGAAGATCTGAGCTGTCCTCAACTGGGAGGGGAGACCTCAGAAGGAGCTGGACTGCAGGCAAGGTCAGCAGCAGTGTGCTGGACACGGGCACTGGCGACGGGGGTGTGAGTGCTAAAGAGGCCCAGACTCAAGATACACAGTACACTTCTTATGAGAGATACTGTGAGCCATCATCGACCTCGGAAAGGCTGTGATTTCTACCTAACGTTTGTGACGAGTTCCTCCCCATCTTACACTTCTCTGCCTTTTCATGTGAACTGAATTGCATTGGTTTTCTCTTGCAATTCTGCTCCTAAAAAGCTTGCAAGGTACTTTGAACAAATTACGATTGAAAACACTGCTCTTAAAAAATTATGACTGAGTCCAATTTTTTAAAATTTATCTTCAGAGAGTTACCTCTTACGGAGAAGCACACCATCCAGACACGCAGTAGGTTAAAAAGAAGAGCCATTTACTTAGCTCATGACTTGGTGATGTGGCAGTTTGGACCGGAGGGAGCTGGGAGGTTCTTGGGTGTGGGCATGCTCCCAGCTCTGTGGTCAGCTGTGGATTGGCCGAAGCTGACAGGCCTTGAATGGTCTCCCTTATATGACCTAAGAGTTCCTGGTAGGAACAAGGGGGACTGGACCACACATATCACCCTCCAGCCAGCTCCCCAGTCTTGATTTCCAGGAGCAGCAAGGGCTGGGCCTCCTTGCAAGTCTCTGCTTGCACTGTGTTTGCTACTGTGCCATCTGCCAAAGAAGTCAGATCCCCAGGCCCAAAGTCAGCAGAGGAGGGCACTTGGAAACAGTGTGGATGCAGGGAGCTCATTGGGGCCTTTACTGCAGCAGATCCACCATGATGGGTAATTCAAGAAATGATACTGGAAAGACTGAATCATTTGTGGGGAAAGTATTCTAGATTCCTATGTTGAAAAGTGAAAGTGTTAGTTGCTTGGTCATGTCTGACTCTTTCCCACCCCATGTACTATAGCCCACCAGGCTTCTCTGTCCATGGAATTTTCCAGGTAAGAATACTGGAGTAGGTTGCCATTCCCTTCTCTAGGGTGTCTTCCTGATCCAGGGATTGAACCTGGGTCTCCTGCATTTCAGGTGTATTCTTTACCATCTGAGCCACCAGGGAAGCCCAGATTCCTATATTACAACAAAACAAATTCCAGATATATTAAAAATTAAATGTAAAAATTGCCATATTTTAATAGCAAAGTTAGCAAATGACAACGTGGAGGGAATATTTGCAACATCTATGGCAAAGATAGAAAGTGTAGTCATGTGTTAATGTAAAGTGTTGTTCCTAGTAGCAAGGAAGAAGATGTGTATCTGAAGTTCTCAAAGAAGAGATGTTATTAGAACAAAAGATGTAAAGCTGTGAATAAGCTAAAGTCCCATGAGAGGCCTTTGGTTCCCAGAGCAGAATCTGTCAGTGGGCCTGAAATGAAACAGAGATGAACAGTGAGGCAGTGAGGAAGGGACCCTAGAACCCATCTTCCAGTGAATCTGTGAGCATCTTTGAGTCTCAGATGTCCACCCATCTCTATATAATATTTAAGCCAATTAAGAGTTATACACATGAACCGAGCAAAAATCTATGGTCATAAGAATTCCTCAAAGCATTTCCACCCTTCTGTTAATGCCAGCACTGACTTGAGCATTTGATTCGGTGAAGCACTGTCTTTCCAGGAACTCACAGTCTGGGGAAGGTTTTAGCAAGAACCACATTTCTCTAATTGCTCAGCCACAGACCCACACTGACCAGGTTGTTAATTCATCACTTTGGAGATAATTGCCACAAGGAAATAAAAACCTCATAAGTCAAGTTAACACAGGGCCAAATGCACTGACATTTATTAAATGTGAGGAGGATTTATAGATGAGGAGAGTGTGCTGCTTGGCAAACAGAGTAAGCTGATCATTACCCAAACTGGCTGTTTCATTTTGAAGATGCGTTTGAATTCCTGTGCTTCTGTCTCATCATTTATCAAGTGAGGATGCTGTTCATCAGAGCACTCCCTCCCCTCTGGGCTGTCACCGAGGGGATGTGTGGTAGGAAAAGCACAGGTGAGGGAACCTGAGTCCACACCCCAGCATCCTCATCTGGCTTCACAGGCAGCCCTGGAGGTAAAGAACCCACCCAGTGCAGGAGATGTAAGAGATGGGGGTTCAATCCCTGGGAAGAGGGCATGGCAACCCACTCCAGTATTCTTGCCTGGACAATCACGTGAACAGAGGAGCCTGGCAGGCTGCAGTCCATAATGTTGCAAAGAGTCGAACGTGATGGAGGTGACTTAGCTCACACATCATCATCTGAAACACAGGCAGAGTTACTTGCTGGGTTGCTGTGAAGACCTAGTTAGACCATGAATGGCTTGAGTCTGGAAAGTTATAAATAGCTGGGAACTGTTTTCCTTTCCCTCACTTTCCTCTGGCCGTGCTCACTTCCTTGCGGGACTCCAGGGGTCTCCCCTAGCTACTCCATCCTCCCTATCCTGCCAAGCCCTGCTCTGATCTCCTTTCCTTCAAAAAGTGGGTTTTCCTTCTCACCGAATGTCTGCTCCATGTGAGTCAGCTGCAGGCAGGGAGGATGCATTCTCTTACTTAGCAAGTGTGTGATGAGCTCCTGCACTGCTTGGATATGGCCTTCTCTCCTTGGCTGGATCTGCAGTTCCCCATGCTCTGGGGTGTTGTCCTAAATCTCTCTGTCCCCCGCAGCACCTGGTATGTAGTAACATTTAATATAATGAGGCATGTGTGGACTAGAATTGCTTGATGACTCACATTCTATATAGGGCACCCAGAATGTTTGAGTAAACATTTTAAAGGTGACTTAGCACATCACTGATACCAGTGTCAGTCACAAGCCCCAGGGCTACACGCACATTTGGTAGAAGAAAGAAGAAGCCAGTTTCCAGTCTATTCTTATAAAATGATATCCATTTCACAATCTTCCAATGCTCCCAGCATTATGTTTCTCCAAAAATTCTCCTTTATGTTTCTGAGGTTTGAACTCCAGTTCCACAAGGTTTATACAAAAAGCTCCATATAGTAACACTTCTTTCAAGAGAGGTGTTGGACATCACCCCCACCTTCTCTTCCCTTGGCAACCACAAGTTGTTACCTCTGTTTTGAGTATGTTTATATTTCATAGGTAGCTTCATTTGTGTCATATTTTAGATTCCACATACAAGTGATATCATGCTGTATTTGTTTCTCTGCTTCTGACATATTTCACTTAAGTATGATAATCTCTGGTTGCATCATGGTTGCTGCAAATGGCATCACGTGGCTTTCATGACTGAGTGTTTACACACGTACACACACACGTACATACACACATATGCACACATACATACATGTGCACATACATACACACGTGTGTACACATACACAACACATGCATGTGCATGCATACACATGCGTACATACATAACACGCGCGCACACATACATGCATGCATGCACACGTACACGCACACACATACATACATACACGTATGCATACACACATACATGCATGCACGCGTATACATGCATACACACATACATACAAACATGCATGCATGCACGCACACATGCATACACGTGTACATACATGCATGCACACATACATACACACGTGCATACATGTACATGTACATGCATGCATGCACACGTACATACCTACTGCATCTTCTTTATCCATTTGTACCTGTCGATGAATGTTCAGGTTGTTTCCACGTCTTGGCTGTTGTGAACAATACTGCTATAAGCATAGCGGTGCATGTATCTTTTTGAATTATAGTTTTTCCAGACACATGCCCTGGAGTGGAGTTGCTGGATCATGTACTAGCTCTGATTTTAGTTTTCTGGAAAGTCACCATCCTGTTTTCCATGGTGGCTGCTCGAATTTACTGTTGTACATTCCCACCAGCAGTGTAGGAGGGCTCACTTTTCTCCACACCCTCTCCAGCACTTGCTATTTGTAGACTTTTTAATGGTGGCCATTCTGATCATTGTGAGGTGGTACCTTATTGTATTTTTGATTTGCATTTTTCTAATAATAGGCCATGTTGAGCATCTTTTCGTGTGCCTATTAGCCATATGTGTTTCTTCTTTGGAGAAATGTCTGTTTAGGTCCTCTGCCCATTTTTCAGTTGGGTTGTTCATCTTTCTGTTGTATAAGCTGTTTGTATATTTTGGAACTGAAGCCCTTATCATATACTTGCATCATTTGCAAATTTTTCTCTTGATTCCATAGGTTGTCTTTTCATTTTGCTTATGGTTTCCTTTGCTGTGCAAAAGCTTTTAAATTTGATTAGGTCACAGTTGTTCATTTTTGCTTTTATTTCTTTTGCCCTGAGAGACTGGTCTAAGAAAACATTAGTACAATTTATGTCAAAGATTGTCTTGCCTATGTTCTCTTCTAGGCGTTTTAAGGTATCATGTCTTATATTTAAGTTTTAAAGTCATTTGTAGTTTATTTTTGTGTATGTGTGTTTGTCCTAACTTCATTGATCTACATGCACCTGTCCAGCTTTCCCACCACCACTTGCTAAAGAGACTCTTTTCTCTATTTTATAGTCTTGCCTCCTTTGTGGAAGATTAATTGAGCATAGATGTGTCAGTTTATTTCTGGGCCCTCTGTTCTGTTCCAATGATCCATATGTTCTTGTGTCAATACTGCTTTGCTTACTGTAGCTCTGTAATATTGTCTGAAGTGTGGGAGCACTGTGCCCCCTGCTTGGTTCTTTTTCCTCAGGATTCCTTTGGCAATTCTGGGTCTTCTGTTGTTCCAAAAAAATCTTAGAATTATTTGTTCCAGTTCTGGGCAGAATGTCATGGGATCACAGTAAACCTATAAATGGCTATGGTTAGTATGGTCATTTTAACATCATTCATTCTTCCAATCCGAGAGCATGGGGTCTCTTTCCACTTATTTGAATCATCCTCAGTTTCCCTTATTAGTGTTTTATAGTTCTCAGCATATGGGTCTTTCACTCCCTCCGTCAGGTTTATTCCTAAGTTTTGTTTAATGCATTTTAAAAGGAATGATTTGTTTACATTCCCTTTCTGATGTTTCATTGTTGATATAAAGAAATGTAACAGATTTCCATACATCAGTCTTGTATCCTACTACACTGCTGAATTTGTTTATCAGTTTTAGTAGTTTTTGTGCAGAATCTTTAGGGCTTTCTGTGTAGAGTGTCAGGTCATCTGAGTATAATGACAGTTTTACCTCTTCCCTTCCAATTTGTATACCTTTTGTTTTTCTTGTCTGATTGCTGTGGCTAGGACTGCCAATACTGTGTTGAATAGAAGTAATGATAGTGGGCATCCTTGTTTCAAGATGTATTATTAAGTGAGAAAAAGCAAGTCTGAAACTTAGTCTAGCTGCATTTTTAAAGAAATGAGTAAATAAATGGGGTGTGTGCATGCGTATATGCACATAAACCCCTAAATGAGTGAATAGAAAGGGCTGTAATGATAAACACCTACTGCTTCCAGTGCTGGCACCTGGAAGTAAGTATAAATTAACAAAATGGTGACGATGGGAGACATTTGTATTTTACTCTGTGTCTCATGTTGTCTAAATTCTTTATATTCAGAATGTATGACGAATCACTTGTTTAACGGGCAAATTTCTAAAATTATTACAGGATTGTCGGGTGAAATGACTCAATATTTTAGTTAGCGGTTACATATAACTACATTTTTAGATAGTAACTGTCCAAATGGAATCCTGGAAACCAAATAAACAGAAATCTGTCCTTTCTAAGAGAATCAAAACCAAAAATTGTACTTTCTCCCTAGATTCTGAAAGCCAGTAAACAAGACTTTGTGAGGTAAGTTGAACAGATTTGAAACATTTGGTGTAAAGAGCCTCCCACAGAGTTTATTCAGGTAAAGATACAGGCACCATGCAGTGTCATTCGTAAGCCGCCTGGCTGATGTGACGTTGAGAGAAACAGACCCAGCCTCAGCACGTTGTTGGAGGTTAAAACAGAGGCCATTGCAGAGCTAGCTTTCACGCTGGGTAGTGCTGGGTTCAAATCCTAGCTCCTGCTTTCCTTTTAAGCCTCAATGTCTTCATCTGTAAAATAAGGTGGTTTAAAACTTAACTGAAAAGTAAGTTCTCTGGCTCAAAATTTGCTTTACCACTTTCCCTTTTCACAGCTTTCTGTACTGCTTTGAGGAGCAGGCAGAAGTCTAAGAAAAACTAGAGCTCTGTCAGAAATGAAACCAAAAATGGACTTAGGATTCAAGAAAAATAATTTCAGCTCCCTTCTAAGAAGGATTTAACACTAAGAATTCACTGTTCATCCCTGTGCACTTAGTGGGGGGTCCTGACTGAGGGCTCTGGGGTCCCCGTTACAACCACTGAAACCTCACAGAGGCCCCCAACCCCAGGAACACTAGTACAAGTTCAAGAGAATAGAAGCCAAAACCTTCAGGCCTGGCAGGTGCATGAAAGTGCAGAGAAAACACAAGAACACTGTCTTAAAGACTCTTAATAGACTCATAATATCTTTCACAGGCTTTGGGGAGCATGATGAGGTGATGAGGAAGAATCTAAGGCATTTACGAATGACAGGCACCAAGGCAAGAGAGAGGGCTGAGGGCTTGGATTTGTGCCCTTAGTGAGGACAGATCAGTGTTCACAAGGAAAAAGTGAGATTCCAGGAAAGGTGAGTGAGAATCGATTTTGGTAAGTACCAAAATTAAAAAGCAGTGGATTCACCTGATTCAGCATCACCTGAAAGGATAATGTCCTAGGATGAACAGGCTTGACCTTTTCGTGATTTTCATCAGGCCCTTAATCCTACTGTGAACTCCTTAGAAACATGGCCTTGTGGGAATAATGAGGTAGGTCACTTCCAAGAACTCAGTAACTTGTGCGTAATTTCTCCTCACAAGGACAGTGGACATGGGGACGCGTGTTCTCAGCTGTGGAAGTGGAGTCCTGTTGCCATGGTGACCACTGGTATCAGGGACCAGCCCTCAGAATCAGCCCCCGTGAACGCCACTGCTGATGGGGGCTTAGCTAAATGCCTCATGCAGGAAAGCCTCTTCATCATTTGTATCTGGCTGAGGGCAGTTAGGGTTTTGTTTTGCTTTCTGTGACTTGATGACCAATTCGTTACCATCCTCGGCACCAAAAAAATAAGGTGTTTTTCCTTAAGTTTGAGGAGCTTGTTGGATTTTGTCTATGTTATGAGGAAAGGCCAAATATTGAATAATTGGCTGCAAACTAAAACATTACCATGCAGACATAGAGAATAAGGAACTCCAAATCCCACAAAATCTGACAAAATTCTGAGTAAAACAAACACACATGTGTGTGTATATGTGTGTGTTAAGAGTGAAAAAACTATGCTGTAAAAACTGTAGTCTTGCACTGTGGGCAGGTCTAGATTACTTTCTTTAAAAAATAAAACTGTAAGAAGAGTTAAATGAGGGAGACCTGCAATGGTGAGCACTAATAATATTAAAAACAGGATGGGGAAAGCAGAAATGAAACATAAGATTTCAAGAAAGGTAGAGATATCACTTTGGACTTCATCATATCAATTAAGTACATTAAAATTTTAAAGGATACTGTAAGAAATAGAATGTATGATACCAAAACTTAATAGGGAAAAGAATAAAGAGAAGTCAGGAAAGGAGCAATGAAAAGCACCCCCCCAAAAAAAAGAAGTGGCAAAATGAGAACACACAGCAGGGAGGACAGATAGACCCAAGTCCATTAGTCTCATTCGTGCACATGATGGATAGATTAAGCGGTTCAAAGTTACGTTGATTTTTTAATCAGCTGTCTGCTAAAGAGACATGTGGGAGACATCTGAACACAGGAGGGTTAGGGGCAAGTTGATGGGGAAAGGTAAACTTGGCGTCTGCAGGGAAGTCCCCCAAGCTAAAGGCTGCAGGCGCTGAAGAGAGAGCCAGGGCGGACTTGGACAGCAGGCTGGATCACCTCACCATGGGCGTGACAGCCAGCTCCTCAGACCCCTTTCATCTCCTTCCTTGACATCTTCTGGGGCCAGTCCTTTAAGATGAGGCAATCAGGATGGCCACCTTCATTTCGACATGAAAGGGGCGACTAGACAGCAGCTCTGAGGCACCCTGGGCTGTTGCAAACTGCATGCCTCGTTGACGTAGATCTGAACACTTCCAGGACGTGGCAGGTGCCATTCCTGTGGCCTCACCTGGGCCTGGCATCCCCGATCTCTGGGGGGCAAGATGGCTGGAGGGCAGCAGCAAGACCTGTCCTTCCCCACAGGGTCGCCGAGCACTGTGCCTCCGGCCCCTGCCCCGTTGTGCCGTGTCCCAGTCGCTCTGCCCTGTTGAACCCGGCTCACTTGGCTGACGCTGCCTGGTGCCATCTCTGGAGCGTGGCTCCCTCACTCTGACCTCTGTCCAGGAAGACGTAGTCTCCCCGTCAGGGACCCCCGACCCTCCGGGATCCACACTCGCCATCACTGTGGAGTGGCCAGGACTGCTCTGGTTTCACACCAGCAAAATAAAGCAAATTAAACCTGAAGGGGGAAACCAGCTAGACCAGACAGATGCTAAACCACATAGACTTTTAGACAAAATGTCAGTAGGAAAGAAAAAATTAACTAACAATGATTAAAAAGGAAAATTTCAGCAAGAAGATAGAATCCTGGACCCACGTACCTCTAAGACATAGATTCAGATTTTTCAAAGCAAAGATTGACAGGATTATATGGAGAACTTGACAAACCCATAGTCTCAGAAATTTTATACGCTTCTCTCCGCAACAGATAGCATAAACAATTAGTAAAGCATTTGACATATAAGAATCATAAAACAACTAACAACTCCCAAGTAGAACTTTGCAGGGGAGACTGAAGGCTCTTCGGGGAATAAGAGATTTTCACCAGGTGGAGATTTGAGCTCTCAGCATACCCTGGCCTCCCTCTTTTCTGGTTCACCCCCAAGCAGCACCCTAGAATGCCCGCTCCCCGTATAGCTGGAAAGAGGCCAATGGGCTTGTAAACAATCTCCAGAGAGATGTTGGAATGATTAACTCGACTGGGCTCAGGCTGCAGGTGAGCATACCCTGGCTCTGGGAGGTGTGGTAGAATTTCAGAGGGAAAGCAAGGAGGACTTGAATTTGCAGTCCTTCCCCCCACACACATACGTGTCTGTGTCTCCGGAGTCGGGTCAGGGGAATCGAAGGCAGGGAGATTCACGTCTGCTCTGGCTGCGAGCTGCCCTGCAGAGACGGGAACCCCAGGCCCCGCCCCAAGGCCACTGTGTTATTGCCTTACTTTCTGCTTTTCCTACTCCCAACTAGTCATGACATGAAATTTGAAAACCAGTCACCAGGCTGAAGAATGCAAGGTATTCAGGTCATGAAGGGCACTGTTTACAAAGCACCAGGAGAACACCATCTATACGTGAGATACTCCCCGCGTGTAATAACAGATGAGAGCTCCAACCGTTGGGCTGAATATGCTGCTGCATCTTGCATCTGTCCGCTTGTCTCATCACAGCCAGACCTGTCTGCAGTGAAGCAGGAAGAAGCTCTCTTTGTTTTTGTTTTTGCTTTAAGTTTTCAACAAGACTCACCACTGGAAATAGCTAGAAATGAATCAATACATCAATCAGCCAATCCACTACCTATGTGGTTTTGCTCAAGTCTTAAGATATGCATTTATTTATAATCTCAATAACATGCAGTGGAGATAAGGTGCTTTGTAAGAACTGAGGCATTTTATTTTTCCTGTGAAGACCTACGCTAGAAACATGCGTTATAGCAGATGGCTTGTTCTGCCATATACTCACTCAGTATATGTTTTTATATGCTATTGGTTCATTTTTTAAAAATATTCTCTGTAGCAGGGATTGGTAAGCATTTTCTGTCAAGGGCCAAATACCAGTCGAATGTTCATTGGAAGGACTGATGCTGATGCTGAAGCTCCAATACTTGGGCTATCTGATGAGAAGAGATAACTCATTAGGAAAGATCCTGATGCTGGGAAAAACTGAAGTCAGCAGGAGAAGGGGACCACAGAGGATGAGATGGTTGGATGGCATCACTGATTCAGTAGATATGAGTTTGGAAACTCTGGGAGATGGTGAAGGACAGGGAAACCTGGTGTGCTGCAGTCCATGGGGTCGTAAAGAGTCAGACATGACTGAGCGACTTAACAACAACAATGTATAGCACACACTGTCAGCTTTGTGAGCCGTGCACTGCCACATGATGACTGGCTTCTGCCTCCACAACAGGACGGCAGTCAGGGAAGGCAGGTGAGCACAGGAGCGAGGCTGGACTGTGCCCGCACCTGGTCCCTGCTGGGCTCCACAGACCAAGCCGAGCGGCCAGCAGAGCAGGGGGCAAGGTGTGCAGCCTGTGTGTGGTTGCAGCTGAGTGTCCATTGTCGGGGGAGTGTATAATTTCCTTGGTTCTGTCTTGTTGCCATAAAAATTTGAAGCAATGGATGGACCAGCATTACAGCCCTCGGATGGGCCAGTGTTACAGCTCAGTTTTATTTAGAAAGTAAAGGAAAATAGATCCTCGAGGCCTGAGAGCATGCCAACCCAAAAGACGTGAAAAGAAGAGAGGCCCCCAGTCCAATTGTGGCTCCTCCTTTTATGTTTTTCTTTCTCCTCCCCCTGAGACTGCCCTGTGTGAATTGGGCTAGCCAGGAGGGCTGTTTGTTCTACCTGAGGTTCTCACTCCAGTCCTCGGACCTTCCTTTGTTCTATTTCACAGGCTTTTCCCTTCCTTGTCTTTTAGCCACCGCCATTCTGGACTCCTTTTCCCTTTTCTAAATACCTAACATTACCCCTTCAAGAGTTAGGAGGCCCAATTCTTTGGAAATAGGGGCATCAAGGTCTCTCTGGCTACTTCCTGCTGAACTGGGACGTCGAGGGCATTGGGCCTCCCTCTCTTGCTAGTCTCAAGCCTCCGAGTCCTTATAGCGGTGTCCATCTAAGGTTGAGTGATATTTTCCGTGGTCGGCTGTAGTTTTATATATCCTTGTTGAACTGGCACTGCATGTTATAGCTTGTTGACCTGGTCCGAGACAAAACGGTTTCGACAATTGATAATATATGGAATGATCATAAGCAGCATCAATATGGTGATACAGAGATTAGTAGGGGCATTAGTCAACTCCAAATTTCCCATCACCAGGAGGATCCCCCAAAGAGAGACTGTAGACACCCCCCCCCCCAAGAACTCTCCAGCTCATTCTTTGAGATCCAGTAGGGTCTGAATGTTTTTCTTGAGGACTGTGAGACTTTCTTCAACTTAGCTGAAGGTATTTACCCAGAAACAGCATGTCTCATTCAAGATGGCTCAAGTCCCTCCTTGTTCAGGGGTCAGGAGATCCATCTTCTGTCTGTTTTGGAGTACAACCCCTGCCAAGTTGTGTTGGCTTTTTAGAGTTATCCTGAGAAATCTTATCCCCAGAAAATTAATTTTGGGGTTGTTTATTAGAAGGGCACTCATTTGTAGTTCTGAATAGGTATCTGAGATCTCCCAGGGGCTCACAGGTGTATTGAGTGTCCTCTTCTGTTTTCTTCCATGGCTTGACTCGTGAGTAGTGAATCCAGGAGTCACGTCCTGGCACCTTGACCGCTGTGGGAGTAGAAAGTATTACAGGGTAGGGGCCCTTTCATGTTTGCCTTTGGGGACCCATCTTTCCAGACTTTAATTAGGACTTGTGTCCCTGGAGCATATAGTGGTGACTCTTTAGAATCTTTTGAGTCCTGGTTCATACCCCACAAGCGTATATCCTGTTGGACTTGCCCAATGGCCATGGTATAAGACTGGATGGTCTGAGCCTCTGGATTTAGGAAGAGGTCATTGACATAAACAAAAGGTCTCCCATATAGCATCTCATAAGGACTAAGACCAACCTGTTCCGTAGGGGAAATGCGTGTACGGAAGAGAGCTATTGGTAAAGCCTCCTTCCATCCCAAGAAGGTCTCCTGGGTTATCTTTTTTATTGCTGATTTTAAGAATTGGTTGGCTCTTTCTGCTTTTCCTGAAGACTGAGGCCTCCAGGCACAATGGAGATAATAAGTAATGCCCAATGCTTTAGAGACCCCTTGGGTGACCTTAGAAGTAAATGATGTCCCATTGTCACTTTGTAATGACCTGGGCAGACCAAATCTTGGAATGATTTCATGGAGCAGCTTTTTCACCACCTCCTCAGCCTTCTCAATCTGGGTGGGAAAGCCTTCAATCCATCCTGTGAATGTATCTATCATGACTAGTAGGTATTTATACCCTTGAGAAACTGACACCTGGGTGAAGTCCATCTGCCAGTCCTCTCCTGGGTAGGTCCCACGTCATTGGATGGGCTGGGCCAGCTCGGGTCTTCGAGCTCCTTGGGGGTTGTTTAACTGGTGAGTGGGACAAGAGGAGACCATTTGCCTTATAGTTGCCTGTTCCTCTGAAGGACCTTTCTAGTAATCTTTGGAGGACCTTTTCCCCTAAATGAATGGTGGCATGTAAGGAGTTAACGAATTTCCATTGGAGGTTCCCAGGCATAAAAAGGAGTCCCTCCTTTTGCAACCTCCCCATATAATCTTCTTGAAAGCCGTCACTTTTAGCTTTAAGAGTCTCACCTTCAGTATATGAAGGAGTTTCTGGCAAGTCAGTCTGTGGAAATAAGGTGGCAACCCCTATTAGGTCCTTGTTCTGTAACGCTGCTCTCTTTGCTGCCTGATCGGCTGCTTGGTTCCCTCGTGCCACTTCTGTGCTCCCTTTTTGGTGTCCTTTACAGCGGGAGACTGAAATCTCAGCGGGCAGATGGAATGCTTCCAAGAGTTTAAGGATTTGATCGCCATAGTTGATTGGGGACCCTTGGGTGGGCAAGTGGCCTCTTTCTTTTCAAATAGCTGCATGTGCATGTAGCACCAGAAAGGCATACTTGGAGTCAGTGTAAATGGCAATTCTTTTTCCTTTTCCCAGCTCTAAAGCTCGAGTCAGGGCTATGAGCTCAGCTAATTGGAGTGAAGTACCTGGTTGCAAACATTTAGCCTCTATGGTCTCAAAATTGGAGACTACTGCATACCTGGCTCTTCTTTTTCCATCTAAGACAAAGCTGCTTCCATCAGTGTACCAGATTTCCTCAGGATTGGCCAGAGGATCTTCTGACAACCCCTCTCAGAGTTTTGCCCAGTGGTCCAAGGTTTCTAGGCAAGAGTGAAAGGGGAGAGAGCCCTCAGGGCTAGGCAGGTGGGTGACTGGGTTAAGAACCTCACAAGGGGATATAGTGAGACCTGAATTTTCTATAAGCACTGCTTGATAACTGAGGATTCTTTGATCAGACATCCATAAAATGGCCTCTCCCATTTAGGAGTTGTTTCACTTGGTGGTTGGTAAAAAATAGTTTGCCCCCAAAAGAGAGTTTTAAAGCATCTTCTATCAAGACTGCAATAGCTGCAAGATGTCAAAGGCAGGGAGGCCAGCCTTGGGTGGTTGGGTCGAGCCTCTTGGATAAATAAGCCACAAGCTGGGGCTCAGACCCCAACCTTTGAGTTAACACTCCCAAGGCTGTTCCTTCTTTTCTGTGGACATAAAGTTGGAATGCTTTTTCTGGGTCTTGCAACCTCAAGGCAGGTGCTTGAGTTAAGGCTTGTTTTAGTGTAGCTTCCGCCCTCTTTTGAGGAGTTCCCCACATCAGTGGGATTGAATCATCCCATCCCTTCAGCTTTCATATAAGGGCTGGGCAATTAGACCATAGTTGGTTATCCAGATTCTACAATACCCAGTTAGCCTCAGGAAAGCTCTCAATTGTTTTCTAGTCATGGGGGAGGGCAACTGGAGGATTCTTTGTACCCGACTAGAGGACAGCCTCCTGGACCCATGTGTAATCTGAACTCCCAGGTAAGTGACCTTTGTCTCGACCATCTGTGCCTTAGCACGGGAGGCTTTATATCCCCTTTCTGCCAAGAAGTTTAGAACCTGAATTGCACGTTGTTGGGCATTTTTCTCATCTGGAGATCAGATTAGTAGGTCATCTATATTTTGTAATATTTTCCCATTAGATCCCAGGTCCAGATCTAGGAGATTCCAGCTAAGAGCCTTCCCAAACTATCTATCTCTGAACCCCTGGGGTAATACTGTCCAAGTCATCTATTGGTGTTTTTCTCTTGAAGCATCCCACTCAAAGGCAAAAAGATACTGGGATTCTTTAGCCAGTGGTATGCAAAAGAGTGCATCTTTGAGATCCAAGATTATAAATCACTTGGCACTGGCTGGGATTTTTCCTAAGATTACATAGGGATTGGGTACTGTGGGATGGAGGGGGACTACAGTTTCATTTATGATCCAGAGATCTTGAACCATTTGCCAAGTCCTATCCTTTTTCTTTACAGGGAGGATCAGCATGTTACACAGTGAATTGGTGGGTACCAATAGCCCACAGGCAAGGAATTTATTTATTAGAGGCTGTAGTCCTTCCTGAACTTCTCTTCTGAGGGGGTATTGTTTCTGGTTAGGAAACCAAGTGGGATCTCGGAGGACAGTGATGACTGGTTCAGCTTGATGGGCTCAATCAGGAGTTCCCTGGTCCCACACCTGGAGGTTAATTTTGTCCTCCCATAGTTTTTGGTCCCTCTCTATTGGAGAAGGTGCAATGGGTTCTTCAGTAGTAACCAGGAGCTGTAGGGCTCCAGGGACTGAAAAGCTTCCCATCACAAGGGTGGTCCCCAGTTTAGTGAGTATATCTCTTCCCAGTAAGGGAGTAGGACACTCAGGGACCACCAGAAACTGGTGGGAAACTATCTGTCCTTCCCAGCAACAAATAAGTGCTCGGGTGAATCTTTTAGTAATTGTTTTTCCTGTAGCACCCAAAATGGCACAGGTTTGGGAGGGGAAGGCTCCGGAGTAGGAGGCCAGGTCAGAGTAGGTAGCCCCTGTGTCAACCAAGAAATCCTCGGGCCTACCTGCCACATCCAGTTGCACCCTTGGCTCCAGCCCCACGATGATTATCTGTGACAGGCGGGCTGGCTGGAGCGGGCCGCTTCAGTCCTCTTGAACCATCATGAGGGAAGGCTTGGTGCTTGACCTTGAGGCTCTTGGGTCCTGAGGGCAGAGTGCTGCCCAATGCCCCAGTTGATGGCATTTGTGGCAAGCCGTTTTAGGAGACTTGTCACAGTTTGGACACTCTTTGGCCCAATGCCCTGCGTGTCTACAGATTAGGTATTTGCCTTATGCCTTGTCCTTCAAGGACTCAGGGCTTGCCATAGGGCTTCCCCTGGAGGGCGGCCAGCATCTGGGCATGCCTTATCTCTTTCCTTTTCTCCCTTTCCTGGGCCTTAGCCTCCCTTTCTTGTTCTCTGTTATAAAATGTACTGATGGCTGTCTGGACCATCTCATCTAAAGAGGCAACAGGGTCCTGCTCCTGTAGCTGTTGTAACCTTATCCTGATGTCTGATGCACATTGGGACAGGAATTTGTCCTTTAAAACCACCTGTCCCATGGAAGCAACCTAGATGTCCATCTGCAGACAAATGGATTAGGAAGCTGTGGTACATATACACCATGGAATATTACTCAGCTGTTATAAAGAATTCATTTGAATCAGTTCTAATGAGATGGATGAAACTGGAGCCCATTATACAGAGTGAAGTAAGCCAGAAAGATAAAGACCAATACAGTATACTAACGCATATATATGGAATTTAGAAAGATGGTAATAATAACCCTATATGCAAAACAGAAAAAGAGACCCAGAAGTACAGAACAAACGTTTGGACTCTGTGAGAGAAGGTGAGGGTGGGATGTTTAGAGAGAACAGCATCGAAACATGTATATTATCAAGGGTGAAACAGATCACCAGCCCAGGTTGGATGCATGAGACAAGAGCTCAGGGCTGGTGCACTGGGAAGACCTGAGGGATCAGGTGGAGAGGGAGGTGGGAGGGAGGATCGAGATGGGGAATACATGTAAATCCATGGCTGATTCATGTCAATGTATGGCAAAAACCACTACAATATTGTAAAGTAATTCGCTTCCAACTAATAAAAATAAGTGGAAAATAAATAAATAAATAAATAAATAAATAAAATCACCTGTCCCTCGTCAGAGTCTCCAAATTGGTAAACTTTTGGAGGGCTTCTTTTAGCCTTTCCAGAAAGGCAGTGGAATTCTCGTTGGGCTCCTGAGTTATTGCTGAGACCTGGGCATAGCTGATTACTTTTTGCTGGGCTGCTTTCAGTCCTGCCTTCACACAGATTAAAAAATGATCCCTTTCCCAGATGTGCTCAGGGTCACTATAATTCCAATTAGTATCTGAGGAGAGGACCGCAGTTTCCCCTACTGGGTATTTATTGCTTGACATGTGAAGCCCTGTAGCAAACCTTTGTGCTTCCTTTAAGACCTTAGCATGCCCAGGGTGAGATAAAGTTTGACTAAATATGACCATGATGTCTTTCCACATCAAGTCAAAGGTCAAGGTAATGTGTTGGAAGGTATCTATATATTTGCCTGGATCATCTGTATAGCTTCCCAGGTCTTATTTGATCTGTCTTAGTTCTAAGAGGAAGAAGGGCTTATGGACCTAGGTTGGTCCAAATTCTCCTCCAGTTTTGACTAAGAGACATTTTGTGGAGGGGGGTGCTCCCAGACATGGGGGCATGTTTGGATACAAAGAAGGAGCACCAGGCAACTTGGGAGCCATGGGGGGTGAGCCTTCATGGAGTGGGGAGGGTCCTTTTCTTGGTTGTCTGTGCCTAACAACATTTGCCTAATAGGCTCAATTTTAGGGCATACAACAATCCCATCCTTAAGACAGAGTTCCTTCATATCTCTTAGTTGGAAGAAGATTTGGACATAGGGGATCTCTGTCCATTTCCCTTGTCTTTTGCAGAATAAGTCTACAGCAGGATGGTATTGTAATATAAACTCCCATCCTCAGGCCAGTGTTCCTTGTCCTCCAGAGGCTACTGTGGCCATGCAGTGGCACAAAAGAATTTTAGGCAACTTCTCTTTAGAGTTAGAGGATAGAACAGTTTCCAGTCATCAAGGATACATCTCAAGGACGTCTGTTGGGAAGTGGATTGGTTATTTCCCATCTGAAAGACAGTGATGACAGGGAGGAAAACGAAAAAGAAAAAACTAATAGGCCTCCTTTGATTTCCATGGGTGGACTTCCTTAGGGGTGAGTCTTTTTGAAGCTTATCCTACCCAGTACTGTTGCAACCTGAGAGCCAGGCATCCCTGGGCAGGGTGCAGATCCCCAGGCAGGCTGAAGTGTGACAGCCTACTGGAGATCAAATCCCCAGGCAGGTCGAGGCAGGTCGACCTCTGGGACGCCTGGACTGGAGTTGGGTGTACTGAAGGTCTACAGTGTGACCAGTGCTGGGTAGGATTAAGGGTTTGTAATCTTAACTCATTGCCAGTTTGTTCACCACAGATGGAGATAGATATCATGATGTAAAGCAATCCAAGCCTGTGCCCTGAAACTAGGAACCTGGTGAAGCAGCCATATAAGTCTTATACTCTTATTGCTCTGAGGGAATGTAAGTCCCTGATTTCCTCCCCTAGTCCTCCATAAGAGCAGGTTAGGGTGTCTCCAGTGATAAAAATTTCATTGTCATAGACCCACTTTAGGTAATAGCAGAAGTAATGAAAAAGGAGTGGGTTTTCTGGTCCTGTTAGGGGCATTAAGAGTACTTTAATAATAAGCAGGGTAGAGCAACGTTGCTTACAAAGGGGTAGGGTCCTGGTTGTAAGAGTTAGTAAGTGGCTTAAGAACAAATTGGTAAGAGGCAACAGACCAGATGTTCCATAAAAGCGGAGTGGAGATTTGATCCAGGGGTATGCTTGTAACTTTAGGAGAAGGGTGGTAAGGGTTTGGGCCCAAACAGCCTGCAGGGCTAACTCCCAAAGTGCAAACAATATCCCTGGAAGCCCAATTGCCCTTGAAGGAATGCCACCACCAGATGGCCTTCTAGCAGGCATTGTGGGCCTGTCACCTGCCCTAGCAGGTCCACTGAGAGATGCTGTTGTTGTACACGTTGTGGGAAACATGGAAGATGAAGGCCTGAATAGTTAGAGGGATTGGATATTATACAGTATTCCCCTCCCAAGGGCCAGCTATTTTCTGGTTGTCCCTCCAGAAGACTGTACAGGCAACATTGTGGGTCCGGAAGGTGCTCAGGAAAAGAGCATGAAAATGGAGGGACGGGGACAGGGCACAACTTTTGAAAGAATGACATAGCCAAAGGGCATAACATAAACCGATTAAAATCAAATGGGTCCAAGATGACAAGTCAGGTTCAACTAAACCTTGATCCCCAATCTGTAAGCTAAATGACACACCCAGAGATGCCAGAGCAGTTCCAAGGCACTGTCAGAAGATGGAAGAGCAGATGGTTTCCATCTCCCCCTAACCCCCACCCCCACCCCGCCGTGGTTGGGCTATCCTCCCACTCATTAGCACATGAACTCACCCAGCTCGAAAAAGCTAGCCATACCACATTCCACGGCCACTGCACTCTCCTCTGTGATGGCCCACACCCTGTGGAATGTGCTTCTCTCTGAATCCAAACAAATCCACCTCTTACCTATTGCTATGTCTCTAACTGAAACTTTGCAATGGGACATCAGAGCCTGAGCTTCATTAGGTCCTGAAGCCAGGCACCATGGGTTTTGGCCAGGCTCAAGTCCTGGGAGAGAGGAACTTAAGGACGGGAGGAAAACGCAGTGAGAAAAAGGTGCTGAGGAATCCCCTTCATAACCTGCTGGAAAATCTGCTAAATACCTGATCTGTGCTCACAGTTTTCATTGGCCTGATCCTTGGCACAAAAAGAGTAAGGACAGAAGAACGCCCACCCACTTGGGCAACAGCTGCTGGGGACCAGCAGATAGAGGAGCCTTCGGGACACACCGAGGAGTTGCCGTTCCAGAGTCCCTCAGTTGCACCCACTGCCGCCCGCCTGTTCACGGGTGCTCGAGGAGACAAGAAACAAGAGTTTGTAAAGGATTAAGATTTTGTTAGCCATATGTCCTTCCAGCCACAGGAGTGGAGCGAGGACCTCCTACCTTAACCGGAGGTCTTCTGGAACCTGAGACTGAGCTGCGTGAGCTTTCTGCTGAGTTTGTTTTTCGCTATCCCAGTTTCCAGCGCGCTGGGCCCATTGTCACTTCCCCTGCACTGGGTTTTCTTCGCGTTCAGCTTCCACCACGGGAGCTTTTGCTGAGTTGGGCTCCTACTGTGCTTGGCCTCCTCCTTGTGGGGCCCAAGCCGAGGTTATTTCAGCCGGGTTAAATCTGAGAAACGGCACCACACCTGTCAGGGGAGTGTGTAATTTCCTCGGTTCTGTCTCGTCACAACAAAAATTTGAGGCAACAGATGGCCTCGCGTTACAGCCCTCCGATGGACCAGTGTTAGAGCCCCCAAACGGACCAGTGTTACAGCTCCGTATATCAGCTCAGTTCTGTTTAGAAAGTAAAGGAAAATAGACCCTCGAGGCATGAGGGCATGCCAACCCAAAAGACGTGAAGAGAAGAGAGGCCCCCGGCCCAATTTTGGCTCCTCTTTTTATACGTTTTTCCTCCTCCCCCTGAGCCTGTGTGAATTGAGCTAGCCAGGAGGGCTGTTTGTTTTACCTGAGGTTCTCACTCTGGTTCTTGGACCTTCCTTTGTTTTATTTTTGTGGGCTTTTCCCTTCCTTGTCTTTTAGGCGCCACCATTCTGGACTCTTTTCTTCCTATTCTAACTACCTAACAATCTCAAGTGTGGAAAGAAATTTTCCAGTCTTCACTTTTGAAAAACAGTGTATTTCATCCATCATTTAGAAGTTTTGGCAGTTTTCCCCCTCCTTTCTGTTCTTAGAGTCCACTTTTGGAGACTGCTCCTGAATGGAGGTCATTGACCAGACAGTCACATGGTTCAGATGAGCTCAACAGGGACAGCAGGCTTCCTCCACGCGCACCATTAGGATGAGCCTGGGGAGCAGTGCTGTGACTCCTTTGAGAGTTTGTCCTAGGAGGCCCATTTGCTGCAGACGTGATGTGTCTACCAACTGATGCTTTATCAGTAAGACACGGGATAGTGTGTCTTCCCATCAGCTGACTCTTGTCGTGTTTCCCAGTGGGAGCAGGACTCAGTGTGGAGGGGAGACTCCAGTCATCTGACGTTCTCAGAGCCCCACCCCTCAGGATAGGAGCGCGAGCAGCTGCCGTGAGGGGTGCAGTGGCTGGCGTGCAGTTTCCAGGGTGCAGTGCCCTCGGCGCCGGGCATGTGTAAGTGCAGGTATCACCTGGGCAGCTTTGGGCAGCTCTGTCCACAGGCGGGGGCTGCTTCTGTGCGGTGATCCTGTGTCTCCAAGGGCAGCAATAGGGCACCAGGGCTGAAGGTGAGGTGTGGGCCTTCGGCAAATCCAAGGGATCTCAGACAGCAGAGCACAGAATGTATGGTGTTCATGAGGAGCAGGCAGGGCTGAGCCAGTGCCGATTTCAGGGAAGGGGCTCTTCCCCTATGGTCTTTAGCTATTAGGGAACAGAGAACACTTGCCTTTTGAAAGCAGACGTGGCTGGTTTTTGCAGGGGCTCGGGAGCACTGCTGAAACCCCACTGTGCCCACGGCCAGGCTGGGTGGGCAGTGTGGGGTGGCCATCTTATGCCTCTTCTGTCCTTCACAGCCCATGGAGGGCACATGCATGCTGAGTCACTTCAGTCATGTCCCACTCTTCATGACTGCATAGACTGTAGCCCGCCAGGCTTCTCTGTCCGTGGGATTTTCCAGGTGAGAAGACTGGAGTGGGTTGCCGTGCCCTCCTCCCAGGGATCTTTCTGACCCAGGTGTCTCTCACGTCTCCTGCATTGGCAAGAGGGTTCTTTACCAGTCGCACCACCTGGGAGCACGGCCCATCCTGAATTGGTGTGGCTTGTCCACAGCAAAAGGAGACCGTCCCAAAGAGCGTACACTGTCTTATTCCGCTCCTGTGATGCTCCAGAAGCAGGCACAACTGATGTACTGTGACAGATGTCAGAACATCTGGTCTCTGTAGAAGGCTGTTGACTGAGCCAGGCTCAGAGGAGCCTCTGAGGGCTGGAGAGGTTCTACTCCTTGACCTGGGCGTTGGCTACTCAGCCCCCTACATGGTGAAGATTCACTGAGGTGCACAGTTAAAAGCTGTGCCCTTGCTTATGTTTCTATTTTAAAAGAAAGCATCTATCTGGACATGAGTCACACAGAGGACTTACCCGTGCAAACAGCTCGGCTGCACATTCCCACACCT
Source organism: Muntiacus reevesi (assembly GCF_963930625.1). NCBI lineage: Eukaryota > Metazoa > Chordata > Mammalia > Artiodactyla > Cervidae > Muntiacus > Muntiacus reevesi. The sequence continues at coordinate 1,658,407 of NC_089265.1, read as the reverse complement.
GCCCCACTGGTCCCTTACTCCTCACGGGACATATGGCCTACTGGGGAGAGCCTGGCAGAGCTGCAACACCTTAGCTGTTTTCAAGTTTACTTTTTTTTTAATTAAAAAAAATATTCTCTGACAACTTCATAAAATTGAAGTAAGTGTAGAGCAATAGATATATATGTATATGTTGTGTCTGTGTGTGTATATATACACATATAGTGTGTACATATATATAGTGTATACACACACACACACACACATATACATTCCTTTTTAGATTCATTTCCACTATAGATTATCACATGATACCAAGCATAACTCTGTTATACAGTAGGTCCTTGCTGTTTGTCTGTTTTATATACTGCAGTCAGTACATGTTAATCCCAAAGTCCTAACGTATCTCTCCACCAAGGTTACTGTACATTCCCACTTACTTCTTGACGTTTGATGCCATCCCCACGTGCTTGACTGCTCTGGGGACTCACCAGCTGTAGGGGGTATAGGTCAGAGGCTCATGGGTGAGCCTGAGGTCACAGGCTGGTGACCTGACACTTTTCTTGGTGTCATACCACCTGGTGAACCAAGGTTCATGCTCCGGGTGTCTGCTCCTCTGGCAGAAGGGGCCCGCTGCCCATCCCAAGGTCTATTCCTGCACCAAATATAAACATTTGGGCTGTATCTCCAATTCCTGCACCTATACAACAATCATCTCAGCCACAGGTCCTCCTGTGGAGGACCAGAGAGTCAGTACTTCATGCTCTGTGGGCCGTGTGACCGTCACTGTGTGTGAAAGCAGACAGACAGGTGTGATGGTAATCAGGCAACGGGAGGTATGTGGATGAGTAACCAACCAGAAATCAGGTTTCAGATTCTAGGCTGTTCCACGCTAGTCGTGTGACTCTGAGCCACTTACCTAGCCTCTCTGGCTGAGGCTTCATGTCGGACTCATTCTCAGAATCTACATTTTCAGGAGACAACTAAAGAAGGCAACATTATACCTTTTCAGCAGAGTCAGTGGCACACAGATGAAGGTGTTAAGAAGAGCATCTCAGATCAAGCCGTGTCAATATCCTTGCCTTGTTCATTACCGCATCCCTGTGACTGTGGCCACACCAAGGGGTGTGAACGTAGTCCCCGTCAATCACATCGCGGACTTCTGAAGCTGGTAACAGCCAAGAGAGAGTTTTCAGGCCAAAGAATGCAATTAATTCTTACTCCCACTTAGAGTTCTGTTCAATCAAAGGATGTAAATATATCTTTCCTTCCCCTCAGTGCTTCCACATTTTTCTCAAGAATTAATAATACATGCCCAATACTGTAACCAGAGAAATACAAAATAAAACCATGAGATCTCACCTTATACTCGTCAAAATGATTATGGTACTTGTCAGATGGCTATTACCAAAAGAAACACAAGTAACAAACGTTCATGGAGATATGGAAAAAAGGGAACTTCAAATACTGGTGCAGCCACTGTGAAAACAGATTTCTCAAAAATCTAAAAACAGAGCTATCATAAGACCCAGCAATTCCACTCCTGAGTATTATATATTCCCCCCAAAAAATACAAACCAGGAACACATATTTGAAAAGATACATGTACCCCAGCATTATTGATAACCACCGAAAATACTTATTCATAATCACCATGATATGGAAGCAGTCCTAGAGCCCATCAACAGATGAATGGATAAAGATAATATATAAGCACAATGGAACATTAGCCACAAAAAGTACAAAATTTGTCATGTTCTACAAACTGCATGGACTTGGCGGGCATTATGCTAAGTGAAATGAGTGAGACACAGGAAGACATTGTATGACATCACTTCCAGTGTGTGTAATATAAAAAATAAAGCAAACCAGTCACTACAACAAAAAAGAACCAGACTCAGATATAGAAAACAAACCAGTGGCTACCAGTGCGGAGAGGATGGGGGAGGAAGAAGGTGGGCGGAGGGGATTAAAATGTGCAACCTATTAGGTGTAAAATGAATAAACCCCAGGATGTATTGTACAGCACAGAGAATACAGTCAGTATTTCACAGTAACTATCCATGGAGTATAATCTTCGAACACTGTGAATCACTATGTTGTACATCTGTATCAGGTAATATTTTATGTTGACTATACTTCAATTTTTGAAAATTCAAAAAATTAAGAATTAACACTCATTTATCCCATATCTCTATAAAGGAATGGGCAGGCAATTATTAGAATAATTGCCTTACTACCTTTAGATTTTATTCATTAAAGCAGAATTCACAAAACACGTCAGTGACACCATGCTGGGCCCGGAGGATGCATGTGAACAACCCATGTCACCGCTTTGTCCTTGGGACGCCCTTCGCCTTTCAGAGCAGATGGACTGTAGCACAGATAGCCAGGGGAGAGGCAGGGGAAAATGGTACCTCTGTTGTGTACGTTGCTATCTACTCTCCTGTGGCAGCAAGCATTTGAAGAGGAAATTACTACTACACCGCGCTTCTGTTGGAAAGAAATGCCTACCAGTTTTCTTCAGTGCTGTGTGGCCAGTCTGGGCATTGCAGTGTCACCAGGGTTTCCGTGGGCGTGAGATGCAGGAGTAGACGGTGGGAGGGAGGCAACCATCCACCGAGCCCTCTTCAGGGTTTCACTTCGGGCCAGCCCTGCCAGACAGACGTCCCCTTGGCCTCTTGCTCCGGATGCACATGCCTTCTAGTCTGAAGCCTCTGCACAGACTCTGCCTTCCCCTCGGAACTCCCTGCCCTGGTTCTCTCCCGAGACAGAAACACACGCCCTCGCCGCTCATACAGCACCCGCTTTGGGACAGCCCCTCGACCAGAGACAGGTGTTCTCTCCCCACTCAGAAGGATGGTGTGTGTGCTCCTCGGGCCAGGCTCCCGCCAGACTGGGTGTCCAGACGTGGTCTGTCCTCTGGGTCCTCAGAACCTGGAAGGGTGAAGAGCCTAATAAACGTGGGGCCATTTTATACAGAAGACAGCTGACATTACTAACATTCTACTTTTATAATGTTCGTATTACAAATAGGAGTTTTTATTTTTATTCTTTTCATGGTTTTTGTTGGTGTTTTTGTTGTTTAGCCGCTAAGTCGTGTTCTACCCTTCTATGACCCCATGGAGCCCGCCAGGCTCCTCTGTCCACGGGACTCTCCAGGCAAGAACACTGGAGTGGGTTGCCATGCCCTCCTCCAGGGGATCTTTCAACCCAGGGATCAAACCAGTGCCTTCGTCTCCTGCGTTAGCAGACATGTTCTTTACCATTGAGCCACCTGGGAAGCCCTTCACAGTTTTCAGTTTCCTTTAAAAACCTTATTTATTTTTAGTGAAGTGTAACTGACATACAACATTATATTAGTTTCAGGCATACAGTGCAGTGATTTGACATTGTCTATATTGTGAAATGGTCAGCACAATATGTCTAGTTATCATCATCACCATACATAATTACAAAGTTTTTATCATGTGATGAGGCAGTTTAAGATCTACTGTCTCAGTAACCTTCAAGTATACAACACAGTATTACTAACTGTAGTCACATGCTGTGTCACATCCCAGGACTTGGCTATTTTATAGGTACAAGTGTATCCCTTCCGACCCCCTCCATGCATTCCCTGTGGCCCACCTCCCTCCCAACCTCTGGCAAGCACCAGGCTGCTCTCTGTGGACAAACAGGCGTGGTTAGAGGGCAGAGCCTGAGTCTGATTCTTCTTACCTCTCTGTGCCCACACAGAGCCTGCTGGCAACACTGGTCACATATTCTTGGTTGAAGGGTGGGACAAGGGGCCGTGTGGATTGTGTGGTGAAATCCCACTCATCACCGCATACCAAAAAGGGGAGGAGGAAGCCGCGGGCGTTGCAGACCCCAAGTTCCTCTCCTCGTAGATGCAGGTCCCACGAGGTGACAGAGTGTGTAGAGCCGTCGATCCAGAGCTGGTCAGGGTGAACAGAGAAATTTTCTCTCGTGAGGCCCTACAGGCATTCGGTCATTTATTCAACAAATATCTACTGGGCCATGACTTCTAATCCGAAACTCACAAGATCACGTGTTTCAGAACTCAGGTCTCTTTCAGATTCCAGAAGGATAATGTACCATAGAGCATGTAAAGTGTTGTCCAGGGCTACACTGTGGAATACAGCACCTTCATATTTCTTCAGAGAAGTGCATTTACTTTTACACCATTTATGCAATGAACTGAACCTAACACAGGCTCAGGTCAGGTTTTGACTCTGAATGAGTTCAGGTCAGAACAAACTTTGCTACCGACATGGTTATTAATACAAAAACTTCCCCTTTTCAGTGCTGTTTGGGTTTTGGAATTATGAGTGAAGGACAGAAGAACTACATACATCCACGTATCTCTAAAACAAACTTTCTCCAGAAGAAGAAATTTAGAAAAGTACCCAACATATATACACTCTACCGGTGATCCCCAATGTGGTTTTGCCAAACAGAAGTCATCTCAAAGAAAGGAGGCAAGGATATACAATGGAAAAAAGACAATCTCTTTAACAAGTGGTGCTGGGAAAACTGGTCAGCCACTTGTAAAAGAATGAAACTAGAACACTTTCTAACACCATACACAAAAATAAACTCAAAATGGATTAAAGATCTAAACGTAAGACCAGAAACTATAAAACTCCTAGAGGAGAACATAGGCAAAACACTCTCTGACATAAATCACAGCAAGATCTTCTATGACCCACCTCCCAGAATATTGGAAATAAAAGCAAAAATAAACAAATGGGACCTAATGAAAATTAAAAGCTTTTGCACAACAAAGGAAACTATAAGTAAGGTGAAAAGACAGCCCTCAGATTGGGAGAAAATAATAGCAAATGAGGAAACAGACAAAGGATTAATCTCAAAAATATACAAGCAACTCCTGAAGCTCAATTCCAGAAAAATAAATGACCCAATCAAAAAATGGGCCAAAGAACTAAACAGACATTTCTCCAAAGAAGACATACAGATGGCTAACAAACACATGAAAAGATGCTCCACATCACTCATCATCAGAGAAATGCAAATCAAAACCACAATGAGGTACCATTACACGCCAGTCAGGATGGCTGCTATCCAAAAGTCTACAAGCAATAAATGCTGGAGAGGGTGTGGAGAAAAGGGAACCCTCTTACACTGTTGGTGGGAATGCAAACTAGTACAGCCACTATGGAAAACAGTGTGGAGATTTCTTAAAAAACTGGAAATAGAACTGCCATATGACCCAGCAATACCACTTCTGGGCATACACACTGAGGAAACCAGATCTGAAAGAGACACGTGCACCCCAATGTTCATCGCAGCACTGTTTATAATAGCCAGGACATGGAAACAACCTAGATGCCCATCAGCAGATGAATGGATAAGGAAGCTATGGTACATATACACCATGGAATATTACTCAGCCGTTAAAAAGAATTCATTTGAATCAGTTCTAATGAGATGGATGAAACTGGAGCCCATTATACAGAGTGAGGTGAGCCAGAAAGATAAAGAACATTACAGTATACTAACACATATATACGGAATTTAGATAGATGGTAACAATGGCCCTATATGCAGGGCAGAAGAAGAGACGCAGAAGTACAGAGCAGACTTTTGAACTCTGTGGGAGAAGGGGAGGGTGGGATGTTTCGAAAGAACAGCATGTATATTTTCTGTGGTGAAACAGACCACCAGCCCAGGTGGGAGGCATGAGTCAAGTGCTCGGGCCTGTTGGGCTGGGAAGATCCAGAGGAATCGGGTGGAGAGGGAGGTGGGATGGGAGACCGGGATGGGGAATTCGTGTAACTCTATGGCTGATTCACATCAATGTATAACAAAACCCACTGAAAAATAAAAAAATTAAAAAAAAAAAAAAAAGGATCTTATTAAAATTGGAAGAAGAAATGAATGTAAATGTGCTTTTTATTAAAAGATAAGCCTTGATATCACACATATGATGGTCGTAACCAATGGTAAAGTCGATCTGTTAAGCAGGTTGGGGATTTCTAAATCCCAGACAGCTGTCCCTTGCCATCTTAGCCGTGGGAGAGTTGGTGGGGGTCAGAGGCCTGGAGGAGCATGAAGAAGTGGCCAGGGGGTCAGAGGCCGCCCTGCCCCAGGCTCTGGTCATTTCTCCTGTGCTTAACCCTGGACCTTCCTGTGTCTGTGAAGAATGCATTTTCTGCCCCACCTCCACCCGAAGTGACACCAAGAGCTCTGCCCTGTGTGATGGTGCAGAACCAACTCCTCCACAGCAGGGCAGCCATGCGGCTCGTCCAGATGGCGTCTTCTGTTGAGTCCCCCTGTCCCCCCGCCCCATGAAAGCTGCTGGGAAGAACACATAGTATTCTCTTGGTTGGTCTGGCTCCTGAGCATCTTTAAGGAGCTCGCCTCCACCCCCAGCTTCCCCTGCTTCTATGGAAAAGTGAGATTCGTCAGAGCCTGCCAGGGCATCCTGCTGGAGGTTACAGAGAGGAGTCTGGAACCCGGGAGGCCTGGGCCCTGCCAGGATGGGGCGTGTGGGGCCCTGTGCCTGGGGCCTGGTGCCCCCACCCCGTGCCTGCCCCAACTCCGAGGAGCCGCCCTCAGGCTCCTTTGCCTGAGTCTCTGCGCTGACCACTGCGGACTCACTGACAAAGATGCCTTCAGGCGTGACCTGGAGAAAACCTCGGGTCTCTGCCCTGTCCTGTGGGCACACAGTGGTCAGCCTCCCTGCAGAGCTTCCTCATGGGACCACACACGGTTGGGCCCCTCACTCTGCTCTTGTGGGGTGACACTCATTGCTTCTATGTGGGGGGGGGCTTACCCAGGACAAGGGGGTGAGGAGGACCCTCCCCCACACTCGCTGTTACAAGTGGGAGAGGAGCCCCCAGCTTTGTCTAGATGCTCAGACATGGAGGCCCTGGACACAGTCCGTCTCCTGAACCTTCTACCTCCTCGTCACTTCTGATGGTGGGAATGAGGCTTACTGTGGGGAAAAGGAAGGGGTCGTCTGGATTGACGGCATTGGGGCAGGGGAAACAGACAGTTTAAGCACTGTCTCCAGTGAGAGGATGAAGAACCTGACCCTCACGTGAAGGGATGTCAGCGTCAAGGAGGAGGAGGATGACCTGCACTGGGCTGGTGAAGCAGAAAACACTGAAGATGCTCATGCATGTGAGGTCACCCCCCAGCACCATCTCTGTTGTCCTGGCAGAAGCTGGCTGCAGGAGCAAGCTTGGTGTCCCGCACTTGCCCAGATGTTATTGACAGGTATTACACCTGAACCCCATGACTTTCAAGCCTCTCAGCAGCAGAGATGGTCCCCAAACTCCTCTACATGGATGGTTCATCTTGCCTTCACTAAGAAGGGTCTCCATGTTCATAGGTGAAGTTGTGGACACTCAGGGTCAGTCACCTGCCTGGTGTCTCACAGCTGATCCATGACACGACCAGGAGCTGACTCTGATCAATTGGACCATGGAGCCCCTGCTCCATACTGTGGGACAAGCTGTCTGGTGTGAAGTTTGGGAGAGTGTCAGATCACAGAGTGCCATCTCCGTCATCCAAAAGGCTGACCCTCACCTCGCTGAGTCGGGGTCCAGCATGCTGGGCTTCGAAGAATACAGATGAAGCTGTTAAGTAGCTAGAATAGGAAATAGGAGTCCAGGATGGTGATGACTAAAAGACAAAGAAGGGAAAAGCCCATAAAAATAGAACAAAGGAAGGTCCGAGGACTGGAGTGAGAACCTCAGGTAAAACAAACAGCCCTCCTGGCTAGCCCAGTTCACACAGGGCAGGCTCAGGGGGAGGAGAAAAAACATATAAAAAGAGCAGTCAAAACTGGACTGTAGGCCTCTCTTCTCTTCTCTTCTTCTCTTCATCTTTTGGGTTGGCATGCCCTCATGCCTCAAGGGAGAAGGACATGGCAACCCACTCCAGTATTCTTGCCTAGAGAATATCGTGGACAGAGGAGCCTGGTGGACTGCTATCCATAGTGCCGCACAGAGTCAGACATGACTGAAGCAACTTAGCATGCATACACGCATTGGAGAAGGAAATGGATACCCACTCCTGTATTCTTGTCTGGAGAATCCCAGGGACAGAGGAGCCTGGTGGGCTGCCGTCTGTGGGGTCGCACAGACTCAGACACGACTGAAGTGACTTAGCAGCAGCAGCATGCCTCAAGGATCTATTTTCCTTTACTTTCTAAATAAAACTGAGCTGCAACACTGGTCCATCCAAGGGCTGTAATGCTGGTCTGTCCTTTTCTTCAAATTTTTGTTGCGACAAGACAGAACTGAGGAAATTACAAACTCCCCCAACAAGATAAAACATAAAACAATGACATAAGGATCATGTTTTAAACTTCACAACCAGTTAGCAAAGTCAGCTAAATCTTGCACATTATAAAATGCATTTTCTCAACTAAGAACAAAGATATAAGCAATTGTTTTGGTGGTGCTCTGTTCCCTGTGGTGATCGTGGTGTCATAATATGTGGTTAAGCCCATCACCAGTAAAGAAATGGAGGTGGCCCTCCCCTCTTCTCAGTAAGTTCTGGAGGATTCCTTGTGGCTAGCATCTTTCTCACTTGTGTTAGTTCTGTGAGAATGCTCAAAATCAGCTAGCCACTCCTCTAGCTCTTTAAAGACTTAGGACACTGACCAAAAGACCGTGATGCCTTCCTCATGCTCTGCCCACCGTTGTCTTGATGCCTTTGGTTTAATTCATCAAAGTGTTCTGGAGGCATAGACGGTGTTTCCGAATCTAACTACTCTGAAGGCAGTTTATGCAGGTTCAAACCTGGCTTTACTCCCAGTGTGTGTCCGAAGGTTATTTAACTTATCTTCGTTTCCGTTATTTGTGCAATCTGTAATGGGTGAATGACACCAACTCTGCTGGGGCTGTTAGGAGAATGAAGTGGGATGATGCACATCAGTTGCACAGAAGAGCATCAGGCCTATCTATGGCAACTGCCAGCTGTCATTCCTATAAAAGCCATGTGTGCATCCTCACACACGCAGGCAGGTTTAATGCGTTCACTCGAGAGAAGTCCAAGTCCTGTTTATGATCCCATGATTTGTTAATGGTGACTCTGCAGTGCAGCGCTTTCATCATAATTCAGTCATCTCTCACTCTAGTTACTTGACATACGTGTTGGCCAGAGTAAAAATACACACACACGCACGCACGTGCACACACACAAACACACACACATATGGACTCACAGTACCTTTCTTCACCATGAGAATGCCTTAGCCTGAATGTCTTCTCAAAATCCACATGTTCCGTACATTGTGTGTGTGCTCAGTCACATCCAACGCTTTGCAATCCCATAGACTGTAGCCTGCCAGGCTCCTCTGTTCACAGGATTTCCCAGAAAAGAACACTGGAGTGGGTTGTCATTTCTTCCTCCACGAGATCTTTCCAACCCAGGGGCTGAAGCTGCACCTCCTGGGTCTTCTGTGCTGGCAGATGAGTTGTGTACCCCCGAGCCACCTGGCGTGCCCTTGGCCGGCAGTCAGTCCTGCATAATATCATGGACATGGAATAGGTTTCCTGGCCCTGCACTTATTCCATTCTTCTGGTTCATATTTAGCTTTGCTATAATTGTTTTTAGAAACTGCTAACTTAATTTTTTATTTTTATACAAGTTTAAAATTTACTTTCCATTTACAGTCATTACAAAATGTTGGCTATATTCCCCATCCTTGAGCCCATCTTATACCCAGCAGTCTGTGCCTCTCACTCTTCCTTCCCTGTATTGCCTGCCAACTGGTAACCACTAGTTTGTCCTCTGCTTCTTTTCTGTTACATTCACTAGTTTGTTGTGTTTTTAGATTCCACATATAAGTGATATATAATATTTGTCTGTCTCTCTTTAACTTGCTTAGCATGATCATCGCTAGGCCCACCCGTGTTTCTGTAAATGGCAATATCTCGTTCTTTTTGTGGCTGAGTAATGTTTCCTCATGTATGTGTGAGTGTGTGTAAGCACACACATCACGTCCTCTCTGTCCACTCCTCTGCGGACGTACGGGTTCTCCCTGTATCTTGGCTGTTGTGAATAGTGCTGCTGTGAACAGTGGGATACATGTATCTTTCTGAGTTAGAGTTTTTGTCTTTTGGAGATATATACCCAGGAGTAAAATTGCTGATCATATGGTAGCTCTGTTTTTATTTTTTGAGAAACCTCCACACTGTTCTCCATAGTAGCAGCACCAATTTATATTCCCACCAACAGTGTACTGGGGTTTCCTTTTCTCCACACCCTATCCAGGATTTGTTATTTGTAGACTTTTTGATGACACTTGCTGTTAGTTATAACACATTTATGTTATGCTTACCGCTCTTTCTCTTTAATGTTTCAAAAAATAAATCTGTTCTTGGCTTAAATTGGAGAGAAATAATGAATTTTCTGTAATAGCTGCAATTTCTAAAATACATTTGAGCATATAATATGGAACAATTAAATTATCATAAATGCCTGTGCAAATAACATTTTCCCAAGGTCAGTTTAAGTATATAATGCAGTGGAAATTAAGAGGTTTGCTAATTGTCCAAATTATTGTTTAGGTGTTCAATTCAAATACCATCATTTTTTTCTTAATTCATGAAAAGCCTTTTGTTTTTAGCATTTTCTCTTTGATCAATATTTCTTGCCGTCTCCCTTGTTTTCATCTTGTAAATTATTCTTTGCCAGAATCATTCAATCTGTTTTCAGACCACAGATTATATAATAGCAAAAACTATATTTCAGATAAGAATCTATTAATATTACATCAGAGAACAAGAACCAGTTTTTCCTCTGTATGTCTTTGGAACTGCCAAGAAATGCTGAAGACTATCTGTCAAATCTAAATGTTTGACATCTCTGCTCCTTAGAATTAATCTTAAAATAAGACTTAAGTCTGCAGGCTGCAGAAAGATCTCTGTATGTCTTTTCCTTCGAAGGCTTTGGAGTCATACGATCCCCTGCTCCTAGGTGGGAGACTGGCAGCAGGCTGGCTGGAGTAGCTTGTCTCAGTTAACCTGACAAATGCAGTGCTGTGCTGCTCTCAGGGGTCTGACGGCTTAAGAAACCCTAGCACCCAGACACCCAGACACGTGACAGTCATCTCAGAAAAGAAAATACGTGATCAGCGTGGGGTTTATCAGATGCTGAATTTGAATTCTGTTTTAAGCTTTCATCCCATAAAGAGAAAGCTTTAACACTAAAGATTTAACTGTCCATTAACACGCTGCCTTTCTCCCCAAACATTTTGGAAGATTGAAATACTCATTTAACCCGCTGAAGGCACATAAGGGCTTCCTGTGTGCTGGGCTGTGTGCTGAGCATCAGAGCTGTCACTGTGAGCAGATGGAAAGAGTGCCCAGTCCCCCTGGGAGGACAGGGCATCAAATAAGCCACAGTGGTGATGCCACCGTGCGACTGCCGGGAAGACCCAGCTCCTAACCCAGGTCTGCCGACCGCCGACTCTCACCCCTCACCCGTGTCATAGGTCAGCTAGTCTGTGCAGCATCCCCATTGCCATTGTCCCCCCACCCCCAGCATCAGGGGCCCACCTTGGTCATTCCTCCCAATTAGGCATCGATCACCAACAGGAATATTAAATAGTAACACAGTGTGGAAAAATGGGAGATGCTGAGAAAAAGTTTATACTTACTTTGTGGACCTCTCACTCATTCCCTAAATCTGATGAAAATCATTCTTGAATTACTTGTTATTTTAGGTTATCCATGCATTTATCCTTTTATTTTGTTGTAAACAATTAACATTTTTAGATTCAATTTTAACTTTTTTGGGGGTCAATTTTTTAGATTTCATGTGGAAGTGGTATCATGTGGTAATCTGTCTCCCTTTCTGGCTTACGGCACTTACTAGGACCATCTCTAGTTGCATCCATGTTGCTGTAAATGGCATCATTTCATTCTTTTTATGGTTGAGTAATATTCAGAGTACATCATGCGACATGCCAGGCTGGATGAAGCACAAACTGGAATCAAGATTGCTGGGAGAAATATCAATAACCTCAGATATACGGATGATACCACCCTTATGGCAGAAAGTGAAGAACTAAAGAGCCTCTTGATGAAAGTGAAAGAGGAGCATGAAAAAGTTCGATAAAACTTAACATTCAGAAAACTAAGATCATGGCATCCGGTCCCACCACTTCATGGCAAATGGTGACAGACTTTATTTTCTTGGGCTCCAAAATCACTGCAGATTGTGACTGCAGCCATGAAATTAAAAGACGCTTGCTCCTTGGAAGAAAAGCTATAACCAACCTGGACAGCATATTAAAAAGCAGAGACATTATTGTGCCAACAGAGGTCCATCTAATCAAGGCTATGCTTTTTCCAGTGGTCATGCATGATGTGAAAGTTGGACTATAAAGAAAGCTGAACACCGAAGAATTGATGCTTTTGAACTGTGGTGTTGGAGAAGACTCTTGAGAATCCCTTGGACTGCAAGGAGATCCAACCAGTCCATCCTAAAGGAGATCAGTCCTAGGTGTTCATTGGAAGGACTGATGTTGAAACTGAAACTCCAATACTTTGGCCACCTCATGCAAAGAGTTGACTCATTGGAAAAGACCCTGATGCTGGGAAAGATTGAAGGCAGGAGGAGAAGGTGACGACAGAGGATGAGATGGCTGGATGACATCATCACCTTGATGGACATGAATCTGAATAAGCTCCAGGAGTTGGTAAAAGACAGGGAAGCCTGGCGTGCTGCAATCCATGGGTTCGCAAAGAGTGGGACACGACTGAGCGACTGAACTGAATATTCCGTTGTTCATGTATGTGTGTGTATTATACATATGCCTATTGTATCACATCTTCTTTATCCATTCCTCAGTCAGTGGGCACTTAGGTTTCTTCCACGTCTTGGTTGCTGTGAATAGTGCTGCAGTGAACTTTGGGGTGCATGTGTCTTTTCAAATTATGTAAGAAATAACTGTTGACAGGCTCATCTAATTAGCAGAGTGACATATTATGAATGATTCACTCCTCAAGCATCTCTTATGGGTCCCATGCCAGACACTGGGCATACAAAGCAAATGAAACCATCCCACCCTTGGAGAGCTCGCAGCCTGGAATGCTGCCGGTCCTGGCCTATCATCATGAAAAACAAAAGTTCTTCCTTTCAAAGACTGGAAAGCCGTATGAAAAATTGACAGTCCAGTTTTCTTTCATCTGTGACAAAGATGCACAAGGTAGTTTTATTGACATGATACCAAGATTCCTTCCAACTCTCATTTCTAATTTTGTGATCCAGCCCACCTACCAAATGCTGAAAAATAGCCTCAAAGACTGGAGCAGAATAAACTGATTTTAAAAGCCACTAGCAGTCTTTCTGAAAGGAAAGGAGGGGAAATACATTTCACTTGCTCTTCTGGGCGAAGAGGGAGAGAAGGAGATTATAAATGTACAGCAGGCTTCTGAGTGGAAACAGCCTTCATTGGGAGGGTTCAGTTGATTGACAGATGTTCGAGGGATTTAAGAGGACTTGAAGAGATCCCTCACCACCCTTCTCCTTGACTTGTTTGTTACTGACAGACAGCAGGGACTTCTTGAATCACAAACTTGATGGTTCTTCTCCCTCAGGGTCAAAACTGTTATGGGGAGTTGTTATTTTTTTTAATGTGGGTTCTGTAAATTTACCCTATTAATACCAATTAACATCAATTAAATGAGGTTGCTAATGACTCTGTTTCATGCTGGAAAGTTAACCTGTAATGAACTAGTCATTCTTCTGAGCAATAATATGTATGTGTTTATATCCATACATGTGTATATTCTTTGCTTTCATGATATATGATAATAAATCATAAGTTACAGAGAGAAGATCTGAAAGTAGCAGTTGGACTTGACTGTATAAATGTTACTGAGAAACTCTAGCAGCCTGTATGTTTATCATTGCTTAGGTTAGAAAACCAAGGGCAGGGGCTTCCCTGGTGGTCCAGTGGTTAAGAATCCACCTGACAATGCAGGGAACAAGGGTTCGATCCCTGGTCCAGGAAGACCCCCCATGCTGAGGCCCCTCTAGGGCATATGGAAGGTGATGAGGAAACAGAGGACCCAGGGCCATGTCACGCCTCACGCCTCAAGGTCCCCGTCTTGTTTTTGAGCTATGTTGTTGTGAGAAGACAGACCTAGGAGACATGGAGCTGCTTTGTCCTCGATTTTTATCAAAAGAATGAGATGTTTGGACATGTTGGGGAAAGTTAGATTCTGTACTTGCCACATGAATCCATAACTGGGACAAGAGAAAGCTTCACCTCTTCAATTGCTGTTATGATTTCATAATTCATGCCCAGTTCAGGAAGGCTCCTGGCAGGTTGCCAAGGCTTCCATAAACAGAGGACTTTCTCAAAGCCAGCTTTTGCTTTTCTCAGTATCCTTTCTTGATCTTGCTTTATGTCTTCCTCTTGAGTGAAGGCTCATTCCATCATCTTTATGAATATCACATTTGGTCAAAGTCCCTGCTAGGTTGAGTGCTTATTAGAAGTGATGTTTATCAATATGAGAGAAGTGAAATGGTTAGTAGTCCAGTTGTGTCTCACTCTTTGTGACCTCATGGACTGTAGTCTGCCAGACTCCTCTGTCCATGGGATCATCCCAGCAAGAATGCTAGGGTGGGTTGCCATTTTCTTCTCCAGGTGATCTTCCTGACCCAGGGTTCTGACCTGTGTCCCTTATGTCTCCTGCATTGTCAGGCGGGTTCTTCACCACTAGTGCCACCTGGGAAGCTCTTGAGGAGTTCAGTTCAGTTCAGTCACTCAGTCGTGTCTGACTCTTTACGACCCCATGAACCGCAGCACACCAGGCCTCCCTGTCCGTCACCAACTCCGAGTTTACTCAAACTCATGTCCATCAAGTTGGTGATGTCATCCAACCATCTCATCCTCTGTCATCCCCTTCTCCTCCTGCCCTCAATCTTTCCCAGCATCAGGGTCTTTTCCAATGAGTCAGCTCTTCATATCAAGTGGCCAAAGTATTGGAGTTTCAGCTTCAGCATCAGTCCTTCCAATGAACACCCAGGACTGATCTCCTTTAAGATGGAGTGGTTGGATTTCCTTGCAGTCCAAGGGACTCTCAAGAGTCTTCTTCAACACACAGTTTAAAAGCATCAACACTTTGGCACTCAACTTTCTTTAAAATCCAACTCTCACATCCATACATGACCACTGGAAAAACCATAGCTTTGACTAGATGGACTCTTGTTGACAAAGTAATGTCTCTGCTTTTTAATATGCTGTCTAGGTTGGTCATAACTTTCCTTCCAAGGAGTAAGTGTCTTAATTTCATGGCTACAATCACCATCTGCAGTGATTTTGCAGCCCAGAAACATAAAGTCAGCCACTGTTTCCACTGTTCCCCATCTATTTGCCATGAAGTGATGGGACCAGATGCCATGATCTTAGTTTTCTGAATGTTGAGCTTTAAGCCAACTTTTTCATTCTTCTCTTTCATTTTCAAGAGGTTCTTTAGTTCTTCACTTTCTGCCATAAGGGTGGTGTCATCTGCATATCTGAGGTTATTGATATTTCTCCTGGCAATCTTGATTCCAGCTTGTGCTTCCTTCAGTCCACCGTTTCTCATGATGTACTCTGCATATAAGTTAAATAAGCAGGGTGACAGTATACAGCCTTGACATACTCCTTTTCTATTTGGAACCAGTCTGTTGGTCCATGTCCAGTTCTAACTGTTGCTTCCTGACCTGCACATAGGTTTCTCAGGAGGCAGGTCAGGTGATCTGGTATTCCCATCTCTTTCAGAATTTTCCACAGTTTATTGTGATCCACACAGTCAAAAGCTTTGGCACAGTCAATAAAGCAGAAATAGATGTTTTTCTGGAAATCTCTTGCTTTTTTGATGATTCAGCAGATGTTGGCAATTTGATCTCTGGTTCCTCTGCCTTTTCTAAAACCAGCTTGAACATCTAGAAGTTCATAGTTCACATATTGCTGAAGCTTGGCTTGGAGAATTTTAAGCATTACTTTACTAGTGTGTGAGATGAGTGCAATTGTGCAGTAGTTTGAGCATTATTTGGCATTGCCTTTCTTTGGGATTGGAATGAAAACTGCCTTTTTCTATTATACAGAGTGAAGTAAGCCAGAAAGATAAAGAACACTACAGCATACTAACACATATATATGAAATTTAGAAAGATGGTAATGATAACCCTATATGCAAAACAGGAAAAGAGACACAGATGTACAGAACAGACTTTTGGACTCTGTGGGAGAAGGCAAGGATGGGATGTGTCGAGATAACAGCATTGAAACATGTATATTATCTATGGTGAAACAGATCACCAACCCAGGTTGGATGCAGGAGACAAGTGCTCGGGCCTGGTGCACTGGGAAGACTCAGAGGGATTGGGTAGAGAGGGAGGTGGGAGGGGGGATCGGAATGGGGAATACATGTAAATCCATGGCTGATTCATGTCAATGTATGATAAAACCCACTACAATATTGTAAAGTAATTAGCCTCCAACTAATAAAAATAAATTAAAAAAAAAAAAAAAAGAAAACTGACCTTTTCAAGTCCTGTGGCCACTGCTGAGTTTTCCAAATTTGCTGGCATATTGAGTGCAGCACTTTCACAGGATCATCTTTCAGGATTTGAAATAACTCAGCTGGAATTCCATCACCTCCACTAGCTTTGTTCGTAGTGATGCTTCCTATGGCCCACTTGACTTCACATTCCAGGATGTCTGGCTCTAGGTGAGTGATCACACCATTGTGATTATCTGGGTCATGAAGATCTTTTTTATACATTTTTTCTGTGTATTCTTGCCACCTCTTCTTAATATCTTCTGCTTCTGTTAGGTCCAAACCAATTCTTCCCTTTATTGAGCCCATCTTAGCATGAAATGTTCCCTTGGTATCTCTAATTCTCTTGAAGAGATCTCTAGTCTTTCCCATTCTATTGTTTTCCTCTATTTCTTTGCATTGATCACTGAGGAAGGCTTTCTTATCTCTACTTGCTATTCTTTGGAACTGTGCATTCAGAGTAGCAAAGCGAAAGCAAAGGCTCACATGGGCTGTGAGGCAGGCTCAGTGCGGAGGGGTCACATCTGGTCAGGAACATGTGGATTTCCCCAGACACTCCAAAGGGAAAGTTAGATTGGTTTTTTGAGCAGCTGTGGATAAAATAGTTTTGCCCGTTACATTCACTTACATGTCAAACTTTAGTGGTTAATAGTGACCCAGTGAACTTTACTTTCTGCTACTAAAAAGCTCTTTCAATTCTATAGATTTCTAGCACTTAGACTGGGAATTAAGTACTTTTCAATGAATTCAAATAATCTTGACAAGATTTATACCAATTTAACTCAGAGTATAACCCAGAGAAAAGAGTTCTCTAGTTAGTATTTCCTAAGGTGTGATACAAGATACAGATAAAAGTCATTTCTAAAACATCCTTTCCCATAAAGCAGCCACACTCAAACCCAGATACATTGAGTAGAGGTAATAAATAAAAAATTCTGGGCCAAGAGAGAGAAATAAAATGTGGCAATCCTAAGAAATCTAAGATATCTAGACTAGTGAATACCTGTGTCCACTTATCAATTTATTTATTTCTATCTTGAACTGAATCACCCCAAAATAGAGTAGTCACCAAAATATGAAGATTGGTTTCTTTTTGATTTTTTAAAATACAACCAAGTATAAAAAATAGAATTCACTATCTTAACCATATTTCAGTGCTCAGTGGTGCTAAATGTTGTACCGCAAACCTCCAGAATTTCTCCTTCCTGCAAAACTGAGACTCTGTACCCGTCAAAACAGCAGCTCCCTCTGCCCCTCCCTCTTTCCCTGGTAACCTCTGTCCTACCTTCTGTTTCTTTGACTGCCTTAGATCCTTCCTACCAGTGAAATCATACAGCACTTGTCTTTTTGGAGCTGGTTTATTTCACTTAGCTTCATATCCTCAAGGTTTATCCCTAGTGTAGCACATGTCAGAGTTCCCTGTTATTTAAGGATGAACAATAATCCATTGTTGGAGTAGGAAATGGCAAGTCACTTTAGTATTCTTATCTGGAGAATTCCATGGATGGAGGAACCTGGTGGGCTACAGTCTGTGAAGCCACAGAGCGTTGGACACGACTGAGCACAGCAACGACAACAATCAGGTGTATGTGTGAATACCCCAGTGTCTATTCATTCATCACTGATGGGCATTTTAGCTGTGTTCATAGCTTGTCTGTTGCAAATAGGGCTGTAATGAACTTGGGAGTGCTAACACCCCTTTAAGATTCTGGATAAATACCCAAAAGCAGGACTGGTGGATTATATGACAGTTCTATTTTTAATCTTTTGCAGAACTTTCATACTTTTTTCCACTGTGCTTGCGCTCGGTTGCTCAGTCGTCTCTGAAGTGTCTGACTCTTTGTGACCCATGGACTGTAGCCCACCAAGCTCCTCTGTCCGTGGAATTTTTCAGACAAGAATACTGGAGCAGGTTGCCATTTCCTACTCCAGGGGATCTTCCTGACCCAGGAATCAAACCTGCGTCTCTTATATCTCCTGCATTGGCAGACAGATTCTTTACCACTGCGCCACCTGGGAAGTACTGGGGACTCAGCATGTTAGGTTGTTTAATACAATTTTCTCCAGTAACTCCTCTAAAAGTTTTACTCACATCTGCAGTTTCCTTTCCATTCAATGAAGGAGGAAGGCAAGAGGAATTAGACTCAGCTGAAAGGAGACGTGGCAAAGGAACCAAGAAGTTAATCTGGGATGATGACCTTCAGGTTCCTAGACCTACTCCCAGACACCCGCACTCATGATATTCACAACTCTGGCCAGAGCCAGGTTTGGAGATGTTGTTCAGGGCTAAACTGGGGCAGCTGTCCCGGCTCCAGCAGGAACAGGTCAGGCGAGGCAGAGGTCAGACCAGGCCAAGCATACCAGAGCTTGGTTTTGGTGGTAGACGTTGTCTCCTTTCTGACAAACTGTCAAGTTTTGGCAATCACAGCAGCAGAGTGACCTCCGAGGGTCAGGTCTACAGGGTCAGCACCCTGGATAGCTCCCCATAGGCAAAATTCACCCAAGCAAGGCAGCCTTCCCTTAACTCCCAAAGACCTGGGTTTCTGAGACAGGTTTATCCCCAGGAGGCTGGTTTTTGGTAAAAGAGACTCAAACCTATGCCAGATACAGATCCTTAGGGAATGAGAACCACACTTATTGCCACCACCCCTGCCCCACTTTTGGTCTCCCTCAGATGGGGAAGACTCAGGGTCCAAAGAAAGATGCAGTTTAGTTTGGGTGAGAGAGTCCACAGGAGACTTACCTTCCTAGGCTTGGGTCCTTCCCAGGTCAGCATCAGATCCTGCCAGACTGTTCCTCCAGTAACTTTTCACACTATCATTCACACCGAAAAACAGCTGCTGAATGAAGGATCACTGGATAAATTCATACCTGGACACTTGGAGAATAACAATTGATCATGTCCAAGGACTTCCCTGATAGCTCAGTTGGTAAAGAATTCACCTGCAATGCCAGAGACCCCAGTTCAATTCCTGGGTCTGGAAGATCCACTGGAGAAGGGATAGGTTATCCACTCCAGTATTCTGGCCTGGAGAATTCCATGGACTGTATAGCCCATGGGGTCGCAGAGTCGGACAGGACTGAGCAACTTTCACTTCAGTGACAACTTCATTTCCAAGGCAGGCATCCAACTAAATGAAAAGAGATTCTTGTATTGAAAAGACTCAGTGGAATGCAAAGGCTATTTTTCAGCATCTTCCCATGTTCCAGCAGGGCATTGGTACAGAAGTCCAAGAAGAAGCAAAGATTTGCTAAACAAATGTGTAATTAAGAACCCGAAGCCTTAAATGCAGATGTTCACTGTGAAAATCCAGACATGACCTCCTGTGTCATTCTTGTTTTTCTAGAAGATTCTAACTTGACCTGCAGCCAGCCAGTCCTGTGATACAAATTGAATCCTGAGTCCTGGAATAGGATCATTAGTACTCAGCGCTGATGAAGCCTGGAGCTCTTGTGAAATCTCTCAGACGATAATTGCTACATGGAATTTAGCTCGGAGACAGGGAATTGATCTCTTTAAGGATTCTTAATTTAAATAGGGTGGTAATTTGCCCAGATGGTTACAATGTAAGCAGCTCTGGAAAAGACAGGAGAGAAAATGCATTTACAACACCGCTAACAAAACACATAATGAAGAAACAGGCCTTCAGAAGCAGACAGTCCCAGGGGGTGCTCTTCAAATTCTTCTGTTATTCCATTAAAACCCCAGAAGGACCAATCAGCCTTGAGTTTTGCCTGAAATGGAACAAATTTAAAGGGTGAAAAACATAATTTTTCACTTCTGAGTTTTCCTCTTTACATTGATTCTGTTTCCATCTTTTTGTGTGAAAGTGGGTGATCATATTGGAAGATGTATAAATTGGGCCCATTCTGCTCCCCCAAAAGACATATGTTCCAGAAATGACAGGGAAACCCCGAACAGACAGATACACGAGAGACCTCTGCTCCCCACACTGCAGAGGGAAGGAAAGGACTTGGGTTTCCTGCAAAGGATTAATTTGGAAAAACAAGTCTTTCATCATCATAACTGACACCTTCTATCGTATGTATCAACATTCATTCATTTGATTTGAACCACATTAGCCCCCTGCACTAGTTTATTGTTTAAAGGCAGCATTCTAACCCAGTTTTATGAGTAACTTTCCAAGCATTTCCATATCTTAATTACTATCTGATTACAATGACTTTCTTTTTAAGGTTTCTTTAAGGTTTTGAGCCTGTTTCCAAGGCAGCTAGTTGAACTTGGTCACCACGTTCACATCACTTCGCAGATGCACTTGTTGTAATTTTAGGCTGGTTTTCCATGCAGCTCATGACCTCACAGCCTCATTTCTCCAAGACCATCCTCAGACACCTGCATCGCATCAGCTGGAGTAGACATTCCAAATGTGGAGTCCTGGCTGCTGCCTTAGATGTGTGAGTCAGGGTTCGTGGGGGTGGAATCTGAGAAGCCGCTTGTTTAGGGAGATTCCCCAGGTGAGCCACGTACACAGGGAGCTTCACGACCCACGGACACCCAGGCTGGAGTCGACCAGAGCTCCTTCCACTTCACCATCTGTCTCATTCTGTAGTCAGGTTATTAGTGCCTCCGCTTTTCATGTATTCATTCAACAAATATCCATTGCACAAGTGTTATGAGCAAGGAACTTCGTTCGGCCTTGGAGAAACACGAGACAGAAATGTTCCCTGGAAGCACAGGCAGGGACCAATTCTACCCGAGAAGACAACTACACATAGTTTCACAAGCAATTGCTCAACTGCCATTTTGGCTGGTGCTGCTAAGGAGAAATGGGAGATTTTATACGCAGTGGCACTGACAGCTCGCGAGTTCTGAGAGGTCCTCTGGAAAGGGATGCTCAGACAGGGATGGGAAGCCTGGGTGGGGAACAGGGGTCCAGAGAGAGCATTCCAGGCAGAGGGGCCTGAGCCACGGCTCCCAGGGAGGGAGAGCCACAGCAAAGCAGCTGGAGGGAGCCTCGGAGTGGGCGAGGGCCCGGCCATGCTGACTTGTTCAGTCCCGTTGTGGATTCTGGTTTATCCTGAGGACAGTGAGGACCAGGTCGAGGGTTTTAAATGTGCCTGCTCTCAGTGAGCTCTGCGGCTGTGTGGGTGGAATGAGAGCAGGGCCATCAGAGCAGTGAGGCTAGGGAGGGCGCCACACAGTGATGGGGCAGGAGGGGAGCAGGGCCCCAGGAATAGAACTCACAAGGGAAGGCGTTAAACCACATCTGATGAAGGCAGCGCCCTGCAAGATTTAAGGGCCTTGACATCTCGAACACCTAACTTTACTGATGTGAAGATATTAATAGCTCTCACAACACATAGCTGCCTTTTATCTTAAGTGACAGTCAGTCGTGAGAACAGAAATGAAAACTTCAGTGGACACCCGAATCATTCACTCCACCATGCCACGGGACTTCATGTGGTTTGTGGCTGCAGCCCCGTGGCTCTCAGAGAAGTTGGATTTTGGGGGACCTTCTCTCTGACTGGCAGAACCCCCCATTAACATGCAAGCTGTAATTATGGTGGCTTTGAGGAGCTCGGCACTCAGATCCTAGAACCTATTATTTTATAAAGTAAACACAGGTTTAAGTCAAAAGGCAGTGTGCTCTTTTAAAAGAATCACCAACCACTATTTTAATCAGAGACACAGAGTGAAGTTGGAGTAACTGGAAGGAAGCTCCAGAGGGAACATGGAAGGAGGTCATTGGAACTTCTAATCTGTAAGTCAAGCCTCCTTTTTATCATGAACTATAATAAACAACGAAGCCTTTTACTCTCTGCCCACAGCACACTGATAATGTGGTCTGAGACTCTGATTTGGATTATAGGTGTAGTAACGGTACTTAAATACATGGTCAGCTGTTACAGAGATTCTCTACTGATGGAAAACAATGAGACTTCACAAACAAACTTCATGTATTTTAAGTCACCACTAAATAAAAATCTATGAGATCCAATCTGATCTGAGGTTTACATTTAATACATTATAATCAAAAAGAATATTATGCAAATTTCTAGCATAAGCAAGGTTAGAAAAATAATGTATAAAAACTCTTTAAATATAAAAACATATACACTATTCAAGGGTGTCATCTAATACGTGAGGGCCAGTGCAATAAAGTTCCTGAGTATTTGAGAATGTATAGCAAGTTTTCTTCTGATAGCCATAGTTAGATAATTACTATGATTAAATACATTAATTATACTTATATATGGCTGGTATCATTATTTGTATATTAATTAAATTTTATATGCAGTCTTGCCCTATATACTATAAAAAAATTATTAGTTCTTGACAAATTGGATAACTAAAAGTATTATCTCCAAAAAATGGAAGATAATTAACCTGATTTTTCTTATTATTTGTATTTTATATTTACCTACAGTAAAGTGTCTCACTTTCAGTTCTCTGAGCTTTAACGTATGCAGAGATTCTTGTAATGACCACACGCAGGATACAAAAGGGCACCATCACCCCAAGAATTCCTTAATGCCAGACCCTCTCCCAGCCCGGGGCCTGGGGACACTGGCCTGCACCCCTGCCATCTGGGCTTTCTCAGATGTCATGTGGACATGTTCACACGGTCTGTCCTCTCTGAATCTGGCGTCCATCACCTGGCATACTTCCTGTGGGCCCCATGCGTGTCGCTGCCTCTCTTCTGATGATGATTCCTCAAGCAGCGCTTTACAGCCTTCGTGCCATGCGCCCAGCAGTGTTCATGTGGACAGGGCAACCAGTGCAAATAAGATCACGCCACTGGCCGCAACACGGATGGACCTAGAGATGATCATACTTGGAGAAAGACAAATGCCATGGGATGCCACTTATATGTGGGATCTAAAAAGAATGATATAGATGAACTTATTTACAAAACAGAAACAGACTCAATTACAGAAAACAAATTCATGGTCACCAAAGGGGATACAGGGATGCAGGAGAGACGTCAGGAGTTGGGGACTAGCGTATACACATTATTATGTACAAAATAGACAACAAGGACCTACTGTGTAGCATAAGGAACTATACTCAATATCTTGTAATAACCTGTAATGGAAAAGAATCCAAAAAAGAGTGTCAATTAGTTGCTCAGTCGTGTTCGACTCTTTGCGACCCCGTGGACTGTAGCCTGCCAGGCTCCCCTGTTCGTGGGATTCTCCAGACAAGAACACTGGCGTGGGATCCTCTTCCAGCTCATTGTCTTGACCAGGGATCGCACCCACATCTTCTGCATCGGCAGGCAGGTTCTTTACCACAGAGCCACCCGGGAAACCCATATGTGTGTGTGTGTGTGTGTGTGTGAGTGTGTATATGTGTACGTATATGTGTATCACTTTGCTCTACACCTGAAACTAACACAACATTGTAAATCAACTATATTTCGACTTACAATTCTTAAGTAAAAATTAAACGTTATAAAACACAAATGCAGGTGATACGGGACAGCCAGTTCAGCAGCACGGCTGAGTGGTCCTTGACATGACCAAGACGTCCAGGGCAGCCAGCTGGTCTGCAGTTTGTGTCTTTCTTACAGAAGTGTCCCCCAGCTCTTCTGCTGAGTGATTATCAAGGCTTCCCTGTTGCCTGTTGACTTAAATCCAAACTTCTCCTCAAACAAAGTTCTCACAGAGCATTTTTATCTCCCCCAGAACAGTGTTATCTCCACTAGCTTCCTAAGATAACCTACTTTTCAGCCAGACTGGGCTGTTGGTTCGTCCCAGATCCGCTGCTCAGCCTTGCAGCGTCACGCCTGCTCATTCTTTCAGGACCTGCGTCAGCGCTGTCCTCTGTGTGCGGTCCTCCCTGACTCCTCCCATCTTCCCTCAAGGCTGCCCCAGGGGGACCTCATCTCTAGCTCACGGGGCAGGTCTGGCACCTCTCTCAGGGTGCTGTTCACACCAGTCCCCCACCCCTCTCAGCTGGCCTCCAGTGCAATATCTGCTACGTCAGGGAGGGGGCGTGTCTTCTGCATCTCTGGGGACAGCACTCCGTGGCATCGTCAAGTATTATTACAGTGACACTGAAGGGTAATATTCCAAAACAAGTGCTTGGCCATGGGAGGCAGGAGACAGATGTCCGAAAATTGACAGGAAAAAGGGAATGGGAGTCATGACTCTCATGCCAGTGGGAAGAATATTCCAGCTTGTTGCTGGTGAAAGCACATGATGGCAGTTTCTGGATGAAAATTTTAAACTTGTAAAAAAGTGTCTGTAGGCCACTGGTGTTTTATTTTCTATTAAATAGGAGCCTGTATTTTTAAGGCTCCTGATCTCCTTAGGAGACACACACACCTAGGGAGAAAGAAGAGTATTTCTCCCTGGAGTGACTTGCAGAATGAGCCTGCTGGAAAGAAACATTAACCCCAAAGGTGTCCCTTTGCGGGGCTGCCAACCTCATGCCCCCCATCACCTGGAGTACAGAGTGCTTCCTAGAGAGTGGAGTGGGGGAGCACAGGTATGGGACCTGTCAGTGGCCACAGGCAGCCCAGGGCCACCCTGCACACCCCAAAAGCTCCAAGTGCCCACCCAAGGAGTGGGTGTCCCTTTCCAAGCTACCCCTGACCAGCATCAGTTAGCTTACCATGGCCAACACCTAGCCTCTCCAGACTCAGACTCTCTGGTGAGCATGTCAGCTCAACCAGTTCTCGATGTAAGTGTGTGTGGACGAGGGGGACCCACCTCCATGGTCACGGAACAAGCGCTGCATCTTCAGACCTCGGCAGTCCCTTCCAATAAAGGAGAGGCAGGGATCTGGTGGCAGAGACCTCCCCAAAGAAGTGCAACGGATTTGGTGCCCAGTGTCTTTAGCATGCTCTCTTGTCCAGCTCTCTCCTTTTAAAAGTGTTTGTGTTCCGTTTGTGACTGGGCTGGGTCTTTGTTTCTGTGCCTGGGCTCTTCTCCAGCTGTGGTGCGCCGGGGCAGCTCTCCCGCTGTGGTGAGTGGGGGCTGCTCTCCAGCTGTGGTGCGTGGGCTTCCGTGGTGGTGGCTTCGTTGGGGCACACGGGCTCAGTTCCCTCACAGCAAATGGGATCTTCCCAGATCAGGTATCAAACCCATGCCCCCTGCATCGGCAGGCGGAGTCTTAACCCCTGGACCACCAGGGAGGTCCTTGTCCGGTTCTCTTAACATAAACCTCAGCACTGCGAGTAACAGCTCCTGTCTCCACGTTAAAAGCAATAGGCATGATCACAGCTAACATTTGTTGAGTATCACCTTGATTACTGAGTCCTTTGATGCATTACTCATTTCATCCTGACACCAGAACTCTGAGGTGCCGGCTTCTGTTACCGTCTCCACTATGCAGATGTGACAGCGAAGCACAGAGAAGCCAAGTATCAATGACCTGCTGACGGAAATGGGAGTCATGACTCTCACGCCAGTAGAAAAAATATTCCAGCGTGCTGCTGGTGAAAGCACTTGACGGCAGTTTCTGGATAAAAATTTTAAACTTGTAAAAGAGTGTCTGTAGGCCACTGGTGTTTTATTTTCTATTAAATAGGAGCCTGTGTTTTTAAGACTCCTGGTCTCCTTAGGAGCCACACATGCCAGCCTATGGGGAAAGAACAGGATATCTCCCTGGAGTGACTTGTGGAGGCTGGTTCACCCGAGGATCAGTCATCCTGGCCCAGTGTCTTGTGGCTCTAACCTCGGTGTCCACAGCGCAGACACTGTCACGACTGGCCTTGATCTCCATCCTCGTCTGGCTTCCTCTCCAGACGAAGCTGAGCCCAAACACCAGGTGCTTCATTCATCCATAAACATGTGCTGTGTACCAGGAAAAATATAAAGGATGAGAAGTGGATCATGTAGTCATATTTAGGAGTGCCATTTTCTCATACGTGTTCTGATAAGAAAAACCAGCAATGTTTTCTGAGTATTTAAAGGAGCCCCAAGATTGGGTGGTTGGTTTTTTAGGTTTTTTTCCCCCCACCATCTAACAAGGATTCTTTAATGCCAGTATTAAAGAACTAGTTATTTTACAAAATATGAATTAGCAGATATAAAATATTAACCAATTCAGCACTTGCAGCGGGTTGCAAAAATATACAAGATTTAAAAAGAAAAAAAAAAGGAAAAAGCCTGTTCCTGGCACACTGTTAGGAGTCGGAGTGAGAGCAGGGTCAGGAGCAAACGCCTGGAGATACAGGCGGTCAGCAGCAGGAGGGTCTGACTCCCCCGTTCGCACCTGAGCTGGGAAGACGGTCTTGAGCTATCTGCTCGCAGCACATGGCGAGTGTTTACACAGGACACACGCTCCAGCTCTGGGCCGCGACATCACACTGCTGAGTCAACAGAAAGCCAGCACCTTTACCCCATCTACTGTTCACGGACAGCCATTCCAGAAATAGCTGCCCTTGAGACGCCGTGATGGCTGTCCTCTCTTATCTTGGGGCAGAAGGTTTTAGGGGAAGAAGAGAACCTTGGCTGAATCCTGCTGTTCTCAACAGGGTAACAACATAGCCCTGGTCCATTATAGGAAAGACTCTATTACCTGGGGACTTCCCAGGTGGCTCAGTGGTAAAGAATCCGTCTGTGATGCAGGAGACACAGGAGACCCAGGTTCGATCCCTGGGTGGGGAAGATCCCCTGAAGGAGGGCATGGCAACCCACTCCAGTGTTCTTGCCTGGGAAATCCCATGGACAGAGGAGTCTGGCGGGCTGCAGTCCATGGGGTCAGAGTTGGACAGGACTGAGCGACTGAGCACATGTTCCCCAGGGCCCAGTGATGTGAGCGACCCCCAGACTTGACAGTTGACAGGGATTCTGTTCAAGGGTGGCATTCACATCACAGCCCCACACTCAACACAAGACCCTCAGACCTTCTCTCTGAGCCTCAGTTTTCTCACCCCTGAATTGGAACATCACTGGCTGATCCTTATGACGCTGCCAGCAAGGAACCTGGACTGCATGACACCCCGCAGCACTGTCATCCTCACGGTCATTAGGCTCCATCTCAGCACCCCTTAACTCTCTCTCTCGCTTCTCACAAAGCCTTCTTCTGCCCTTGGGTCAGGCCCTGTCAACACCTCACCCATGTCCTCAGGGCAGCTGGGGGGCTGGAAGGTGCAGCGACTATAAATGAACTCATGGTAGGTAAACACGTCTGTGGTCAGACTCAGTGCTCTTAATAGATTCTCAAGCCGTAGGCTGTCCACCTCTTTTAAAATTCTGTGATAGGTAATTCTGTGGTGGTCCAGTGGTTAGGACTGTGCGCATCCACAGCTGTGGGTGTGGGTTCAATCCCTCGTTGGGGAACCAAGATCCTACAAGCTGTGTGCAGCATGGCCAAGAAATAAATAAATAAAAATCCGATGATTGACACAGGTGCTTAAATATTTAAAATTAGTGAAACAAACACTAAGTTTTTTTTATTGAACTATGGTTGATTTACACTGTTGTGTTAGTTTCAGGTGTACAACAAAGTGTTTCAGTTGTACATATATGTATATTCTTTTTCATGCTCTTTTCCACTGTGGTTTATCACAGGATACTGAATGTAGTTCCATATGCTGTATGGTAGGCCCTTGTTGTTGATCCGTCCCATCTGTAATAGTTTGCATCGGCCAACCCCACACTCCCAATCCAGCCCCCCACCCCCGGCAACATTGGCAACCACAGGTTTGTTCTCTGTGTCTCTGAGTCTGTTTCAAGAAGCAGTAAGTTTTTAAAGAAAGCTAATTTTGTCCCTGAGTCTGTTTTAGAAAAAAGATTCATTTCGAAAAGAATTTTCATCTCTTTGTCACTTCATTGAACACTTACACTTCCGCACACTAGTTAGACTTAAAATTGGATTTTAAGGCAGACAATTCTCTATCTTTAATAACGCCATTTAAAATGCAAATTACATTGCAGACAAAAAGAATTGGAATTTTTGTAGCTTAAAAATAAATGGAATTCCGGAGTCAACATCATATAAATAGGTGTCCATCTGGCCAACCTTATGATTGCCAATTTCTTCTAATTGTTTCTTTATGTTGAACTGGAGTTTAAACATCTCCCTCTTGTGGTCTAAAAAGCCACTGGCAACTCAGAGTTGGGTCAACTTCTTATGTCATTCTTTTTGCTTCACAACTTCTGAATAAATTATGCATTAGCTGCAGTGGTGGGGAGGCAGCGGGGCTGGCATGGACGCTGCTCCCTATGGATGCTGCGTGCATTGATGGAGTCAGTGCTTCAGTTTCAGGCTGGGGCTCGGGCATCGCGTCCATGCCGCTTCTAATTCAGGGGCTGTGTTTCTGGAAAACACTTTGTCCAGAGGAGCTCATGAAGGGGCTGGTTGCCACCAAGGACTGAAGGGGCTGGACGGCACTCAGAGCTCCTGGTACCCAACCTGCCCGTTTTCAGCTGCAAAGCCATGGATGGTACAGCTTTAAGGGAAAGCCCCTGTAATACATTTTCTGATAAATGTCGTGACGTCCCTGACACTTTAATCTGTCATAGGTTCCAGAAATACGTGGAGAGCTGCCTCTCGGGCACTGTGCCAGACACTGCGATATAGCCGGGGCGGGAGGGGAGCCAGACCGGCCAGGGTCCCACTGCCTAGTGGGACAAGGAGCCCTCGTTTAACGTGGGGCTTGGCGTCACCGTGCATGAAGTGACAGGGAGCTTCCGTATGGACAGGGCAGCTGGGGAGGTGGCCTCTCTGAGGAATGGTGGGTAGGAATTTGCCCGATTGAGGTGCCCAAACAGAGGAGGGGAAAGAGCTCAGCAGTACCTAATGGCGGGGCACGGTTAGGTGGGGCCCTGTGAGCCCACGTGGGCCGCGGGCATCACCTCAGAGGCCCTCATCTGTTTAAAGGCCCCCTGTGCAGACAGCACAGGAGGGGAGAGGGATCGGGGTGAGAAGACACGCCGCACCCCCAGCGCGCACCAAGGCCGACGCAGCCTCCACGCCGCATGGCAGGGCCTGGGGGGAGGGGGGACCAGGGGAGCTGGTTTAGATCTATCTGCTGAGTTTGCACTGACAGGTTCTGATGATGAAGCAATCAGGGGTGGAGGGAGGTTTAAACTGACCCCGCCCAGCAAGACAGGGAGTAACCCACAACTTTGCACCCCCAAAATATGGAGGAGTCTCACACAGGCTGTTGAATGAAAGAGCTGAACAAGAAGCTGACAGTAAGGCCCCTCACCAGAGCTCCACCCACATGGCCTCCGCCCCTTCTCTGAAGCTTCTGGGTGCAGGGCTGCTGCCTATTTGCTTGTATCTTACAACAGTGGTAAAGAACCTAACTGCCAGTATAGGAGGCACAAGAGACGTGGGTTCAATCCCTGGGTGGGGAAGATCCCCTGGAGGAGGAAATGGCAACCCACCCCAGGATTCTTGCCTGGGGAATCCCATGGACAGATGACCACCCTAAGGTCATCTGCCTTCCAAAGTCATGCCTGTGAGACCCACAAGGAAAATCAAAATCCAAAGCTTGAATGCTAAGAGACAGCCAACCCAGGAAGAAACTTCTTTGGGATCCTTGGAGGTCCCGGGAACCACTCTGAGCAGGACACAAATGGGACATTGTTTCTGAGAATTGTATTCAATGCAGATAATCTGAACATTCTGCCCTAGAGGCAGAGGGCCGTGAACACCAGAACTCAGACTTTTTCTGTAGAGATAGAATAGCCTGGTGTGAACATAGGATGAAAGACCCTCCATGGCATGCAAACCATAAAAATATTCCTTTAAATCTGCTGCTTGTGTTATGCCTTTGTTTCAGCTGCTAATACTGAAATCAAAATAGATTTTTCTGGCCGCGAAGCATAAAGCTCCTCCTAGTCAGGAAAACAAACACCAGGCTTTTGGATCGTCTGAGCGCTGAAATTAGTCTGAATAAGGAGCCTAAGTCTTTCAGCCGAGGAAACGTTTGAATGCAGGAGGTCGTCTGAGGACACCATCTGAGAATTTCTTCTAAAAGCATCTGGCAAGAGTGGGGGAGAAAACCACCAGGAGACGAAGTGGCCAGGCAGTCGGTGCACTGCAGTGCAGTCAATGAAAAAACCAAGTAACTATCAAGCTAAGAAGAAAGAAAAGAGTGTTTTATTTGAGCCAAACTAAGGATTATAACCCAGGAAACAGATCTGGGAAGCTCCAAGAACTGCTCCATTGATCAGGAGTTAGAGATGCAGTTTCATACACTTTTGAGACAAAGAAATTATGAACCATTAGCACTGTATCCATAGTTTAATCAAGGTTTTTGTTTTTGTTTTTTTCCAGTTATGCATGCACGACAAGTCTTTGGTCCTTGTATGAGATGGAAAGGAGATAGATTAATCATGGAATTACAGTATTACAGTGCTGTCCTCTGAAGAAGCGGCCCAAGCTCTTCTCACAGGTTGATTTCATCCCTCTGCTCAGAGGAGGTGTGATTCACGTGTAATGTAGACACACGGTACACACCAGGCAAGGCCTGCCTGTCATTTGTCTTTTTTTTTTTTTTCCTTAGTTTGGTTGTCCTGCCACAGAATATATTTTACTTTCCTCATCACCTTCAAAGGTAGTTGAGAGGAGAGTGTGTAAGCAGAATTTTCTTGTTTGTTCTGAGTTCCCATACTGAATCACGGGATTTATCACTGTCACACGAGTGTATGCTCCTCAGTTCTTTGTCTCGTTACAACAAAAATTTGGAGTGATGGACATTAAAGCCCCTTGGCAGGTCACAGCTCTCGGAGGACAGACCGTGTTATAGCTCTCAGGTCTCAAATGGACTGTGTTATAGCTCTTAAATAAATCAGTGTTACAGCTCAGTGTTACAGCTCTACTTATTTAGATAATAGCAGGAAAATCCATCTTTGAGGCATGAGGGCACGTCGATCCAAAGACGCGAAGAGAAGATTGCCCCATCACGCAGGGGAGAGAGAGAGAGCGAGAGAAGAGGGCTTTGGCTCCTCTTTTTATATGTTTCTCTGTCCCTGGGCCTGTCTTATGTAAATTGGGCCGGCCAGGAGTGTTGTTTGTTTTACCTGAGGTTCTCACTCCGGTCCTCGGACCTTCTTTGTTCTATTTTTGCGGGCTTTCCCTTCCAGGTCTTTTAGCTACCGCCATTTTGGACTCCTTTTCCCTATTCTAACTACCTAACAATCACCTTCATCCTATGAGGGGAGAGATGGTCTTTGTTAGGGCAGGAAAGAAAAGTCCTCTCTCTGCTGTAGACGGGGTATTCCACTGACCGTTTTCAGCTTTGGATGCATTTATTTCATTCTTCATATTTATTTTCACAAAAACAGGAGAAAAGCAAGACTTCAATTCTTCAAAGAGAAGACAGAAAAATTTCACAAGTCAGAGTGAAAACCTGACCATAACCCTGTGTTACTCAGGGCATTAACCTCCACATGCTTGAGTCTGCACTTGTTGGCTTGAAGAAGCCCAGGAAAGTGAATCTGAAACACTGTGGACACTGGCAGCGACCCTGATGTCCCCACCCCAGGAGTGGGAGCTGCTCTCAGCTCTCCCCCAAGCCCCTCTGAGCACCCTTCTCCGTTGAGGGGAGCCAGCTCACTCAAGGGCATGCTCTTCCCCTGGGGCAGCCCACACCGCAGACTGGTCAGTGGGGGTGTAGTTGACACACACACACAACCTTGAAATCTGAGAGAACTGAAAAGGACCCATGGGGTCAGCTGAGACCGTGGCAAGATTTCAGTAGCGCCCACCTTCCCCTTCCTCTCCTTCTGCTCCCAGAGTCAGCATCCCAGGAACACAGCCCACAGCGTCACAGTGACTAGCCTGCTGAGCTGATCCGCTTGTTTTCCTAGATCACGGGGTGAGGATTGGGTCACCTGACGTCTGACTCCTAATCAGCTTTCTTTTGGAAAGGGAGTTGGAAGGGCTGGGATCACAAGCAGCTCCATTTAAGAAGACGTTCCAAGTCCACTCCACGTGACTAGGAACCAAGGCAGTCTCAGTCTGTAGATCAGTCTCCGTAGAGACAGGGAGTTCAGGTATAAGAGACCACCTGCCCTCTCAGGACAAGAAATTGCCGCTCTCCTCCCTTCCCCATGGTTCATCAGGCCCTTAATTCTCCTTTGTTAATGAAGAGTACTTTACCAAAAAATCTGCAGATGTAAGTGAAACATCCTGACACAGAGCTGTTTACATTCCTCCTTCCTCAGCATTTCCACAGTGGTAAGAACAAAAGACCTGTGGAAAGCGTTTACTTAATTAACTGCTATACGCTGAACACCTCCATGAGCCCCTGTGGTGTAGAGTTTGGAAAAGAAAAGTGATGAAGAGACAGTCCCACCTTTAGGAGTTTAACATCTGGTGCAAAGAGCCTCAACCCTATCAAACACAGCACTCTGTTTTAAAACAAATATTTTGTAATGCCACCATCATGATTTTAATATAAAATTCATACATAGTATACCTACAGATTCAAAAAACCATAATAATGCCCTCTTTGTAAATTGTAATACAGATTATAAAATATAATAACATCACATATTTTATAGTTACAAAATATGAACAAAAGCAAGTGGTAGTTTTTTAGATGTGGTTCGCTACAGAAATAATCAATTCCTGTGCCTTAAAGCGACACCTGCCAGTCATTGTGAAACCAGAATGTCCACAAATCTTCTGAAGTGCTGCCAGGAGCTGTTCTGCCCTCCCTGCTGCTGCCACTAAGTCGCTTCAGTCGTATCCGACTCTGTGCGACCCCATAGATGGCAGACCACCAGGCTCTCCCGTCCCTGGGATTCTCCAGGCAAGAACACTGGAGTGGGTAGCCATTGCCTTCTCGATCTGCCTTCCCTAAAAATCACTAATCATTTAAGGGAAGAAAAGGAATTTATTTGGTATATATTTAAAAGTTGGCATCTGGGCTTCCCCGCTGGCTCCAGTGGTAAAGAATCTGCCTGCCAATGAGGGGACAGGGGTTCGATCCCTGGTCCAGGAAGATCCCACTAAGCCCGGCCAGCACAACTACTGAGCCTGCGCTCTGGAGCCTGCAGCTGCTAACCTTGCACGCCCCAGAGCCTGCGCTCCACAAGAGAAGCCCCCAATGAGAAGTTCCCGTACCCCAACCAGAGGTCCCTGCTTGCCGCGACTGGAGACTGGAGACAAGCCATGCAGCAGGAAAGGTACAGAACAGTCATAAATAAATAAAATTACTTTTAAAAATATTTTTTTAAAGATGGCATCTGCTTCTAATATTTCAAGAGTCATGCTTGACCTTATATATGTTTCTTCTAATTACAACAGGGTGCTCAGGACTGGTGCTCTGGGATGACCCTGAGGGATGGGATGAGGAGGGAAGAGGGAGGGGGGTTCAAGATGGGGAACACATGTACACCCATTGCTGATTCATGTCAATGTATGGCAAAAGCACTACAATATTGTCAAGTAGCCTCCAATTAAGGTAAACAAATTAATTAGTCAACAACCTCAGATATGCAGATGACACCACCTTTATGGCAGAAAGTGAAGAGGAACTAAAGAGCCTCTTGAAGGTGAAAGAGGAGAGTGAAAAAGCTGGCTTAAAACTCAACATTAAAAAAAACTAAAATCATGGTATCCGGTCACATCACTTCATGGCAAGTAGATGGGGAAACAATGGAAACAAGACTTTATTTTTAGGGCTCCAAAAGCACTGCAGATGATGACTGCAGCCACGAAAGTCAAAGATGCTTGCTCCTTGGAAGAAAAGCTATGACAAACTTAGACTGCATGTTAGAAAACAGAGACATCACTTTGCTGACAAAGATCCGTCTAGTCAAGGCTATGGTTTTTCCAGTGATCATGTATGGATGTGAGAGTTGAACTATAAAGAAAACTGAGGGCTGAAGAATCGATGCTTTTGAACTGTAGTGTTGGAGAAGACTCTTGAGAGTCTCTCGAACTGCAAGGGGATCCAACCAGTCCATCCTAAAGGAGATCAGTCCTGAATATTCATTGGAAGGACTGATGCTGAAGCTCAAACTCCAGTACTCTGGTCACCTGATGCGAAGAGCTGACTCATTTGAAAAGACCCTGATGCTGGGAAAGATTGAAGGCAGGAGGAGAAGGGGACAACAGAGGATGAGATGGTTGGATGGCATCTTTGACTCGATAGACATGAGTTTGAGTAAGCTCTGGGAGATGGTGAAGGACAGGAAAGCCTAACGTGCTGCAGTCCATGGGGTTGCAAAGAGTCAGACACGACTGAACAATAAGAAGACAGGAACCACACTTTCAGATAACACCCTGTTAAGGGGTAAATATGTTCCCAGAAGATCCATATGTTGATATTGTAACCGCTGAACCTCAGAATGTGACTATAATCAGAGGCGGTGCCTTTAAAGAGGTGATGAAGTTAGAGTGAAGCCATATGGGTGGGCCCTAATTCACTGCAGCTAGTGTCCCTCTGAAAAGATTGTTGTTTTTCAGTTGCTCGATGGTTTCTGACTCTGCGACCCCATGGACTGTAACCCACCAGGTTCCTCTGTCCATGGGATTTTCCAGGCAAGAATCCTGGAGTGGGTTGCCATTTCCTCCTCCAGGGGATCATCTGGACCCAAGGATAGACCCCACATCTCCTGCATTGGCAGGCAGATTATTTACCACTGAGCCATCAGGGAATCCCTTATTGTGTTCTGGACTTGACTATGTACTGCTGAAATACCAAAGATGCGTGAAAGGACTCTTGTCCCCGAGAAATGATCATCTGAAAAGACAGCACGAGCGCAGGAAGCCGTCATCTAGAGGTCCGTTAGGTGATGACGCTGAGCCATGCCTGCCCTGCCTGGGGCCCCCGAGGTCAGTCCTCAGGCCCAAGGCAGCTCCTTCCTTCAGCGAGAACACGGGACAGAAGAACACCCATGTCCATCTGTCTGTGCTCACTCAGAGTTAGGATGACCCCCGCCAGGGCGAGTTACGTCATCAGCCAGAAGAGAGCATCACTGCTGCTCCGGTGTCATCTCGGCTTTGTTAACGGTGTGTATGTGTCCACGTGTTTTATTACCTGTCTCTTATTTGTGAGTGAAATTGCATGTGGGGGACAAGGTGGTAGATCATGGGGGAGACCCACAAGCCCTGAGTAGACATACTAGGTAAACATCTTCCCAGCCTGACTTCCAGTTCTCTTGAACATGACCAAGACTATATTTAAAACACATATGTTTAGGAGGAAACTGCATGGTTTAGGAAGGAGGGAAATGAGAAAAGCCTCCAAGAGTTAATCGAATTTCATGAGATCTCTTTTTCTGGGGTGATTGGAGTCCCCCAGCAGTGCCAGCCTTTCACTGGGTGGGCCGTACACGCTACAGCTCGGGGTAACTGATGCCTAGCCTGCTCTCATCACCCACCCCTGTCCCTGGAAGGCCACTCGGACCCCTGTGAGGGTGCTGGGCAGCCCCATGTGCACAGACAGTCCCCCGCCCTGCAGCTTTGGGGCTGGGCCCTGGTGGGAGCCTTCCCGGCGTCTCCAGGGAGGGACCGCAGTGGGCACAGCAGCCCAGGGTCTTTGCTGCACCGCTGTCAGCCGTGTGTCTCGGGGTCACAGGCCGGCAGAGCTCTCTCCCTCTCTGGGTCGCTTTTCGGTGGAGAATAGACTCCACGGTGCCTTGTCCCACAGCCACGCAGTCCTCCGTCCCCCACCAGCTCACGTGGGTGTCCAGCGGGCAGGGCTGGACAGACTCGCCACATAGCAGCTGGCACTTACAGAACGTGTGACCCATGCCACGTGCTGCTTGACGTCACCTGCAGGGATCAGCCTAAGAAACCCGAGAAGCCCGAGGCTGTTCGCATCCACACCCGTAAGAGGAGACTGAGCGGCTGGTGCAGGACTGTCACCAGCCACAAGGCTGTGAAGCTGGGCGCCTGACCCCAGGCCCTCTGGCTGCAGAATCTGCACTCTGATCCATCAGGCTGCCCTCACACCCTCCCATCCTGTGCTCAGGCTCCGAGGACACCACTCCCTTCCAGCCAGATCCCTGATGAGAATGCATTGCTTGGGGAGTTGGCTCACACTGGGGCCCCGGCTACACTAGCACCTTATGACTTTATTTTTCTCACTGCAATTTGAAAATAGGTGTCTCAGGCCCCAGTACTGTATACTTGGCCTTTAGCTCCCACTAATAGCTTAAGCTTGGTTCATATGGCGTATTTCCAGCTGTTGTCTGAATGGTGATAAATTACCACTGAAGCACAGAAAAGTCTGGAACGTGGGACATGGCCCAGAAGTTACAAAGGCTGTCAGGGCTCTCAGGAGGGAGGTAGTGGGCGGCTGCGGGGCCTGCAGAGGCAGTGACCAGCACAGATGGGGAGGGGGCCAGGGGAGTAACAACTGCAGGAGAGGGTGTGGAGGGAGGGAACCCCCATGCACGGCTTCGGGGACTGGAAATCTGTGCAGCCAGTCTGGAGAACAGTAGACAGGCTCCTCAGAAGGTGAGAAGGGACCTCAGGGTTGGACGGGCAGTGGACGCCGTCATTCCCACTCATGGAGAGCAGCCTTTGAGAACTCTGTTTTAATGGAGGAGCATTCTGGAAGATCCGTGTCTGGGGTACCAGCTCCCAGCCCCCCTCGTGCTGCCACATGATGAGCTTCCCCAAGCACCGGGCTGGGTTTACACTCATTTCCTAACGCAGCAGGAGTCGACCTGACAGCCATGCAGGAGGGTCTCCGTCCACACCTGGGACTGTGCGCAGGCACCCGGCAGCTCATCCCGGCTTGGCTCCTCTTCCTCAGCCCGGTAAATCCAAGTGCCAGTCAGGGGTGTTGCGGAGGGCACGCTGCTTGTCTCAATCTGCTGGTGTGTTCAGAGGGCGGCAGGTGGGGGACACATAGTCAATACAGGAAAGAAAGGTCAGTAGACTCAGAGAGGCGCTGGTGGTAAAGAGCCCACCTGCCAATGCAGTAGACATTAGAGACGCAGGTTCAGTCCCTGGGTTGGGAAGATTCCCTGGAGGAGGGCATGGCAACCCACTCCAGTATTCTTGCCTGGAGAATCCCATGCACAGCGGAGCTTGGCGGGCTAGAGTCCAGGAAGTTGCAAAGAGTCAGACACGACTGAAGTGACTGAGCACACACACAGGGAGCTAAATAGCAGCATGACCCAGAGGATGGATCCATCAAAACTAAAATAATTCATCTGTCCAAAGACAATGCGATTTTCAGAGAGTTCTTTGAAAATGTTATGTAAAGTACCATCTAGCCACAAAAATGCCTTTTTAATAAAAAGTATATGTCATCTATTGTTTTGTTGGTGATTTAGAGTTATTTCCTCATGAAATGAGGAGACAAGTGATTTTTCTTCTAAAATTGGCAGTTGAAATAAGGCTTCTCCATCTCTTTTGTGCAGAGCCCAGATCCAAGCGCAGGTACTGTAATCCCCAAATACAGTCACGTTCGTCACCTGAGTTTGCATGTGCCAGACTCCCCAGTTACTTCTCTCTTCCCCAAATTGAAAAAGAAGCAAACTGGTGACTGCAGCCCTAAGCAGCTGCAGGAGAATGAGCTAAAACTTCAAAACTGGGATGTCCTGGTGGCCACCGGGTCTGCCCTGTGGTGCAGGTCCTGTAAGGATTTCTGTCTGTGAGTTCCAGGAGGAAATCCCAGAAACATCAGGCAATACAGTAACTCACAGTAACTCACACTCTCCATGTGGTTTCCCCCAGTTCTCGGAGTAGGTGTGATCTCAGCTTTTGAATTCCCTTTTCAGGCTTTGGGGTTTTTTGGACACAGTAATGTGTGAAACCTGGCTCTTAGCCTCTGAGAAGAGCTTGTGCATGCTCCTGAGGAGCCTGCCCAGGAGATGCAGAGTGCTGTGCTGACGAGCTCTGCGGTAAGGGACTGCCCTCAGTCTTGTTCCTTCTGGATGTACCAAGAATCTTCTTGTACTTTTCATCCTGTAGGACAAGCTGGAAAATGCTGTCACATGTGACAACAGAGGACTGTGGCAACTGCCTGTCAGATGGATTATAAAGAAAGGAAGAAAAATACTGGATAATGCACAAAAATAGGTGTATTTTTCATGCATTAGACACGTGAATTAACTATGTGTCCTAAGTATAAACTGTTGCTATGAATTTTAAGATGCCCAAGATAAAAAATAAAACTCATCAGAGCTTATCCATTGAAGCCTCATTTTCGTGTGTCTTTCCCCAGAAACACTCTAGGCTTCCAGAAGTTTCTCTGGACTTTTAAAATGAGCATTCTGAATGTAACTGAGCTCCCTGCCCTAGCTTCTTATCTCACCTGTATAAATAGATATGACCCACTGAAAACTGCAGAGATGCAGTTATGTGCCAGGAGAGTATAACTGCAGACCCCCCTAACCCCCCCTGGAAACTGCGATGGAGCTCTCCTGTGGCTAATTTAATGCCACAGTGATTCCCTGATCTAAGCTGAAAAGTGTGTGAGGATGCAGGCTCCATGAATCTGTAACCGTGACAAGGTACTTTGAAAGGCCCGGGAATAAACGGCCCCATGACAGATACAGATTTCCACAGAAAGAGGAGGTAAAGCCTGAAGACAGAACGAGCAAAGGTCACCTGCCTACTTGGTGGGCCCTCTCTGAAGTCACTGTCATCAATTTCATGGTGAAACAGGAAGGCTCTGGAATTAGGAACTGCATCAACAGTAAATATTTGTGCCTGAAAGAAGGAAGACCACCCATGTCCATGACTCAAATGTCCCAAATATTAAAAAAGAATTTTGTGATGTGTATGTATATATATATATATATATATATATATATATATATATATATATATATGATGTGTGTGTGTATGTGTGTGTGTATGGTTTTTACCTTTAAAAAGAATTTTGTGACACATACGTATATATATATAAATAATGGCATGTGAAAGTCACTGAGTCATGTCCAACTCTTTGCAACCCCATGGACCATACAATCCATGGAATTCTCCAGGCCAGAATACTCAAGAGGGTAGATGTTCCCTTCAGGGGATATTTCCAACCCAGGGTTCAAACCCAGGTCTCCTGCATTGCAGGTGGATTCTTTAGCAACTGAACTACCATATATATGCCATTATACAGGAGACAGTGAAGGATAAGGAAGGCTGGCAGGCTTTAGTCCTTGGGGTTGCAAAGAGTCAGACATGATTTAGCGACTGAAAAATGAACAACAAATTATGGCCTTTTCTGTTACATAAAGATAAAGGAACACTTGGTGTCTTTTCTGTGTGGTCGTCTTTCATGTGGATACCTACGATGGGGTGGATAGTCAGCTACTGTCACAAGTGGCTGCCAGCATTTCCATGGGATTATTAATAAACATTTATCTCTTTCTCGTGAAGCAGTGTCCTTAGCTGTCCGTGGCTCTCCTCCCTGGTGGGTTGATGCATACGGGTTCCTTTGCCTTGTGGCTCTGCCATCCCTCGGGGCCGCAGTGCCCTCTTCATCCAGACTGCAAAGGAAGAGCAAGTGGAGAAGGCATGTGGGCTTCTCCAGAAAATTGTCCTGGTTGTGACACGAGCTCTCCTGCCCAGCGCCCCTCAGCAGGACTGCCTCACTAGACACGCAGACTGCAGACAGGCTGTACTGGGAACTGAAGCCCTGCCTAGACCACGCCTCCTTCCTAGCACACCCTCATGCAAAGGAAAGGTGAGCACAGACTTTTTGTCACTAGCTACCATCTCTGTTGTTTCACTTCAAAAGAAATACAAAACAATTGGAGAACATTATTTTTTAAATTATTTTATTATTCTTATTTATTTGTTTTTTGTGTTGCATGACATGTGGGACCTTAGTTCCCTGACCAGGGACCGAACTCACACCCCTTGCTCTGGAGGGGTGGAGTCTCAACTGCTGGACCTCCAGGAAAGTCCAAGCAAAGATTATTTTTAACGAGAATAATCTGTTTTCAGATTATTCAGAATATTTCAGAATAACGATGCTGTTTCAAAAAGAGCACTTTCACAGACTCCTTCTAAGTGGTAAAACACTTTTTGTCGCAACTTCAAACTGCTCTATTTAGAAAGAAATCTGTTAATACCTGTTATGACACTAAGGTCTTCATGTCTTAGGGAGGTTCATCCCTAAGTTCTTCATGTCAAGGGATACAGCAATCCTTCTGAGAACCCTCACTAAGATAATACTCCAAAATGTTCTGTGTTGAACATAGAGTTAGGTACGTGTGTGCATGCATGGTAAATCATTTCACTTGTGTCTGACTCTTTGCAGCACTATGGACTATAGCCCGCCAGGCTCCTATGTCCATGGGATTCTCCAGGGCAGAATACTGGAGTGGGTTGCCATGACCTCTTTCAGAGATCTTCCTGACGCAGGGATTATACTCATATCTCTTATGTCTTCTGCATTGGCAAGTGGGTTCTTTACCACCAGCACCACCTGGGAAGCCCAGAGTTATTTACAGCTACAAAAATTTAACAAAAATAGTGAAAACATATTAATGAGAGAATACTTCATTATATTACTAAACATTTGTCCAATGACATATTTATGTAGCCATTGAAATATTTATGAAGTATTAAATAATGTTTTTTTAAAAGATTTTTTTTGATGAGGGCCATTTTTTAAAAATCTTTATTGAGTTTGTTTCAGTATTGTTTCTTTTTTATGTTTTATGTTTTGGAATTTTGTTGTGAGTCATGTGGGAGCTTAGCTCCCTGACCAGGAATCAGACCCACACACCTTATAGTGAAAGGTGAAGTCTTAACCACTGCACCACTCAGCAAAGTCTGAATGTTTTTAGAAAGCTTTATATTTTAGAGCAAGTTATAAAATTTTAAGATCAGGATTATCTCAGTTAAAAAAATTTTTTTAATTAGAAAGAAGCAAGTAGAAAACTACTGACTGTATTAAACATTAACTTATGCTTCTTCTAGATGGTGGTTGTGTCCAGTTGCTCAGCTTGTCCAACTCTGTGTGACCCCATGGACTGCAG
The DNA here is from genome assembly GCF_963930625.1 of Muntiacus reevesi. Lineage (NCBI taxonomy): Eukaryota > Metazoa > Chordata > Mammalia > Artiodactyla > Cervidae > Muntiacus > Muntiacus reevesi. The sequence goes on along the minus strand of NC_089265.1, from coordinate 1,617,056 downwards.
CACGTCAGGCTTCCAGTCCTTGACCATCTCCCAGAGCTTGCTCAAACTTATGTCTATTGAGTCGGTGATGCCATCCACCCATCTCATCCTCTGTTGTCCCCTTCTCCTCCTGCCTTCAATCTTTCTAATCATCAGGGTCTTTTCTAATGAGTCAGATGCTTGAATCAGGTGGCCAAAGTCTTGGAACTTCAGCTTCAGCTTCAGCCTCAGTCCTTCCAAAAAATATTCAGGACTGATTTCCTTTACAATTGACTTGTTTGATCTCCTTGCAGGCCAAGGGACTCTCAAGAGTCATCTCCAACACCACAGTTCAAAAGCATCAGTTCTTTGCCGCTCAGCTTGCTTTGTGGTCCAACTCTCACATCCATACATGACTACTGGGAAAACCATACCTTTGACTAGATGAACCTTTGTTGGCAAAGTAACATCTCTGCTTCTTAATATGCTATCCAGGTTGGTCATAGCTTTTCTTCCAAGGATCAAGAAATTTCATGGCTGCAGTCACCATCCACAGTGATTTTGGAGCCCAAGAAAATAAAGTCTGTCACTGTTTCCATTGTTTCCCCATCTACTTGCCATGACGGAATGGAACCAGATGCCATGATCTTCATTTTTTGTATGTTGAGTTTCAAGCCAGCTTTTTCACTCTCCTCTTTCACCTTCATCAAGAGGCTCTTTAGTTCCTCTTCACTTTCTGCCATTACAGTGGTGTTGTCTGCATATAGGAGGTTATTGATGTTTCTCCCGGCAATCTTGTGCTTCATCCAGACCAGCATTTCACATGAGGCAGATCAGGTGGTCTGGTATTCCCATCTCTTTCAGGATTTTCCACAGTTTCTTGTGATCCACACAGTCAAAGGCTTTGGCATAGTCAATAAAGCAGAAATAGATGTTTTTCTAGAACTCTCTTGCTTTTTTGATGATCCAGTGGATGTTGGCAATTTGATCTCTGGCTCCTTTACCTTTTCTAAAACCAGAAATGCAAAAAAGCAAAATGGCTGTCTGAGGAGGCCTTACAAATACCTGTGAAAAGAAGAGAAGCAAAAAGCAAAGGAGAAAGGGAAAGATATACCCACTTGAATGCAGAGTTCCAAAGATAGCAAGGAGTGATAAGAAAGCCTTCCTCAGTGATCAATGCAAAGAAATAGAGGAAAACAATAGAATGGGAAAGACTAGCGATCTCTTCAAGAAAATCAGAGATACTAAGGGAACATTTCATGCAAAGATGGGAACAATAAAGGACAGAAATGGTATGGACCTAACAGACGCAGAAGATATTAAGCAGAGGTGGCAAGAATACACAGAAGAACTGTACAAAAAAGATCTTCACGACCCAGATAATCACAATGGTGTGATCACTCACCCAGAGCCAGACAACCTGGAATGTGAAGTCAAGTGGGCCTTAGGAAGCATCACTATGAACAAGGCTAATAGAGGTGATGGAATTCCAGTTGAACTCTTTCAAATCCTAAAACATCATGCTGTGAAAGTGCTATGCCAGCAAATTTGAAAAACTCAGAAGTGGCCACAGGACTGGAAAAGATCAGTTTTCATTCCAATCCCAAAGAAAGGCAATGCCGAAGAATGCTCAAACTACTGCACAATTGCACTCATCTCACACGTTAGTAAAATAATGCTCAAAATTCTCCAAGCCAGGCTTCAACAGATGAATCATGAACTTCCAGATGTAGAAGCTGGATTTAAAAAAGGCAGAGGAACCAGAGATCAAATTGCCAACAGCCACTGGATCATAGGAAAAGCAAGAGAGTTCCAGAAAAACATCTATTTCTGCTTTATTGACTATGCAAAAACCTTTGACTGTGTGGATCACAATAAACTGTGGAAGACTCTGAAAGACTGGTTCCAAATAGAAAAAGGAGTATGTCAAGGTTGTATATTGTCACCCTGCTCATTTAACTTATATGCAGAGTACATCATGAGAAACACTGGGCTGGAAGAAGCACAAGCTGGAATCAAGATTGCCGGGAGAAATATCAATAACCTCAGATATGCAGATGACACCACCCTTATGGCAGAAAGCGAAGAAGAACTAAAGAGCCTCTTGATGAAAGTGAAAGAGGACAGTGAAAAAGATGGCTTAAAGCTCAACATTCAGAAAACTAAGGTCATGGCATCTGGTCCCTTCACTGCATGGCAAATAGATGGGGAAGCAGTGGAAACAGTGGCTGACTTTATTTTTCTGGGCTCCAATATCACTGCAGATGGTGACTGCAGCCATGAAATTAAAAGACGCTTACTCCCTGGAAGGAAAGTTATGACCTACATAGACAGCATATTAAAAAGCAGAGACATTACTTTGTCAACAAAGGTCTGTCTAGTCAAGGCTATGGTTTTCCCAGTAGTCATGTATGGATGTGAGAGGTGGGCTACAAGGAAAGCTGAATGTCAAAGAATTGATGCTTTTGAATTGTGGTGTTGGAGAAGATTCTTGAGAGTCCCTAGGACTGCAAGGATATTGAACCTGTCCATCCTAAAGGAGATCAGACCTAGGTGTTCATTGGAAGGACTGATGTTGAAGTTGAAACTCCAATACTTTGGCCACCTGATGCAAAGAGCTGACTCATTGGAAAAGACCCTGATGCTGGGAAAGATTGAGGGCAGAAGGGAATGACAGAAGATGAGATGGTTGGATGGCATCACCAATTCAATGGACATGGGTTTGGGCGAACTCCAGGAGTTGGTGATGGACAGGGAGGCCTGGCATGCTGCGGTTCATGGGTTCACAAGGAGTCAGACATGACTGAGTGACTAAACTGAACTGAACTAATACCTGAACTGAACTGGCCTAGTGGTTTTCCCTACCTTCTTCAATTTAAGTCTGAATTTTGCATCAAGGAGCTCATGATCTAAGTCAGGGTCAGCTCCCGGTCTTGTCTTTGCTGACTGTATAGAGCTTCTACATCTTCAACTACATATAATATATAATCAATATGATTTTGCTATTGACCATCTGGTGATGTCCAGGTGTAGAGTTGTATCTGTGTTGTTGACAGAGGGTGTTTGCTATGACCAGCAGGTTTTCTTGGCAAAACTCAGTTAGCCTTTGTCCTGCTTCATTTTGTACTCCAAGGCCAAACTTGCCTGTTACTCCAGGTATCTCTTGATTTCCTACTTTTGCATTCCAGTCCCCTATGATGAAAAGGACATCTCTTTGGGGTGTTAATTCTAGAAGGTCTTTTAGGTCTTCAAAGAACTATTCAACTTCAGCTTCTTCAGTATTACTGGTTAGGGCATAGGCTTGGATTACTGTGATATTGAATGGTTTGCTTTGAAAACCGATTGAAATCATTCTTTCATTTTTGGATTGCATCCAAGTATTTCATTTTGGACTGTTGTTGACTATGAGGGCTACTCCATTTCTTCTAAGGAATTCTTGCCCACAGTAGTAGATATAATGGTCCTCTGAATAAAATTTGCCCATTCCAGTCCATTTTAGTTCACTGAGTCCTAAAATGTGGATGTTCACTCTTGCTGTCTCCTCTTTGATCACTTCCAATTTACCTTGATTCCAGGTTCCTCTGCAATATTGTTCTTACAGCATTGGACTTTACTTTCACCGTCAGACACATCCACAAATAGGCATTGTTTCCACTTTGGCTCACCCTCTCTGTTCCTTCTGGAGTTTTTCCCTTCACTCTTCTCCAGTAGCATGTTGGACATCCAGTGACCTGTGGGGTTCATGTCTCAGTGTCATATCTTTTTGCCTTTTCATACTATTCATAGAGTTCTCAAGGCAAGAATACTGATGTGGTTTTCCATTCCCTTCTCCAGCTCAAAAAGCCAATAAAGAAGGCAGGGTTGGTGGAAAGGAAAGTTTGCTTTGTTTTGGATGTTGGCAAGTGGTGGGGGAGCACAGGAGGGCAGACTCCTGTCCAAAGGCTGACCCCCCTCCACTGACAACCAGGGCACGGGAGCTTTTATAGACAGACGGAGGGAGCTCCAATGCAGAAACAGCACAGTGAGCTCCAACAGTCACCTTGAAATTGGTCATCAGTGGTCTGACTAGCGTCACCTTCATTGTTTCAAGTACAGTTAGTCTTCAGTTCCAGGGTTGGTTTGATCCCATTTCTTTGAGGACATTTCTCGGAATTGTGGCAGCTGATGTCATAGCTACAGTCTGGTCATGTAGTTAAGTTCTCCTCCTGGTGGGAGTTTCAGTATCTCTAAGACTGCTCGCAAGATAGGCTCAGAATATTGTCTATAGCCCTTGAGGAAGAACGAAAGGTCCTTCACTATGTTTACTGACTATTACCACTTCGTCCTGTTTTCCTTTGTTTCTTCATTTTCTCACTCCCTGATTAAACGTACTCTTTGGCTAAGGTTTTTCCACAGTCTGACAGAGGACATGGGGGACAAGGACCATGAGGTCCTGCTTCATATCAGTGGGCTATGATCATTTCTTTATTCATCCATACTACTCAGACTTTCTAAAATTAAACATATTAATACCATATTTTCAGAAATTTAAACATAAAATTGATGGATAAGGAGAATGATCTCATACAGGACAGTATTTGTCAGCAGAATCTGGGAGCATCCTTGCAGGGACTCTCCCCGCGCTCCCGTATCCTGTTTCTGCAGCTGTTTTCCCCATTATTGATCTCATGACTGCTTTTGACGTCCCCATAAGATCCCCTGGTAAACTCCTTCCATCAGCTGAGCTCAGTGCCCGGAACAGTACTGCCCTTTGCTGCTATGCCATCTGTCATTTCCTGGTAATAACACACCACTTGCTCAGATTTCAGGTCTGATCACCTCTGTGTTAAGAATGAAATGATGGAACAGCTCACTGAAGGAGGCTGACCTGGAGCAGTGCATCTGGAAGGCTGGAGAGTGATGAAGACAGTGTGATGCTTCTGCATCTTCATATTGGTGCAGGGGCACCGAGCCTCCACGTCCACAAGACTTGTCAGTTGCCTGAGAAAGAGAGTTCCTGGAGCTCAGCACCCATCGTCTGGCTTTTCCAGTGCCTAGCATGTTCTGATACACGCTTGGCACTTCAAAACGTTTCACATGAGGAGGAGTGAGTAACTGTTTAGTGGTGGTGATCGATTTTTGCTAATGGAGATCAGCCAGTCAATTAATATTTTATTGAGCACCCGTGATGTGGCATTTTGTGCTTGGAGTTAGATTCCACGGAACTGTAGCAGAAGAAACAGTGGATTTGTGCATCATGCAGTGTCAATGTGAAGACTCAGGAATCTGTGGAGCCTTTCTAAGAGGGGTTTGGATCCTCCCACTAGTGATGACTGAAGGTTAGCGGTCCCAGGGCTCCTGATCCGGATTAAGCACAGTTGGGCAGACCAGGCAGTTTGGTCACTGTTACGGCAGGCAGTTTGCCAGGGCGCAGGGGTCACAGATGGGGGCAGGCAGCATGCAGTGTCAAAGGATCATGCGACAGCGCATCTGCCGCCGTTAGTGTGGCTCCCGGGGCTGGCTCTGTCTGAAGCCGCCTCTCAGTCCGTGAACTTAGGTGACAGTGGTCCCTTCCCACCTCTCCCTGTGCTCTGCTGTAACGGAGTCACCTGACTTTCCCTAATTAGGTCCCTTACAATCAACAGATTCTACAAGAAGGCCTTTTTGCCAGGACACACCAGGAATCTGAGTGCCCTAAGGGCAGTGGGCCTTCTCAGCACTGGTGCTACCATCCAGGGATGGGCCATGCCTTGTCAGGGACTCATTCATGATTGCTGGAGTCAATGGTTCCCACTTCCAGGGCCTCATTCTGCTTCAGTAGGAGTGTGGCTGCACCCCAGGACCTGGAATTCCAAGTGCATCCTGTCTTTTCTTTTCTTTAGTATTAATTTATCTATTTATTTTGGCTGCCCCAGGTCTTAGTTGCAGCACATGGGTTCTTTGAACTTCTTTAAGGCATGATGGAACCTGGACCCCCTGCATTGGACCACCAGGGAAGCGCCCCCACTTTGTCTTTTGTTTGCAGCAGCTCACATAACCAAGTGTTTATTTCAGAGGCCAGACGTGGTTATCTGTTGTCTTGAAAGCATGAAAAAGATTGGAAATAAATATCCCTTATAAAATTGTATCTTGGATCAGGTGCTTAAAGTTAGGTGAATCCTAGAATCAATCACTCTCTTAAAGAGTACATGGAATTCTTGATCCCATTTCCATTGTCTTTTATTAATCTATGTTTCATTAACAACCTATCCCTTAAATAGTAAACCCAGTGACTTTTAGCTCTAAGAGATTCATTTCATAACTACTTTTGTTGCAGTTATGCGTTTTCTCGACCTGTACTATGACCAGCTGTACTTTTCTATTGTACTTTGGTTTCTATTGTACCGGTTTTCTTGACTTGTACTTTTCTATTGTAGCATTTTATTGGGTCTGAGAACCTTCAAAGTATGCAACCCTAACTGCTACAACTGATTTTATGTGTCGCCATGTGGTTCTGGTAGTTAATGTGTGAATTCTCATTCTTTAGAATACTACAGAATGAGCCCTGTATATTTTGTTTTACATATAATTTTATAGGAATGTTTTAAACTGTAGTAATTCTTTAAGGGAAAACCAGATGCTCAGGTGGGTCAGCTGGCCGGCCCGCGCACACGCAGACGGAGGGCGCCCCTGCCCGGCAGGCGGAGTAGGCGGGGCCTCGGCCACGCGCGGGCTTGGAGGCGGGCTAGGGGCGGTGCCTTTTCTGGTTTGCGCGCGCGGCGGCGGCGGCGGCGGCGGCGGCGTGGGGAGACGATTGGCGGCCCTTGAACCGGAAGTGGTTGGCGGCGCGCGGGCTCTCGGCAAGACCTGCTGGCGCCGCGGCAGCTGCAGGATGGTGGGCGGCGGCGCGAAGCGTAGACTCCGCGGAGAGGGGCCGCAGGTACCGCGCGGGCGTCCGAGGGCGGCGTGGGCCCGAGGATCGTGCGGCCCGTTTGCCCCGGCTGGAGGTCAGGCCGCGCGCCGGGGCCGGAGCGAAGAGCGGCGCCGCGCTTCGCCTCTCCGCGTCCCACGGGGGCGGGCTGACAGCTCAAGGCCAGGTTACAGTCTCTGGGCCCAGCCCGGGGGCGACCACAGCCCGGGGTCCTCGGGGTCAGGTTGGCGCGGTCTGGGGGACCTCCCACGGGTGGCGGGTTGACTTGGCCCACTCCCCCTACACTACCCTCCCTGTCCCACTGGCCAGGTCGAGGGTAGGAAGCGCGCCTGCACCCGCAGGATGGCGTGTGGGGCCCTCCCGTGGAGCCGTACCCGAAGCGGGTGACTCGGGGGAGCGGTGTCGGGGCGCAGCGCCGAGCTCGGTCCGGGGCGCTCGGGGTAGGGAAGAGGGGCGCTCACTCGGAGGGGGTGTCTGCCCAGGCTTTCATGCTGTCTCACGTGCGTTAGCACTGCAAGAACGGGAAAGAGTAAAAGAGGGTTTCCAAAACTTCCTTCAGCCGCACTCTCAGTTGGGATGCAGGTGATGGCGGCGCGGGCGCGGGGAAGAGTTGGTTGGGGTGGTGAGCCAGTGCCTGAGGGCCAAGTTCTGGGCGACCCTTGCCCCGTCCCGCTTTCTAGGGATACAAGGGTAAATAAAGGATAAGGGCAGCCCTGAGGGGGACAGGTACTACGTAGTCCTGAACTCTAGTTACTGAGAATTTGGGGATCCTGAACTAGCATGTGAGCTCAGGCAGCACTGAAACGCTCTTTCCTCCCTTTAAAGGGGTGGTGAACTGCTCTGAGTGTTAGTGTCAGGAAAAAGCGTCAGAAATGAAAAGGAGGCCACAGAGGCTACGGTTAACCTAATATAGGTAGCAGTTAGGTATTCTGTGTTAGCACTGTTCTGTGTGTGTTTACAAATAATTTATTCCTTGTCACAGCCTATATAGATACTGCATAGGCCTTTTTTGTACCTGAGAAAATAGGGCACAGAGGTTAGATAACTCGCCCAAGGTGACAGAGCTGGAAAGGGCAAGAGTCAAGAATCTCCCTGGGCAGCCTAACCAGTATGCAAAATTGCCTTTCATCAAGGTACATTTAAAGCCTCTTCTTTCTAACATTTTAGATTTGCGCCTGTCTTTGAAAGTCTAGAGGGAGGGTGGGTTAGGGCTTGATGAGTTCCTGCTGTTGCCTGTTTGCAGTTGGAGAGGCAGCATACAGTGGTTGAGCACACCCCAACCCCCAACCCTGGAGCTGGCCCACCTGGGGTTCCATTGGGAGACCCAGGGCAAGTCACTTAACCTCAGTTTCCTCCTCTGTAGAGTGTGGCTAATAGGTACTTCTAAGGATTGGATGAATTACATCTCTAGGCGTTTAGAACAGTGGCAGGCACTGTAGTAACTGCATAACAAGTACTTATCACTAACAGTTCCTAATATCATCTTTATTGCTGTTAGTAGCACCATTGGGGCTTCCCAGGTGGCGCTAGTGATAAAGAGCAGCCTGCCAATGCAGGAGACTTAAGAGATGCTCCTGCGTCAGGAAGATTCCCTGGAGGAGGAAATGGCAACCCTCTCCAGTGTTCTTGTCTGGAGAATCCCAAGGACAGAGGAGCCTGGCAGGCTACAGTCCATGGGGACACAACCGAAGTGACTTAGCATGCACAATAACACCATCAATTTTTCGATCCCATTTGATCAGCCAACCTGTGACACATTGTAATCTTTGGTGTAATCCAAAGGCCCACTTTGACCTCATCTGTTCAGTTATAGAACAGACACCTGGGAAGCCATTGCCCAGCCCAGGCCCTGAAAGGAGGACCATGACTCTTCATCTTCACAGTCCTCACCTGTCCTTTCTGCCCAGCTCCTTCCTGTCGCCCCCATTCAGTGCAGCTACAATCCTCAACTGTCTGTTTTTCCCTTGTCTTCTTATTTTGGCTTTATCACCCATGAGTTTATTATGCCTATCTGAACAGTATGTTTTGAACTTCATAAAATGGCTGTCATGCTGTATATAATCTTTGGGGATTTTTTTCTTCATTTAATGTTAATATTGATTCATATTGTGTGCGGCTGTTTCCTTTTCACTAAGTGTAATACTGCTTTTTGAGCCCTCTGAACCCACAGTCACAGAAAGCTAACCAATCTGATCACATGGATCACAGCCTTCTCTAACTCAATGAAACTAGGCCATGCTGTGTAGGGCCACCCAAGATGAAAGGGTCATGGTGCAGAGTTCTGACAAAATGTGGTCCACTGGAGAAGGGAATGGCAGACTACTTTAGTATTCTTGCCTTGAGAACCCCATGAACTGTATGAAAAGGCAAAAAGATAGGACACTAAAAGATGAACTCCCCAGATTGGTAGGTGCCCAGTAAACTACTGGACATCAGCGGAGAAATAACTCCAGAATGAATGAAGAGAGAGTCAAAGCAAAAACAACACCCAGTAGTGGATGTGACTGGTGATGGAAGCAAGGTCCAATGCTGTAAAGAGCAATATTGCATAGGAACCTGGAATGTTAGGTCCCTGAAGCAAGGCAAACAGGTGATACCAAGAGTGAACATCAACATTTTAGGAATCAGTGAACTGAAATGGACTGGAATAGGTGAATTTAACTCAGATGACCATTATATCTACTACTGTGGGCAAGAATCCCTTAGAAGAAATGGAGTGGCCATCATAGTCAACAAGAGTCCAAAATGCAGTACTTGGATGCAATCTCAAAAACGACAGAATGTTCTCTGTTCATTTACAAGGCAAACCATTCAATATCACAGTAATCCAAATCTATGCCCCAACCAGTAATGCTGAAGAAGCTGAAGTTGAATGGTTCTATGAAGACCTACAAGACCTTCTAGAACTAACACCCAAAAGAGATGCCCTTTTCATCACAGGGGACTGGAATGCAAAAGTAGGAAGTCAAGAAACACCTGGAGTAACAGCAAATTTGGCCTTGGAGTACAGAGTGAAGCAGGGCAAAGGCTAATAGAGTTTTGCCAAGAGAACGCACTGGTCATAGTAAACACCCTCTTTCAAAAACACAAGAGAAGACTCTACACATGGACATCACCAGATGGTCAACACTGAAATCAGATGATTATATTCTTTGCAGCCAAAGGTGGAGAAGCTCTATACAGTCAGCAAAAACAAGACCGGGAGCTGACTGTGGCTCAGATCATGAACTCCTTATTGCCAAATTCAGACTTAAATAGAAGAAAGTAGGGAAAACCACTAGACCATTCAGGTATGACCTAAATCAAACCCCTTATGATTATACAGTGGAAGTGAGAAATAGATTCAAGGGTTTAAATCTGATAGACAGTGTGCCTGAAGAACTATGGATGGAGGTTCATGACATTATACAAGAGGCAGAGATCAAGACCATCCCCAAGAAAAATAAATGCAAAAAGGCAAAATGGTTGTCTGAGGAGGCCTTATAAATAGCTGTGAAAAGAAGAGAAGCGAAAGGCAAAGAACAAAAGGAAAGTTATATCCATTTGAATGCAGAGTTCCAAAGAGTAGCAAGGAGAGCTAAGAAAGCCTTCCTCAGTGATCAATGCAAAGAAATAGAGGAAAACAATAGAATGGGAAAGACTAGAGATCTCTTCAAGAAAATCAGAGATACCAAGGGAACATTTCGTGCAAAGATGGGCACAATAAAGGACAGAAATGGTATGGACCTAACAGACGCAGAAGATATTAAGCAGAGGTGGCAAGAATACACAGAAAAAATGTACAATAAAGATCTTCACAACCCAGATAAATCAGGATGGTGTGATCACTCACCTAGAGCCAGACATCCTAGAATGCGAAGTCAGGTGGGCCTTAGGCAGCATCACTATGAACAAAGCTAGTAGAGGTGATGGAATTCCAGTTGAACTCTTTCAAATCTTAAAAGATGATGCTGTGAAAGTACTGCACTTGATATGCCAGCGAATTTGGAAAACTCAGCAATGGCTACAGTACTGGAAAAGGTCTTCATTCAAGTCTCAAAGAAAGGCAGTGCCAAAGAATGCTCAAACTACCACACAATTGCACTCATTTCACATGCTAGTAAAGTATGCTCAAAATTCTCCAAGCCAGGCTTCAACAGTACTTGAACCGTGAACTTCCAGATGTGGAAGCTGGATTTAGAAAAGGCAGAGGAGCCAGAGATCTAATTGCCAACATCGAAAAAGCAAGAGAATTCCAGAAAAACATCTACTTCTGTTTTATTGACTATGCCAAAGCCTTTGACTGTGTGAATCACAGTAAACTGTGGAAAATTCTGAAAGAGATGGGAATACCAGACCACCAGACCTGCCTCTTGAGAAACCTGTATGCAGGTCAGGAAGCAACACTTAGAACTGGACATGGAACAACAGACTGGTTCCAAATAGGAAAATGAGTATGATAAGACTATATATTGTCACCCTGCTTATTTAACTTACATGCAGAGTACATCACGAGAAACGCTGGGCTGGAAGAAGCACAAGCTGGAATCAAGATGGCCGGGAGAAATATCAATAACCTCAGATATGCAGATGACACCACCTTTATGGCAGAAAGCGAAGAAGAACTAAAGAGCCTCTTGATGAAAGTGAAAGAGGAGAGTGAAAAAGTTGGCTTAGAGCTCAACATTCAGAAAACTAAGATCATGGCATCCGGTCCCTTCACTGCATGGCAAATAGATGGGGAAACAGTGAGAGACTTTATTTGGCGGGGGGCTCCAAAATCACTGCAAATGGTGACTGCAGCCATGAAATTGAAAGACTCTTGCTCTTTAGAAGAAAAATTATGACCAACCTAGACAGCATATCAAAAAGCAGAGACATTACTTTGCCAACAAAGTTCTGTCTAGTGAAAGCTATGGTTTTTCCAGTAGTCATGTATGAATGTGAGAGCTGGACTATAAAGAAAGCTGAGTGCCAAAGAATTGATGCTTTTGAACTGTGGTGTTGGAGAAGACTCTTGAGAGTCCCTTGGACTGCAAGGAGACCCAGCCAGTCCATCCTAAAGGAAATCAGTCCTGAGTATTCACTGGAAGGACTGATACTGAAGCTGAAACTCCAGTACTTTAGCCCTGATGAGAACTGACTCATTTGAAAAGACCCTGATGCTGGGAAAGATTGAAGGCAGGAGAAGAAGGGATGACAGAGGATGAGATGGTTGGATGGCATCACCGACTCAACGGACATGAGTTTGAGTAAACTCCAGGAGTTGGTGATGGACAGGGAGGCCTGGCGTGCCGCAGTCCATGGGGTCACAAAGAGTTGGAGTCGACCGAGCGACTGAACTGAAAACTCCATTGTTTGAAAATCCTATAACCATTCTCCTGTCAATAGGCATTTTCAATTGTCCTGTTTTCCCCTTATAAAACAGTACCATCAGATACCTTTCTATGTGTATCATCTGGTTCAGAAATGCACTTTGCAGACTTTAAATGATACCTAAAGTTAGAAGGTCAACTTGAGCCTGAAGGAAGAATGTAAATGTGAGAAACACCAGATTAGGATTTCTCAGTCTTGGTTCTGTGGACATTTGGGCCAGTTAAGCGTCTCTTATTGGGCCTCTCCTGTGTTGTAGGATGCTTAGCAGCGTCCTGGCCTCCACCCACTAGAGTAGCAGTAGCACACGCTCCCTCCCAAATTTGTACAACGAACAAGGTCTCCAGACACTGCTGAGCGTGTCCCCGTGGAGGCAGGATGGCTCAGGTGGAACAACCCTGATGTAGATGGAAAGGAAGGACAGGAAGGAAAGTTACTAGGAGGAACAGTACCTACCACTCCTCAGAGACTGAAGATGGGTAACTTTCCACCAGGAATTTTATCTCTGCAGAAGTGGGTCAGGTTTCTAATAGGCATTGGAAAGCCAGCCTACTTACAGAATGCACCTGTATTGCAGAGATGCCGGAGGGAATTTTATGACCAATCTGGCATTAAAGGACCTTTTCTGAAATAATTGTTTTAACTGTTTTAACCTCTCATATCCAGTTATATCTGACAATTTCCTTCTGGTATGATTACTTAGTCTGTTTAAACAAGAGGCATGATGGCATCCTGTTTACCCAAACAAGGCGAAACCTGCTCTTTTTTTTTCTTTTTTTATTTCATTTTTTGTTTTGTATTGGGGTATAGCTGATTAACAGTGTCGTGATAGATTCAGGTGTTCAATGATGGGACTCAGCCTCACATACACATGTATCTGTTCTCCCTGCAAACTCCCCTCCCATCCAGGCTCTCATGTAAGTTTCAGCAGAGTTCCATGTGCTCTATAGGAGGTGCTTGTTGGTTATCCGTTTTAAATATAGTAGTGTGTTCATGTCCATCCCAAACTCTTACTGTCCCTTTCCCCGCATCCTACCCCACCCCCAACCATAACTTCATTCTCTCAAGTCTGTAAGTCTGTTTCTGTTTTGTAAATAAGTTCATTTGTATCATTTCTTTTTAGATTCCACATATAAGGGATGTCAAAGGATATTTCTCCTCTGTCTGAGTTCAGTCAGTGTGACAATCTCTGTATCTATTTATGTTGCCACAAATGACAGTATTTTATTCTTTTTAATGGTTGAGTAATACTCCATTATATATACACACCACATCTTTATCCCTTCCTCTGTTGATGGACTTTCAGGTTGCCTCCATGTCTTGGCTGTTGTAAACAGTGCCTCAGTGAACATTGAGGTACATGGATCCTCTCAGATCTTGTTTTACTCTGCATATATGCCCAAGAGCGGGATTGCTGCATCATACGGTAGCTCTATTTTAGTTTTTTCAAGGAATCTTCATACCGTCCTCCATGGTGGCTGTACCAGTTTATATTCCCACCAACAGTGTAGGAGGGTTCCCTTCTCTCCACACTCTCCAGCATTTATTGTTCGTGGATTTTTTGAAGATAGCCATTTTGACTGGTGTGAGATGATACCTCATTGTCGTCTTGATTTGCATTTCTCTATTTAGCAAAGTTGAATATGTTTTCATGTGCCTCTTGCCCATCTGTATGTCTTCTTTGGAGGAGTGTCCATTTTTTGACTGGGTTGTTTGTTTTGATGTTGTTAAACCTCATGAAGTGTTTGTAAATTTTGAAGACTAATCCCTTATAGGTTATATTACATGCAAGTATTTTCTCCCAGTCAGTGGGTTGTCTTTTCATTTTTTTTAATTGTGTTCTTTGCCGTGTAAAAGCTTTTGAGTTTAAGTAGGTCCCATTTGTTTATTTTTGTTTTTGTTTCCATTATTCTGGGACATAAATCAAAAAAGATATGCCGCATATATGTTAATAGTGCCTGGTCTCACATTTAGGTCTTTAATCTATGTGGGTTTATTTTTGTGTGTGGTGTTAAAAAATGACCTAATTTCATTTTCTTATAAGTAGCTGTCCAGTTTTACCAGCAGCATTTACTGAAGAGGCTGTCTTTCCAACATTGTGTAGCATTGTCCCCTTTGTTGTAGGTTAATTGGCCATAGTTGCATGGGTTTATTTCTGGGTTTTCTATCCTGTCCCATTGATCTATATTTCTGTTTTTGTGACAGAGCCATACTGTTTTGATGACTTTAGCTTTGTAGTATAGTCCAAAGTCAGGGAGTCTGATTCCTCCAACTTTGTTTCTCTTTTTCAAGACTGCTTTAGCTATTTGGGGTCATTTGTGTCTCCATGGAAATTTTAAGATTGTTTGTTCTAGTTCTGTGAGAAATTGGTAATTTGATAGGGATTGCACTGAATCTGTATATTGCTTTGAGTAATACAGTCATTTCAACAGTATTGACTCTTCTAATCCACAATCATGGTATATCTTTCCATCTGTTTGTATCTTCTTCAATTTATTTTGTTAGTGTCTTAACAGTTTCCACAGTATGGGTCTTTTGCCTCCTTGGGTAGGTTTGTTACTTGGTATTTTATTCTTTTTGATACAATGGTAAGTGGAATTGTGTTTTTAATTTCTCTTTCTGATCTTCTGTTGCTAGTGTATAGAAGTGCAACAGACTCCTGTGTGTTAATTTGCATCCTGCGACGTCAGCGGGCATGTTGATGAGCGCTGGTAGTCTTCTGGCAGCAGCTTTAGGGTCTTCTGTGTGTACAGTCATGTTGGCTGCAGACAGTGACTTCTTTTCCAATGTGGATTCCTGTTCTTTCTTTCTCTTGTCTGATTGCCGTAGCTAGTACTTCCAAAACTGTATTGAATAAAACTGGCAAGAGTGGACATCCTTGTAGGCATTCTTGTCTTGTTCCTAATCTTAAATGAATGCTTTCAGCTGTTCATCACTGAGTATGATGTTGGCTGTAGGTTTGTCATATATGTGGTCTTTATTATGTTGAGGTGTGTTCCCTCTGTGCTCACTTTCTATAGAGTCTTTATTGTAAACAGCTGAATTTTGTCAGTTTTTTTATGCATCTGTTGAAATGATCATGTTTTATTCTTCAGTTATAGTATGGTGCATAACACTGATTTGCAAATACTGAAAAATCCTTGCTACCCTGGGATTAATCTCACTTGCTCATGGTGTATCATCCTTTTCATGTATTGTTGGGTTTGGTTTGCTAGTATTTTGTTGAAGCTTTTTTGCGTCTGTATTCATCAGTGATACTCGCCTGTAACTGTCTTTTTTTGTGTGTTGTGTCTGGTTTTGGTCCAGGGTGATGGTGGCTTCATCGAGAGTGTTTGGAAGTGTTCCTTTCTCTATAGTATATGGCGACATAAACTTGGTGAACCTGATCTTGGAACTTCAGAAGTGCAGGGGAACGTCTCTCGAAGGGGCTGCAGTCTCTCACAGTGACAGTTGAATGGACTGTTAGTAAATGATGAATTGTGTCTCTTTAAAACTCACACTGGGATTTCCCAAGTGGCACAGCAGTAAAGAATCCATCTGCAATGCAGAAGATGCAGGTCTGATCCCTGGATTGGGAAGATCATTTTGAGTAGGAAATGGCAACCCACTCCAGTATTCTTGCCTGGAAAATATTGTGGACAGAGGAGCCTGGTGGGCTATAGGCTATGGGGTCCCAAAGAGTCGGACATGACTTAGCACAGCATACACACCTGTGAAGGCATCTGGTCCTGGACTTTGGTTTGTTGGGAGTTTCTTAATAAACATAGTTTGCAGAGTTGGTGATTGACCTGTTCATATTTTCTGTTTTTCTTCCTGGCGCAGTTTTGCAAGGCTGCATCTTCCTAAGACTTTGTCCATTTCTTCTAGGTCGTCCGTTTTATTGGTGTATCGTTGCTCCTAGTAGTCTCTCATGATCTTGGTGTTTCTGTGGTGTCCATTGTAACTTCTTTTTCATTTCTCATTGTATTGGTTTGAGTCCTCTCCCTTTTTTCCGTGATGAGTCTGGCTAAAGGTTTATCAGTTTTGTTTATCTTTTCAAAGAATCAGCTTTTAGTTTTGTTGATCTTTGGTGGTGTTTCCTTTTGTCTCTGTTTCCTTTATTTCTGCTCTGATCTTTATGATTTCTTCCCTTATACTAATTTTAGGTTTTGTTCTTCTTTCTCTAGTTGCTTTAGGTGTAAGATTATTTGAGATTTTTCTTGTTTCTTGAGGTAAGATTCTATTGCCATAAACTTCCCTCTTAAAACTGCTTTTGCTGCATCCCATAAAACCCTGCCCTTTTCTTATTCCTCATTTCTTGCTCTTTACCTTTTCTTTTATACATTTTGGTTTTTTGCTTTCTATGTTTCTATTATCTTAGAGAGATGTGTTTAGATATTTGTTGTGTGTGCCCCTCCTAACACCAATATATTATAAACTGTTCTTTTATCCCTTGCCCGAAAGAATCCCCAGATTTTACTCAAACACCATATATAGAGTTTTAAAGAAAATGCATGTATCTCATAGAGTTGGGTGAATAAGATGAGCGATTTTGTTAAATAGTCCACATTGCTGAAATTACTTTTAGAGAAACTGAGTTTTGTGTGCTGATTTTCAGTGTGAAAAACCGGCCGATGTGAAGAAGAGTAAGTCCTGTGAAGCTGATGTGCCCAGTGACCTTCGAAAAGAGGTGGAAAGCCATTACAGGCTTCCCCTGCCTGAAGATTTCTACCACTTCTGGAGGTTCTGTGAAGGACTTGACCCTGAACAGCCAGCTGGTGAGTGCTCCAGCACCTTTCTCCTGCTGCTGCCAGTGGAAAAGGCAGTAGGAAGCTGGACTCAGGGTGTAAACAGTTCATAGAAAAGGGGCTTCCCCAAAGAGGTGTGAAGTCAGAGAAGCAGAAGGTAATGGTGCCACTGTGACCCGTTAGCCTAGCAGAGGTGCATCACCCCGGTGTGCTCTGGTGAGCGGCTGGGGGAGACGGGCGCACACTCTGACCCTGAGCGCGACCTGGCAGCTGCTTCTAGGAGCCTGTGTACGGACGCAGTGACCCCAAGCCTGTGTTAACAAGAGGTAGAAAGCGGTATGTGTGCTCATAGTCACATCTGTTCAGTGGACTGTATGTATAGTTTCAGAAGAATCCGGCAGATTTGTAGGCTGTAATAAAGCATCGTGCCTGGAATATTTTAAGTGAATAAAGAGGCCGCGTATAGCTTTTGCTGCGTTAGTATTGCGTCAGGAACATACGCAGCCACGCACACAGATGTACACCACACACAGACATACAGACACAACGCGCACACACAGGCACAAGCACGCATCCCTGTGTCCTTTCTCTGTGGGCATACTGTCCCGAGAAGCTACACCAAAAACGGGTAATGTTGCAGCAGTTACTTTTCCCTGTTACCCGTTTGTACTGGTGGAGTGTCTTCGTGCGGTGCAGGGAAGCACTCCCTAGACTATAGACAGGAATGTATACTGGGAGAGAGCTGGGCTTGGGCTGTGTTATCCACACACTGTGACCGTGCCGCAGCAACCTGTCTACAGATATTCACAGATGTGAACACGCGTGTTAGCAGAGATGGTCGCTGAAGCAGTGTTTAGAATGAAAAGGTAACAAACAGTAAATGCCTATCAGTAGAGTGGACATTTTCTTTAAAGAAACATTTAACATTTAACAGCCTGAGAAACTACTCAGGATTTAAGTGAGAACAGGATGAAGAACAAAAAGCAGAGTACGAACAGCAGGGTCTCCCTTTATAGCTCTATCTCATATCTGTTCATGGAGGGGATATTATTTTTCCCCCTCCAAGTCGACTGTCTCCGTGCCCTTCTTCTCACTGTTGGCCCTTCCAGTTCTCCCTCCGAGGCATCCTGGGCTCCGGTCTTGCCTGCACGCCTCCCTGCCCCTGCGGGAAGCAGAGGGGCCTGTCATAAGCGTGCACACCTGGCAACTCTGATCAGTGACTGGAGAAGGACGTGGATTCAGCCTGGGTTAGGGTGAGCCAGGCGGAGCGCCCAGGAGGCCAGGAATCGAGACTGATCAGCATTTGAGGTGGGGGAGGCAGGAAGTACTTTAATTAAACACTTTTGTAGTTAAATTACTTGTCCTCACGGGCTAGCCCTCTTGCCTCTCCCTTGGTCTGGGTGCACTTAGATTTTTGAGGCAACAGCTACATTCCATAGTAATGAGACAAGCTAAACGTCTGCAGCTCTAATAGGCCCCCAGGAACACAGAACTGTCCTGGTTGGGCCAAAGTCAGAAACAGCAGGAGTATTTGAAATGTCCTCAGTGGTAAAGCTACAAGGAAATCATAAATGTAAGGGCCACGTCTTCACTGCTCTGATTTCTTTTCCATAGTGTTTACAGCAGACATCTTCACATGACTGAAGACTTCTTTCTTTTACTTTAGAAGCTCTTTTTAAAGACAGTTGCTTAGAACTATTGTTCTGAATGAAAAGCACTATTTTCTGCTTCCTTTAAGTAAACTTGCTTAATTTATAGATTCACTATCTGCAAGCCTTGGACTTCGATTAGTGGGTCCTTATGATATCCTTGCCGGAAAACATAAAATAAAGAAAAAATCAGCAGGTTTGAATTTTAACCTTCACTGGAGATTTTACTATGATCCTCCTGAGTTCCAGACCATTATTATTGGAGACAGTAAAACTCAGTTCCACATGGGGTATTTCAGGTAAGGCTCATTTCTTCTAAAATATAGCTTTGTCACTGTTCAGTCACTAAGTCGTATTTGAGTCTTTGTGACCTCATGGACTGTATTCCGCCAGGCTCTTCTGTGCATGGGGTTCTCCAGGCAAGAACACTGGAGTGGGTTGCCATGCCCTCCCCCAGGGGATCTTCCCGGCCCAGGGGTTGAATTTGAGTCACCTGCACTGGCAGGCAGATTCTTTAGCGCTGAGCCGCAAGGGGAGCCCTTACTTCTCCTAGAATACAGCGACTGTCCCTTTTATGAGTGCAAGCATTCACTGGCCTCCCCAAGGTGAAGGGCATGTACCTTCTGTTGGTAGGCCGTCTGCTGTTCTAACCTGCTGACCTACCGTGGAGTGGATGAACTTGTTAAGGCCCAACCTCATCAGTTTTTCTGCTGTGCTTATAAACTTCCTTTTGGGCTCAGAAGAGCTCTTTTTGCCCAGGAAAGGTAATTCAGAGCAGCTGCTGTGACTTAAGTTAGCTATGTGCTTCCGGGGGCCATGGAACTAAGAATGCACTTTGGAGCAGACTGGTCCTCTTGTTTATCATTTGAGTGGCCCTGTACCAGTCCCCAGTGCCTGTGACTTTCTGTGACTCGGTTTTATTCCACACGCCTAACAAGAATATCTGGGGGGTAAATGGATACATGCAAGATGCTCAGAAGTAGAGCTGGTGGGGGCGGGGATCCCTTGTCCACTTGAGAGGTGCTGTTGTTGACGGCGGGGTGAGGGGGACAGAACGTGGAGGGAATGTAGGGGTAACATGGGCACACGGGGCTGGGCCGGGCCCTGGTCCGCTGGCCTCCCACTGCCTAAGGTCCAGGACCTTAGCTGAGTCACCTGGTCTCCCTGGGTCATTTCCTCAGTCACACAGTAAAGGGATTTGGTTGTCTGTATGCTTCCAGCCCTTTCACCACAAATATTCTGTGACCCCCCCTGTCTCGTTTCTTTTTTGCTTCTCCACCTTCTTTCTTTTTCATAGACTGTAAAACTGGGGCGGGATGATTGTATGTAATTTCACCTCCTTTTGACAAGCTATATTCCACCTTTCTTTGTGTTTAGCTGTAAAAGTAACTAGGTCTTAAGAATCTTAATTTTAGGTTCTGTTATATAAATGAGATTTGTCATGGATATTCCTAAGAAGCCTAGAACTTAAACCTAGCAAATTCATTAGCAATTTTAAAAGACATGCAGATATAAATTCTTATTTTCAGACCTAAAATCCTCCCTTCTGATAAGTTATGGGCAGCTAAATTTTTACTTCATTTCATTTAAACAGGGATTCTCCTGATGAACTTCCTGTATTTGTCGGTACAAATGAAGCAAAGAAAAATTGTGTGATTGTTCAAAGTGGAGATAATGTGTTTGCTGCAGTCAAGTAAGAAAATATTTCACTACCTCTCCTATTGATAATATTTGTTTACAATTTTTATACCTTATCAGTCTGTCTCTGATGGGAATTGAGATTTAAAAAAATTTTTAGAGCATTTCCATGAATTTTGCAGACTTTCCTTGCATACACACTTCATCTTTTCACCAAACAATAGACTGTTTTCTGACTCCTTATTTAATGAAAATGTTACTTAAAACTTGACCTTATTTGTCCCATGGCAAAGTCACAGGATTTTCAGGCATCTGACTTTAAACACAGTCATGGCAAGCTCCTTCTGAGACGCTGTATTATGTGGAGTGTGACTCGCACAGGAGGCTGAGCGTCGTGAGGCAGGCAGCCGCACATCCTGGGGGCAGGGTGGGAGTGAGGGGCCGTGGGGGGGTGTTGCTGACCCAGCCCGCTGGTGGGTGGGGTCTGCCCCCCAGGGAAGAGCTGGGGAGTGGGGCTCTGGGACCACATTGTCTGGCAGGATCTGGGCCAGTGAGAGGGAGCCCCTTGCCTGCCGTCCCTTGACACTGGGGACAGGGGACGGGACAATTATGTGCCTCTGCAGCCAGTGGTGCTGGATCTGGTCTCCACGCTCTGATATCAGGGCCTGTCTTCACTGGGGCCGGGCGGCATGAGCTGAGGCACAGGGTGGGCGTGGCAGGGGCACCTTGCTCTGTCCTGGGCAGCGGCAGGCCCCGTCCGCAGCAGCTGTGCAGTGGACAGTGTGATAGAGTGAAGAAGGCATCTGACTCGCCTTAAATACGAGTAGATCATGTTTGTGTGACGTCTCTTAATCACCTGCTTTTAAACAGACTGACTCCCTGTGCTGCTGTGGCCCAGGTTTGCAGGAGATAGAACTCAGCCTTAGTCTGTCAGCGCATCTGCAGGACCTCTGTGTGTGCAGGCCGCTGCATCTGAAGGGCGGAGTGCCCGAAAGGCTCCTCTCTCTCCTGGCAGCTCTGACGTTTATGGGAGATGTGGCTTGCTCTTTATATTTTATATGGTTCTTCACACCCTTCAGATGTATTGTTGTGTTTAAACTGTGCCATCTTTGTTGCAAACTGCAGTTGTTTATTTCCTTGTCCGTCTCCTGCACGGACGTGTGAGTTCTTAAGAGAGAGGCTCTTTGCTGTGCATGACGCCTGCTCTGAGTCAGATATTCATTCCACAGACTCTGACAGCAAAACCACCAAGTTTCCTTTCGTCTTACTCGTCTTACTAAAAAGAAAGTTCAGTTATTATCTAAAATAATACAAGGTTGTTCTGGCATTTTAGAACACAGAAGAAAGAAAACAAAAATCCATAAGGTGATAAATTTATAATTTAGGTGAAGACCAGCAAGGATTTGAATAGCTAATGTTATTCAAAAAATGTTTTGTACTTCAGTAATTTTTATCAAACATAAATATGTTTGATGAAGTATTATAATACTTTTATAGATTATAATACTTTTCATGTATTATAGATTATAATACTTTGTGTATATTTAGTATAATTTTTTGAGACTTTATTGAAATCCATTAATGAAAATAATTTCTATATGAGCCTGGGTAAGGTGTTTTCAGGCAGACCATTTGTTTAAAACAGATTATTTATGCCCAGTGAAACTAGCTTTCTTTGTGTAAGATTTAATAGTAGCCCAAGAAAATGCAAGTTTGGCTAACAAAGGGGAGTAAAAGTTAAAGGATGGTGTTTATGGTGTGAGAAATCTTTCTGCTGTGTTAATTGGCAAAACGTTTATGGAGAGCAGTTGGAATACGGTGGTTTATATATTTTTTTCAAAGATTTCTTCACATATAATGAAGGTTGCCAGGTACTGTGCTGCACCTTAAATTAGTAAGTCCATTCCTAGCTCCTTATCTGAAGAAGTTTTGGGTTCGTACACAGATATCTGTGTATATTTCAGGTTATTTATTAAAAAGAAGAGTTGAGGGAAAATGCACATTTCCCTCAGTAGAGAAAATTAGATAAGTAGAGACTATCCATGCAGTGTAGCACCAGGATATTGATCCGTCAGTTTTGGGAGGTGTTGATACACCATGTGAGGAGGTCCGGTAACGGAATGGTTTGGAAAGGTTCCCGTTTCACGTCTGGAACGCACACAGGAGTCTGGATAGACTGGAGGTTTTAAAATACGTATCTATACAACAAAATTAGAAGTTATTTTCTTTATTCTCTTCTTTCTTTTCCCTAAAATAATTGTAGCAGTAGTCTGGACCTCACATACCTCCTGAGAGGTCTCCGAGACCGTGGGGTACACAGGCCACTCTGGGCACTGCTGTTTAGTTAATGGTTTGAGGCCCGCACATGGGAGCTTCCCCTCAGCTGCTGCTCCTCAGCTCCTCCAGAGCAGGACTCGGCAACCTTTTTTAAAACTTCCTGTTACAGATAAATCTGAGTGTAGCCCAGAGGTGCACTTCTGTAACTCTAATTAAATGAACATTCATCTCAGTGGATGTTTAATGGGCGCTCACTTTGATTGGGGCCCAAAGACCATTGAAAACGTTCCCTACTTTAATGTGAGTATGGCCAGAGTGTCCAGTCTCGGGCCGAGTTACCCTGTTAAACGTGCTCTTCTCTCCCCTGCGCCCCAATGCCCTCTGCTGCCCTGCCCCACCGTCACAGGCCACAGCTCGCACGCAGTGGCTCTGAGTAGAGTCCTTGACATAGGAACCCAGGAGGTGCGGACGCGTGCTCAGGTCCGGAACCATGACTGCGCGGCGGCTCTCAGGCAGTGGGGTGTGGGGCCTGCCCGCCGGCTCAGGGGCCGTGAGGGGCGCTCTGGGTGGTCGGGGGGGTGTTCTCCCCCCCGACGGGCCGGCGGCAGCGGGTGAGCAGTGGACAGTGCGTGGTCACAGCAGTGCCACGACGCACATCAGGCCCTGGGCTGGGCACCGTCTGCTCGATGCCCTGTGTGGCCGGGTGGGAAGCGCGGAGAAGGCACGTCTGCACGCCTGGGCGTTAGCGTCTGTCTCAGCGAGAACGGCCCTGTGGGACCAAGTGCTGAGCTCCGCTGTTTTCCACTTCCACTGGAGAGAGTGGCCGGCAGACAACCGGGTATTTTGACCTGAGTGTTCGGGAGCCGTTTTCTCAAGTGAACTGTAGAAAACAATTGACTGTTTGCTGTCAGTTCTAAAAATTCAAGATTTCAAAAGCAAACATTAGAACTGGGGGAAGTTCTGACCCGCCTTGTGAGCGTGGCGGCTGTTCGCTCCCTGAAGACTTGGCTAATGTGATGGGTGCTGGTGTGCTGTGGTCTCCCACACTGACGGGATGGGGAAAGTCTGCTGGGATGGAGAACTTCACTCTGGGGAAGCGCTCCATAGCCTAGTGAACTGATGTCTTCCCCATGAGCACCGCCGGAGTCTCTTGAGGTCCAGGTTCCATGGAACAGCACAGGACGTTCTGGCCCTTTCTGCGGGCACATCTCAGCTCCGAACACCACAGAGCAGTGTCGGAGCGCAGGTTTGAAGCTGAGACAGAAGCTGAACAGGAGCAGAAACGGTCCCGTTGGGCAGCAGGGATGGGGGCCAGAGCCAAGGGCCGCCAGTAGGGGTGGGCCTGAGGGGGCAGGGGGAGTGAGGGTCGGGGCCCCAGGCCCGCCGCCGTGTGCCCAGCTCTGTGCAGCCGTGCTGACAGACAGACCCCCTGACTCACGGCTGCCGCGGCCAGACACAGTTTGCTGGGGCTTTGCTGTAGTTGGGAGACGCTGATCCTGGCGGTCCTGGCTCCTGTGGCGCTCTAACCCGTGCACACTCCTGTCAGCTTGGGTGCGGTGTGGTCCTCTGCCTCAGCCTCCTGATCTGCAATGTGGGGGTGAGAACAGTGCCCCAGCGGGCACCGCCCCGCGCCACTGCTGGGCAGGAGCGGCTTCCTCCCGCAAGCCTGGCAGTGGCTGCAGGAAGGGGCCAGCGTGTGTCCGGCGGGGCCGATCCCAGCTCTCGCCTGCGCCCTTAACTTCCTGCTCTCGTGGCAGAAGTCTTCTTCTTTAAGAAGTACTGAAGTACGGCTGGCTTGCGATGCCGTGTGAGTTTCTGCTGAGCAGCACGTGAATCAGTCAGACACACGTCCCGTTCTTCACATTTTCCTCCCGTGTCGGCCGTCACAGGCTGTCGTGTGGAGTCCCGCGTGCTGTATACAGTAGGTCCTTATTAGTTGTCTGTTTTATATAGTGTCTGTTTGTCACTCCCAACATTCCAGTTTATCCCCTACCTGCGGTGACCATGAGTTTGTTTTCTACATCTGTCACTCTATCTTTGTTTTGTAGGTAAGTTCATTTGTGTCCTATTTTTAGATTCCACATATAAATGGTATCACACTTCTTTTCCTCACTCCGCTCACTGTGATAGTCTCTGGCCGTCCATGCCGCACAGATGCCGTTGTTCCGTTCCTTTACTGCTGAGTAGTAATGGGCCCCACGTCGTCTTTATCCACTCCTCTGCTGACGGACGTTTAGGTTGCTTCCGTGTCCTGGCTGTTGTGAACTTGTGCAGGGAACATGGGGTTGCATGCACATCTTTTCAGATTATAGTTTTCTCTAGTGTATGCTCAGGAGTGCGATTGCTGCATCATACAGTAGCTCTGTTTTTAGTTTTTTGAAGACCCTCCACACTGTTCCCCGTAGTGGCTGCAACCAATTTACATTCCCACCAACAGTGTAGGAGGGTTCCCTTATCTCCACACCCTCTCCTGCATTCTTAACATACAATTATTTCCATAACTGGCAATAATATACTATTTCACATACCTTTAAAATTTATGTTGTGTACTTCGCTGATGGTCTGGTAATTAAGACTCTGTGCTTCCATTGTTGGGGGGCATGAGTCCAGTCCTCTGTGGGGGAACTAAGATCCCACATGCCTTATGTGCAACCAAAAAAATAAATAAAAAGTAAAAATAGTTACTCAAAAAATAAGTTACTTTGAATTGTGCTTTTGTATTAGCTTATAAAATAGTTTGCTTTCCTTTACATTTTTAAAATTTCTTAACACAGATTCGAAGGTAACATTTAAAAGAATTTGCTGATGTTTAAGTATGATAAAGGTCCTCTGGTTCTGCACAAGTGGAAAATCCTTCTTTGGAGTCTCCACATTCTTCTGTTACATCAGCCTTCTGCAAGGTTGTATGTCAGGTCCTAGCATCAAGTGATGTGACATAAACTTGGCTTAACCCCACTTTTTAAATACCTTATGTCTTGGTTGCAGACATCACGGGGATAAACAGATCTTGTTTGCTGTTTCTGACTGGCAGGTATTTATTAATACTGCTTTTCTCTTGTCTGAAGAATCTGTTAGGGACTTTGAGAGAATGCTGGTGATTATTCCACCGTCTGTTTCTCGGGGTTTGATGTCTGTAACTTGGCTCCCCTCAACTTCCCAGGGTCTGTGTGCTTAGTACAGTAGCGTACATACAAACAACGACTACATACTAATGAGGGCTTTTACTTCTTTTTCAGATTATTTTTGATGAAAAAACTTAAAGAAGTAACAGATAAAAAGAAAACTAGTCTCTTGAAAACCATAGATGAGAAACTTACAGAAGCAGCCAGAGAACTGGGGCTCTCCCTGGAACAGAGAACTGTGAGGATGAAGCAGAGAGACAAGAAAGTGAGTCTCATCTGTCGGTCTCTGCTGTTTCGGGGTGGGGGGCGGCGTTCCTCTCTCCTTTCCCGCTGGCCTGCACCTTCTCTCCTCCCTTCCTGAGGAGAGCTGCCCCTTCCTTCCGAGGGGCTGGGCTGGAGGAGTCCTGCGGGTGTGGCGGGCACGGGACGGAGCCCCCTCGCGGTGGTCGCAGAGCTCAGGCCAGGCCTGCCCAGTCTTTCTCTCATCTTGCTTTACCAGTCGCTCATTTCATATTAGAAGAAGAGCGGCTTTGTACCTCACGTTTGCTTACATTTCTTTATATAATAAAGAATATATATATTTTATAGAATATATATATTCTATATAATAGCTAAGGTTGGTTGATTTCATGCCAGGTGATTTTGGGTAGATTTGCAAAGATCTGCCTTACGGCTTTATAGTCAGCCCTGAGGGTAGCTGGCGTGTGGGCGACCTTGGTCCTGAGCTGTGTACTGGGGCATGTGAATTCCTCCAGGAAATGGTGTGAGAAGTCTTTTCTCCTTGCTTTATTGAGCCCACCAGCCTTCCTTTTGTGCCTGCTATGTGAGTGGGGTTTCATAAACAGCAAATACCTCTGGGATTGGGATCTGTTGGGTTTTTCACTTGTACCTGCCTGGGTAACTTAACAGAGAAGCTGAAAGAATTCTGCTTTGGGGCAAATGAGAATTCTCGGAGTCCGTCCTGATAACCTCTGGGGAGGAGGGACATTTGTTACTGGAGTCTGGACACCCAGTCTTCTCCAGCCTCTGAGCAGTGTCTCCTTCATCTGCATTCTCAGCCAAATGAAGTACTAGTCAACCCCGAATAAGCTAGTACTGGTAACTAAGTACTTTAGCTTAGTTATTAAAAATCCTACTCCAGTTCCTTTTCTGATCCTGACCGAACTGCTGGGGTGGGTGACTTTCAGGTAAGTTGTAGCCACTGAATTCCTGTCTTATCAGCTCTTTTAGTCCTTGAGGTCAGGAAATAGTTTCTAAAAATGTGCATGGGAATGAAACTCCCTGCATAGGGCATTTCCAGCTGCTCTAAGATTTCAGGTTGCTGTTTTACCACCAGGGGCCTTTTCCCACCTTAGAGTGAGGGGAGGGGAGCCTGTCTCACCCCATTGTGATGTAGCCTGGTGAACACATAAATAAAAAGGAAAAAAACTTAGAACCATGATTTCAACCATGGTGGTGATGGTTATGTCGTTTGCCTCCGTAAGTATGTAAAGTCGCCCAGTCGTGTCTGACTCTCTGCGACCCCATGGACTGTAGCCTCACAGGATCCTCCGTCCATGGGATTTTCCAGGCAAGAATACTGGAGTGGGTTGCCATTTCCTTCAGGGGATCTTCCCGACCCAGGGATCCAACCCCAGTCTCCCGCATTATAGGCAGCCGCTTTACCGTCTGAGCCACCAGGCAAGTCGGAAGTTGCCTCCATAAAGGCGCCCCAAAACTAGAAGCTGCCTGACTTAAGGGAAGTTTGCTGACAAGTCTGAATGCTTCTGGTGAAACGGGGACCTGCATTTCACAGACAGGCAGGAGTTCTGGCCATATCCCCTCCTGCCGGGCGGGCCCTCTGGCTCTCTGCCCAGCAGCTGTGGACTGAACTGACACCGCCCCCTGCCTCTGGCGGGGCACAGAAAGATGACTTCCATATGCTGACAGTTAATAAAAGCCAGTTATTTCACTGCTTTGTAATTACTTCAAGTGCTTGACTCCTACCTGATTTTAAAGGAAAGAAATAATAGTAAACTTCTGCCCTGGGGTCCAAATTTACTGAAATAAAAGGCACAGATTATATTTTGCAGAAGTCTTAAGGGTTGTATATGAGCTTTACTTGCCCCTTCTGTTGTTTTTGTCTATCTCCCCTGTTATTTTTGTGTTTTATTTAAGGTGGTGACAAAGACCTTTCATGGGGCAGGCTTGGTTGTCCCAGTGGATAAAAACGATGTTGGATACAGAGAGCTCCCTGAAACGGACGGTAGGGTATTATGTGGCCATGAGCATGTGTTAGTGTGTGGGGCGAGTTTCCTTGTGTTTAGTAGGTGGATACAGTTCCCCACCCCACCTGTAGTGATGAAGGACTCAGGCTCTGGGGTCAGGGAGGCTTGAACTGAACCAGTTGTATAACTTTATTAAACCATGTCTTCCATCCATCACATGGTGAGTGGCGGTGACTACCGTCTGTAGGGGTGTCTGGGAGTAACCCAGTATGTAATGTGCTTATTGTTAACACACTGCTTGCCTAACAGCGCTCGGAACAGTGTTTTTACAAGTTGAAACAATACAAGCCTATGGTCTAGGTGACTTTTCCTACTATTTCACAACCTTTGACGTTACGGTCAACTTACAGTATAGTAGTTACTGAAACAGCATGTGTTTGTGGACAGTTTTCCATCTGAATGTAGACTTTTTTAGCTTCTAGAAGCCCATCCTGAGTTCTTAAGTATAAGCACTCTTTGCGAATGGACTTTTCATACAGAAAACCTAATTGTTGCTTTGTTGAGAAGGAGGATAAAATCTCTCCTGAGCTCTCTGCCTGTCCCCTGCCCTTCGCCTTTCCTTTTGTCCTGGGAACACCCCTTCATCTGGCTCCCTTGGGAGGAGTGGGGTGGGGGGTGCAAACAAGAGGGCATCAAGATCAGAAATGGTAAAGCACTGTTTTTTTTAATTTGGATAAATGTTAAGCAGTTTTCTCTATTTTCCTCAAATTACATTTGTGCTGTGGCTCCCCACCCCCCACGCTGGTAAAGGTTTAATTCCACAGTGATTTGTCTCTTGTATGTCTTTTCCTGTACTGCTTTTTAAAAGCAAGTTAAACGAAGGCAAAAAGAGCAAACTTTACTGTCTATTAGGATTTTTTTTTTAATCCAACTTCTGGTGTGGATGAGCCCAGAGGTAGGCTCTGTGTATGCTCGGTCTCCATACTGTTTTTTATTTTTTCAACCCTTTAAAAATGAAAACACATTCTTATCTTGAGGACAGTTAAAAACAGGTGGGCCAGGCTTGGCCATGGTCTGTGCACCCTGGACTAGCCCAGGGAAAATCTCTGGAAGCTGGTGTGACTCCTGGTTGTAGTTAGACTCATGGAGAAACCATCACACTTTGCTGGAACAAGAAATGGTTTTAGTTAAGATTCGCACATAAAAACGCTTAAGTAAAACAGCTGATGTGAGTTATATCACCAAGGCAGGAGGCCCCCAGGGACAGTGTCACGGGCAGGCGTGGGTGCTCACAGGTAACACCGCATCCCTGCTCTCTCAGCCAGCCTCAGGAGAATCTGCAGGACAATTGTGGAGGCCCCAAGCGACACTGACAGACTCCAGGCCTTCGCCCCTGTCCAGGAGATGGTGACCTACGTGCAGTTCGCTAATGATGAGTGTGACTATGGGATGGGGCTGGAGCTGGGGCTGGACCTCTTCTGCCACGGTTCCCACGTGAGTGAGCACCCTGCCCTCCCCCCACACCCCCCTGCTCGTCTGTATCCCCGAGTCCAGCATGGGGAGTGGGGGGTCGGGGAGACTCAGCTGGAATTTTAAAATGAACTTTTTGAAATGATTTTAAGCAAAGTCTTAAAAGAGTCTTGAGTTCTAAGAACATCTCTTATTTGAGGTTCATCTTATGTTCTGGCCAAGGTGAATAACCAGGACTTTTTTGACCTCAGATATATATTAACATGGGGCTTCCCAGGTGGCTCAGTGGTAAAGAAACCCGCCTGCCAGTGCAGGAGATGCAGGTTCGATCCCTGGGTGGGGAAGATCCCCTGGAGGAAATGGCAACCCACTCTAGTCTTCTTGCCTGGAGAATCCCATGAACAGAGGAGCCTGGTGGGCTACAGTCCTCAAAAAGAGTTGAACATGACTTAGCAACTCAACAAATGTTACAGTGACCTATTAGCTATGTACACAGCGTCAGTGTGACACATGCACCTAATTGGGCTCCCTCTCACTTGCCATAGCGGATCTGTTCTGTGCTAGATGAAGAGTAAATGCTGTTTGGGAATATGCTTTAAAATCTTTAAAATTTAGTGGCAATGTTTTATTGTTAACACCTCATTAAATAGGAGAAACCACCTACAGTTGCAGCAGGAGTTGCCTCAGATGTTTCAGGGTCAGGGAGGCAGGTGATACGGTGACCTCTGGACTGTCACCTGCCTCAACCCGGTCTGCCCAGCAGTGGCCGTGAGAGCGTGGGCAGCTCTCCTCGAACCTGTCCTGCTTGTGATCGCAGCCTGTCGGCCACTGTAGAGGCCCCTACCTCCTCCCCTCAGCGGCCAAGGGCTCTGTTAAGTGCCTGCTGCACTCTCTGGCTAATGTTACCTTCTTTGGTTTTTCAGTATTTTCATAAAGTTGCTGGCCAGCTTTTACCTCTGGCATATAATCTGCTGAAGAGGAATCTCTTTGCGGAAATTATTGAAGCTCATCTGGCGAACAGGAGCCAAGAGGATGTGGACCAGCTTGCAGCATGAGTGGGACTGCCTCTCTGGTGTGCAGGATTGCAGACCTTTAGTGTGAAGCACGTTTTTCTGTTTTTAAGGACTACAGGAAATAAATGGATGGCAACTTTACTTTTCTAAAGTAAAGTTTTCTGGTTTTCTTTCTGGTTTTCTTTCACAGGCAGTCGGGTCACCTGCGGAAGAGGGGGTTCAGCCGCACTGTCCCCTCCAGCAGCAGGCCATGCCCAGTGCCTGCAGATGAGCATGGAGGAGCTGGGTCCTGAGACTAGGGCTTAACACGAGCTGCAGCCACAAGGGTGGTGCCTTGGGGCCACCCCAGACCCTCCCCAGCTTCAGGTGGGCAGCATTCCTTCCAGCACAGCTCCCAGGGCTCGGCCTGGATGTGGGCAGTGTGTGCTCAGCACATCAGAAGGGTTTCCCACGACAAAGTATGCAGCGGGTCTCCAGTGCAGGCCGGGGGAGCCGTGTTTCACCAGATACAGATCCTTTTTAAAACCTGACAAGACAGCCCTCACCTTACGGATTCAGAGCTCACAGTCAGATGCAAAGCAGCAAGCTGTGGATGGGCCACAGGCTCGGAAGCAGAGCTTCCCCGCTGAGGTCACCTGGCTCACTCCCATCTTGTAGGACCACCTGGGCCTGCCCACAGAACTCTCCAAAGTCACTGTGTCGCTGCCTCCTGAGTCCCAAGACCCAGTGTCTTCAGGACAGCAGGTGCAGGACACACTCCTGGGGTGGCCCTGCAGTCAGACGAGCCTCTGAATGAACGTGCGCCTAGTGAACACGGGACCCCTCGGGTGCCAGGGGGAGTCTCTGCAGGACCGCCGGGGGAACGCTCTGGTGACATGCCCACAACTCCCCTGAGATGCAGCCCATGTCCAGCGGCCCCCCCCCCACCCCCACCCCCACGGCCGCACTGTTCTCGCGGGCAGCTGAGATGCAGCAGACAGGGCCTCAGTCCCATCCAGGACGGGCCTGTTGTGACAGAGGGCCCAGGCTCGGAGGACAGATGCAGTCCCTACCCTGAGCATGACCTGCAGGTCCCGGGTGCATCTGAACGCCAAGCGCCTTGTGTTAAACATTACACGTTACAGAGTGTGTTAAAACAATCTAACCTTTGAAGCAGCACTTGAGCTCTTTCCACAGATTTGTTTACCTTCAAAGGTCCTTGTTAATCTCGCAGAAGTATTTAGACATAGTTAACACGTTTACCTTAATGTCATGTGTACCTTCCGTTAAGACAGTGGACGCTAGCTAGAAATTCCAGATTCCTTTAACCATGCTATTTGTTGATCCAACCACCTCAAATATAAGTTTTTTTAATTTGCCTTGTGATCAGTAATACAGATTTCAACAGGATTGCTTATCAAAGAATAAATGAAAGGGTACAAAAAAAATTCAGCTTATCATCCATCCCTCACACACACTTGCATGCACATCATCATCAGGCTTGTTATATCGGAGCCAAAACAGGGTGTGGGCACCAGTGCCAAGAAAATGGCAGTTACAATGTGAAGACTACAGCTATGAGCAGGGCTTCCTGAGAACAGGCTTGTAAAGACACTTCCAGGCTCCATGCACAGCAGCTGTGTCCAAGGGCTGGCCTTCTAAGGACTGAGACTTGGTCTTCCAAAAGCGAGCTCCTGCCAGCCCGACACCAAACCTCCCCTTCTTACCTTCTTCCTGCACTGGAGGCCTGGTCCTTCAAAATCGCACTCACCAGACATTATCAGGTCCGTTCCAGCGGCTGCTGTGGCTCCCGGATGCCACCTGCCTTCCTGTTCATTTTCACCCAGTACCTGGGTTCTTTGATGAGTAAAAGCAGCTTCACCTTCACCCAATTTAACAAAACCATCACCCAACTCAGACTTAGCTAAGCTCACACCTGGAGCTTACAAACTGTCCTCCATACAACTTCTCAAGCACATGTAGAATGATCCAGCCAAGAAAAAATGGGAAGCGGTGAAACCTCACCCCAGACAGTGCTCTCATCTGTATCCCCACGGATTCGCCCCGTGACACCAGCACAGAGCTTTCTGCTCCCTGGCACCAGCAAGTCCTGTGTGTGCAGACAAGCCAACTGACATCCCAACCCGGCCAAGCCCTTGCCCTCGTCCCTCCAGCGCCGAGACCTACCTGGCGTCCTCACCCCCCCACGGGAAGCCTTGGCCTGCTGTGCGTGCACGCGCACACCTCACCCCGCCTCGCCACGCACGCCCAGCGTCCCCACCCCCGAGGCCGTGTCGTGCCCCTCCCCCCGGCTGGGGGAGCTCCACCGGCCACTGGCCACAACAGCAGGAGGCTTCCCGGGGTCGACGGCCGCAGCAGCAGCTCACGGCAGGTACCAGCATCCTAGGGGCACAGCTGCTGCTCAGTCCCGCGCGAGCAGCACGAGGGCAGCAAAACGAGGTGTCCTGGGCGCGTCAGGACCAGGCTCGCGGCCCTGGACGCATGGACACCGCTCCAGAGTGTCTGTCTCCCCTCCCACAGGCAGCTCTGTGTGCGAACCACCGCACTCTCAGAAACAGTCTGCAGGTTACTTACCTGTCTCCTTTGAGGAGTGTGGTCCCTGCACCCACACGCGTGCTGGTACGCACACCCTGCAGTCACCCTGGGGTCTGCCGGGTCCCCGTGACTCCTGCTTGCCAAGGACAGCACTGCCTCGCAGCCCGAGAGACACAGGACACCCCGGGGGCGTGCACGCTGGGTGCCCCAGCCACACGACACACACAGCGGCAGTGACCCCGGAGCACGGTGACCGAGGGAATCAAAGGCCAAACCACACATTGTCGTATAGATTTTAATAGGTTTTCTGATTGACTCATCACAGTCACCATTTGTACTGTAATGATATGCAGCTCTACTACACTAGTATAAATAAAAACAGATAAATACAGCTCTAGGCAACATCGCAGATGAACAAACTAGGCATTCATGAGTCAGAACTGAACACAATTAAGGAGAAGAGATGCTGACACCCTGCCCATTCTCATCATACCTTCTCAGAAAGGGTACTCCAATGAGGCTCTGCCTGCACTCCGCTGGGCCGGGCACTTCCACCGCATGGCCTCCAACTCCCCTTGCTGGGCGGACACGCAGACACACCCAACATACCAGAAGGAAAGCGGGATGGAGTGACACAGCCAGGAGCGCCCCCGCGTCTCAGCAGGACGGACACACAGGAGAGAATCTGCATCCACCCGAGACATCAGGGTGACGCAGGACCCGAAATCGGAAAGGAAAGGAGGGAGATAAAGCAGACACCACGTGTGAGGCCATGTGTGACGCGGTGCAGCCACGGAGCCCCCACGCTCGCTGGGCCTCGGGCAAACACGGAAGAGAGGCTGAGAGGAGACCAGCTGACCGTGGCTCAGGCAGGGCTGTCTCCACACGCGGGGAAGCAAGTGTGCAGGAGGCCAGAAGGGGGAAGCAGGACAAAGCACTAACTGCAGGCAGAGCAAAACTCAGGTGTCATGGAATTCCTAATGTCTGCTCAACTCTCAGTGGTCATTCTAATATGGCTTCGAGATCTTATAAGTCCTCAGCATCACAAAGATCTGTGATCTCCCAAACCTGACAGGTTTATTAAGAATCAAGAACTGAACAATCACTTCCAAAATGTAAAAACAGCTCATTGCAAGATGTGTTTCAGAAAAATGTCTGTCTCTAAAAATTCATTTTGCCTCCCAAGACGCATAATCCAGAATTTTTAGGCCAGTGCTTCAAGTGAACTGCCTTTGCTGATGTGAATTGAGACCATGATTAAGACAGGTATTTTCCAAAACCCCATATTCCAAACACATCCAGTACATTTTCAGCCCACTGTGCAAAAAAGTGCAGCGTGGATTCAAAATGTCACTGAACACCTGGACATGACCTCCACAAAGATTCACAAGTTCTGTTCAGATCAACATTTTAAGTGCTACCTCTGCCATTCTACTGTTTTCTTTTTTTTTTTTAAGGTTAACACTATTTAACTTTTAATCTGCGAAACAATACATAGTTTTTCAGCTTCCAGTTAATGAGTCAAAATGGACAAGCCGGAAACAACCCAGAGGATGGCAGTGAGAGATGAGAAAAGGTTTCCGTACATGTGTGATCACAAAGAAACAACCACACCACATCTTAGACCCTCGTTCCCACTGTAAACTTTGTTCATATCTCCATATTTCTAAGTCTGAATTAGTCTATAAAAATCACATTAAAAAGGTAAAAGTATTTAAGTGTGATATTAACTGATCTGTATTTTATAAATTTTAATCCATAAAAATATAAATAAGAATGGTAAATTTTTAAGAAAGAAATATACATTTAGTGCAAGTTATGAATTACATTTCTTCTTCAGTGTCAGCAGTAAAATACCTTAAGGAAAGGGGAAAAAAAAACCAGACTGATCTAATTTCAAGAAAAAGAAAATTCCAGTGTTTAAACATGCAACTCATAGCAGGTGCAGCTCGACACAACACTTCCTTCTTGTCACTATCAAAGCAGCATCATTTCCTTACGTTCAACAGTACTTGTGTTACAGGAGATTTAGAAACAGAAAAATCTGCGTAAGACCAGTTCACATTACCCATCAAGTCAGAGAGGGTGAGAAAAGCAAGAAGAAAACTGTCCATCCTTCCCAGTCAAGTCCCCTGTGGTTGATGCTGAACCCCTGCACCCCGCGAGCACGCCCTCCCCCCGGCAGAGCTTCCGCGGCGCCTCGCCCGGTTGTGGTGCGCGGGCTTGCCCCAAGCCCCTCGTGTGGGGACACAGCACCCACTCCCTCCCTGTGACAAGACCCCGGTAAGACCACGCACATCTCAATATGAGAAAGGACTGCTCCCACGTGCACACCACTCAGAGGCTTGGTGACGGCTCGCGGGGGAGGGGAGAGGAAGAAGCTCGTCCGGAATGTAGACAGGTGATGCTTTACCTGCACGGTTCAGGAGTTAAACACACAGTTTTGATTTAAAGAAAAAAAAAGGGCAAGACTTTGCAGTCTTAGAGATGGCTCAATTCAGAGGGGTCCCTTCTGACACGGGCCTGCTGGCCTCTCTGCAGAGCCAGAGCGCGGGGTCGGGTCGGGGCCGCCTCCGCGGCGGAGCGCACTGGCTGGGACGGGAGGCGCGCGCTGCTCGCCTCTGCCTCCCCTCCCCGCACCACAGCAGCGTCTGCAAACCCCGCCACAGGAGCCCGCGCCGCCAGTCCTGCTTCCGGTCAGAGTGAGCTGCTGCTGAGCAGGCAGGCCTCCTCCCCGGCGTCCTCCCCCTCCTCCGCCGCGGGGCTCAGTTGAACATGATGGAGGCGGGGTCTTGGTTTGCCGTCTGGGCCATATGACGGAGGATGTCTTTTTTTGTGATGATACCAAGGAGGCGTCTGAAAAGGACAAGTGGAAGGTTGCCGTTAAAAGAAGGGGAAAGGAGAAGCTAAACCCACAGCTAAATCCTTTCTGCTGACAGAAGGAGAGCAAAGCAATCAGCCCGAGTCTGTATTTTCAAAAAGCATCTTGGTCAAGTAACTCAACACCCAGCACCCATGCTCGGAGGTATCGAGCATGACGCCCCTAACCACTCAGTGTCCCTGCCCTGAGACTGAAGGCCAGACCGCGGAGGCAGAGCCTCTGAGTCACGTGAGCCAGCGAGAGAGAGCAGAATGCAGAACAAGAAGGGGTGCTGAGCCCAGCTGAGGAGGACAGCTCCTTCCACCAGGCCAAGACAGAAGAGAACATGATGGCCAAGTCCCCTTTAGAGTGCAGTTTTCTTTAAAGCCAAAATTAACTGTCTTTAAAAAACTGATTTAAAGAGTGCCCTGCTGTATGTCGAATCTTCATGAAAGCACATACAATTCAGGTAGAATGCACTTAAAACGGTCAGCACAGAATTTCAGTCACAAACTTCAGAACCCAAGAATAAACCTCTAGGATGACCCAAGTTTCCACTACAGTCATCAATGTCTTCCTTTTCTGATTTTAGTCAAAAAAGGGACAGCGCTTTTATGAAAGTCTGAGTTGTTAACGCTTACATTAAAAGGTAGGTGAAAAAAAAATCAGGAAGCAGTCCTAGAAGATTATTACAGATGAAGCAGAAAGCAGAAGGGATGAGTAACTACTTATTTTTCTGGCCAGTGGTTTCTTCAAAAAGGATGCATGGAGGTCAGTGCTGGACTGAAGTCTATGGGGACAGACCTCACGGAGGGGTGACAACCACAGGCAAAAGGGCCCAGCGTGAGACTGCCAGCGCCAGACAACTTATCCGAGCACTTGAGATCCTCTTTAGTCACGACTCCACTGGGACCACGGCCAGGTGCAGTCACCACACGTGACCCTCAGCCGCTGCCCACGCTCTAGAAACAGCCTCCAGAGGGTGCTGGCGCCCAGGCCCCGGGACTGAGGGTGTGTGGGGCGGGCGGGCCGCTGAGCTGGCTAACTCCCCACAACACAGCCAAGAGCAGGGAAGAAAGACAGGGACAGGGCTGGGGGGCTCACTGGAAGCGGAGCAGGCGTCCGGGCTGGAGTGGGGATATCTGCTGTAGGATTGTGCACACCGCACTGCCTACAGTCCTAAAGCCAAGGAGAGGCTGTGGTGGCCAGGAGGCGGGCCTGCTGCTTCCCAGGGCAGGGTGTGCACACCCCGCCGTGTGGGGAGGAGGAGGGTCTAACAAGCCCGGTGGGGGAGGCGAGGGCACGGAGCCGCCCCCCGCCCAGTCTGGGGAGCAGCCG
Organism: Muntiacus reevesi; assembly: GCF_963930625.1. Classification (NCBI taxonomy): domain Eukaryota; kingdom Metazoa; phylum Chordata; class Mammalia; order Artiodactyla; family Cervidae; genus Muntiacus; species Muntiacus reevesi. The sequence goes on along the minus strand of NC_089265.1, from coordinate 1,580,021 downwards.
CGTGATCACCAGGGGCTCGGCGCGCCGCGTCAGCTCCTCCAGGTGTGCTACCATGTTCTTCTTGGTGATGATCCCCAAGAGGCTCCTGCAACAGACCACGTGATGCTAATGACTGCGGGGGACTCGGGGAGGGGTCCTACCATCCTGATACAGAGGGCGAGAAAGAGCTAAAACATGATGGGCTTCAGAAAAATTCACACACAAGTGCTCTGAAACCCCAGGTACCACTGCATTAATTCTACTGGCTTTTGCAAGTTACATCATCCTACTTTAAATACTGGTAGGTGTCCTTCTTAAATTAAAAATCAAGATTATAAAAGCTCAAAATGAAGATGACTCAAAAAAAAAAAAAGTACAAAGAAACACCATCAGTACACAGCTGCTCAACTCTGAACTGAAGCTTCATGTTCTTTCCACAGAGGCAAGTGCTTCTCATTCCTGAAGGGCCAGCCCCCAGCCCTCCTCACTGCATCCACCTTTATAATGGAAGTGAATGAAGTCAACTCCAGTCTACGAAAGTATACACAATGGACGCTGAGAACCTTAAAAGCTTTCCTCTTTCAGTTCTGGAATCCTCTCCAGCACACCCTGCAGGGTGACTGCACACCCTGCGGTCTGGCTAGGCCAGTTCTCTGTCGCACTGCCTCGGACCACCCCGGCTTCCTGAAGAACGAACGTCAGCAGGGGACCTGCTCAGTCAAGGGCTCTGGGCCCACGGGATGCTGCTTTTTCAGCGGTCAGTCACGGGGCAGGGAAGGCGCCTGGGGATGGATGGGCAGGAAGCAGGCAGGGAAGGGACTGGGAGAGGCAAAAACCGCTTCTTTGCTAATGTCTTCTCATCTTTTACAACGACGCACTTATCCTTAAGAACAAAGACAAGCTGAACAGTTCTCAGAACGTGGGAGCACGTCTCCCTCCAATAGCTCAGAACATGCCCCACATAAAATAAGCACCCACTCAGCAGGTGTTCGAAGAGACACAATCACCAATTCACCTGCATATATAGTTGGAATCAAGAAAAGTGAGCATCTTGACATTAAGTAAAAGAACCCCAGTTTAATTCTTACTCTTCTCTACCTGATTACATACAATGATTAATTTCAGTTACTAAGTTAGTAAGCTCTGCCAGACCTTGAGGTACGCAATGAGGTCAGTCATGAATTTATTAAGGACAAAATAGCAAACTTATACATTATAAAGTAATCTTTGTATTTACAAAGTAACAGCCATAAAGGGAGGAAATACATATGTTTTCTCTCTTTAGTTACTAGAGAGTAAATAAGGACAAACTCAGGTTTTATTAATTTCAGAAGTATGGGGAAAATCAATGCAAAATCTGACTCCTGTAAAAGATGACTGTTTCCTTGGGGGTGCACAATGCTGAAAGAGCAATAAGGCTCAACCCAGCACACTGCCCCAGAGTATCTGTGTCCAGAAACACCAGGCCCAGGAGCCCCTCTGCCCACCGGCTTCCTCGCCCTTTGGTGCACGTTTGGAAAACCATGTTTACTGTCCATCCCGTGTGCAAAGCTCCACAGTAAAGAAACTTCTACAGCATTTGATCCAACCCTTTCCTGACCCACACGGCCACAGAACTCATTCTGAGCAATTCCTGTAAACGTCCTGCTGGTTCCACCAAAGCTGAAGGATTCTGAGAGGTTCTGCTTATCAGAACACAAAACATGGGCAAGACCCTCCCCGCAAACTCGTTTTCTCCTTTCATCTGCAGATCTGGATTCCTCAAGTTTTCTTCCCCCGAACACACAGGTGTTTTCCACCTCTAAGGACTCAGTATGAAACCCTAACATGCTGACCATTAGACTCTCCACTAAAATGCAGAAGACATGCGCTCTCTTCTTATAGCAACCTATTTTCCTTGAAGGACAAAAATAAGGAAAATGTAACCACGGCACCTCCCACCCCAAGCTCTCTTATGAACAGGCAGGCTCAAGAGAGAACCTGAGCTGTCCGCCCTTACCAGCGCCCGCTCCGTTCACTCCTCTCGAGCGCCTGTGTTGGCACTGTCAGTCGAGTGCGCAGTGGCAGCAATCACCACGGCCCGGGACGTGCCTCACAGGACTGCGCAAGGACATGCCCACGGGTGACGACTGAGGCGGCCCAGCCACGTGAGGCATGCAGAGCAACACCGCGCGGGTCAGCGTTGAGGACGACCCGGCCTGGCTTCCGACTGAGCCATTTATTGCCTAAGGGACCCCCACCCGGAAAGCTTTACGAAAAGGTGCTCCCTTTAGCGTGTACCTAGTAAGCTTTTAAACAATGAAGTCTGGTACCATTATTCTTTAAACAACCCTAAACAAAGGAAAACAGCTATTTTGCTGACACACATCTCTTCTCCCATCAGTATCTGTGACACCTGATCATCCAACACTCTGCCCACCGCTGAAGATCCGCCTGAGCGTAAAACCGCCTTGCACACCAGTTACAAACCTGGAGGTGGCACACCACATAGACTTGTTTGGTCGATGGCCACTCATCTTTCATTAGTTATAAAATAACGTAACATAAAATCCAGATTTCTGACGACACATCAGAAACTACAAGGCACATCCTACACAAACAGGCCCAGGCTTACACTGTCGTACGACAGCTGACGTGCAGTTCACCCCGGTCCCCAACCTTCCTGTCCCAGTCTTTCTGGAACCACTGCCGCGCTCAACCCCAGTCCAGCTGATGCCTGTTAACTGGAGGAAACCACCAAGTGGGAGGATTTCCCCTACTTTCTCATTTCCCTATGGTTACACTAAAATAAATGGAACAAAAATAATCCTTAGAAAACCTCAAAAAGTCTTATTTTAGGGAAGGGATGTAAGACAAAAGCTGTGAGAATCTGCTTTTCTCCCCCACGGTGAGTTGGAGAGGAGAAAAACCTTAATTTGAAGCAACTAATCATTAACATGAAAAATACACAAATCAACTAATACTTGCAGAAAACCAACCATGTGCAAAATTTAGTGCCAAATACCCTAGAAGGCCAAACCACATGCCTGTAACTACATAAGCTCATGGTCTGGTGCCATGACTCCCCAAGTATGAAGCACATAAACCAAACTTAGCAGTCCACTCAGTCATATTTGACAACTAGTTACTAAGTCAAAATGAGCCAACTAAGTCATCTTATATATACATGCACAAACATGGGTTTTCAAATATAGGATGCTGTTTTAAAAACTAAAATTCAAACATTTCAAATGCAGTGATATCACCATGCGATAAGCAACAAAACCTGTAACTATAATCATGTCACATATGGGACCATGGAATTCTTTATACTAAAAAGAGATACTTCAAAACATGAGCTAACATTGAGTGTAAATTATTTTATATGATAATGTGAAAATATCCATTAAATTTTCAATGCATTAACTTTCAAATTTTTCACTTTTAGACTTTATTCTTCAGATCAATTTTGTTCAGTCACTCAGTCGTGTTGACTCATGGACTTTAGCATGCCAGGCTTCCCTGTCCATCACCAACTCCCGGAGCTTGCTCATGCCCATCAAGTCGGTGATGCCATCCAACCATCTCATCCTTTGTCATCCCCTTCTCCTCCTTTCCTCAATCTTTCCCAGCATCAGGGTCTTTTCCAATGAGTCAGTTCTTCATATCAAGTGGCCAAAGTATTTGAGCTTCAGCTTCAGCATCAGTCCTTCCAATGAATATTCAGAACTGATTTCCTTTAGGATGGACTGGTTGGATCTCCTTGCAGTCCAAGGGATTCTCAAGAGTCTTCTCCAACACCACAGTTCAAAAGCATCAATTCTTCGGTGCTCAGCTTTCTTTATAGTCCAACTCTCACATCCATACATGATCACTGGAAAAACCATAGCTTTGACTAGACGGACCTTTGTCGGCAAAGTAATGTCTCTGCTTTTTAATATGCTGTCTAGGTTGGTCATAGCTTTTCTTCCAAGGAGCAAGCGTCTTTTAATTTCATGGCTGCAGTCACCATCTGCAGTGATTTTGGAGTCCAAGAAAATAAAGTATGTCACGGTTTCCATTGTTTCCCCATCTATTTGCCATGAAGTGATGGGACCAGATGCCATGATCTTAGTTTTCTTAATGCTCAGTTTTAGGCCAGCTTTTTCACTCTCCTCTTTCACTTTCATTAAGAGGCTCTTTAATTTTTCGCCATAATGGTGGTGTCATCTGCATATCTGAGGTTATTGATATGTCTCTCAGCTATTTCTCCCTGCATATTCTTCAGATATGCATATGTAAATTAGTGCATACGAATGTTCACTGAATATTCTTTGTAACACTATAATTCAAGAAAATGGTTACAATCAATAGGAGGCAGGATAAGGAATGACTGTAACCCCTGGCAAGCCTGTAAGGTCTTGGTATCCTGCCCACCATCACTTGCTCACTGTTACCAGCACTGACTGTTCTCCCCTGTGAGCAGTATTATTGTGGTTGTTTTGTTATTTCTCATCAATGCAGTCTGAGGGCATTTGAACCAGACAACTTGCCCTCTGGTTTCCAGAACGGTGTACATTCCTTCAAGGCTAAAGACACTTTGGACTGTGAACATCCAGCCAGGTGCACTGGCTGAGGAAGACCATGGAGCTGTCTTTCATAAGAAGGATAAGGGTTACAGTGTGCCAGGAAGAGTGTGCAGAGACGAGTATCTAAGTCACCCAAGGAATCCTGATGTCAATTCTCAACCTTTCCATTATTAGCACACTTCGAGTTTTAAATGTTAAATTATGCAACAACACAAGCATCCAGAGACCACGCGGCAGCATTCTGGGGGACAACAGGTGAGCGGAAGTTGCAGGGTACGTCTCTGTGGGGAATACTCAGAGGAAGAGCCGAGAGGGACAGTGCTGGTGAGCCTGCAACGCCCTGAGCCGACCAGACATCCTGCAGTCTCAGAGCAGCCACAGAGAGGCAAGGAAGCCCCAGGGACTGTATTCTGGACACCCTGAACCCACCACCACTCCCAACAACTACCTGTACCTGGACTCTGTCATAGAATAAAAAGAAAACCCTTATCTTGAGAAAAAAACAAAAATAGAACTCCCTGCCCTTAATCAAGATCTCATCCCTCCATTGATTCCTCCCTGCTTCCTGGAGTTACCTTCAGTGGTTAGCACAGTGCAAACACTAGCCATGAGGCATGCTCTCTAGCTTCTATTTGTATTCCAGACCCTTACGGCTAATACAGTGTCCAAGAAATCACGGCACTTTCCTGTGGTCCAGTGCTGAAGACGCTGTACTGCCAATGCAGAGGACATGGGTCCCATCCCTGGTTGGGGAACTGAGATCTCACATACCGCATGGTATGGTCAAAAAAAAGAAAAAGAAAAAGAAATCACAAAGAAAGAGATGGATTCTACTGGTCAACAATCACATCCAACAGCAAGAGGCAGGACTTCTGAGCTGGGAGGCTACTGCTCCTTGGACTACCCGTGCTGACCATGGGCCTGGGCACAGCTTTCCACATGGATGACCATCTCCATGCAGAGGGACCGCAGAGGGGCTGCAGCTGGAGGCACCCACTTCCTGCCGTCCCCAGGAGAGGGCGTGTTCTGTCTGCACAGGATGGCTGTGGGACCCCTGGGCCCTCCCGCAGTCTCACATGGTGCGGGGCACCCGCCCCGCCTACTCCACCAGCGTCGCTGTCCTCAGCCTTCAGGCGCAGCACAGTCCTGAGGGCTCCGAGCAGGAAGGGCAGCGTGGTGGGAACCAGGGGCCCAGAGAGAAGGGCGGCAGGGAGGCACACCCCAGGCCCGGGATCGGGGAGCAGCGCCAGGCAGCAGGCGGGCGCCAGGGGCAGAGGCACAGGGTCTCCCCGCTCCCCAACTCCCACCAGACCATACTTCCCCAAACTCCCACGTGGAGAAACACGGCCAGGTTATGTGCGAAGGGCAGAAAAACCAATGTGTGCATTTTAAATACATAAGTGTTTATCTGCCAGCACTGTATTCACAGGATTTGCAGATGGAGACTGTAGAAAAGCGGAAACAGAGTATTTACAAAAGGTTTTCAGCTAATCCATCAACTTTGACTAATTATACACAATTTCCCTCACCACACAATAAATCAAATAGTAAACAGCCAGAAAGTTATTACTGTCCTAGAGACGAAGACTCTGACCATGAAATATCTACAAGAACAGGCCACTGCAGAGCTCCATGCAGTGGGGTCCACTGCTGTCCGAAAAGGGACCCTCAGCTTGGAGGACCCCAGCCCCTCCCCGACCCCCTAGGACATTGCCTCCCTGCAGCCCTGAAGTGCTCCTGGTTCAGCAGAGACCTGGCAGTCAACACTTCGCCCACCCTTGGTAAGTGGGACTCTGAGGGGCTAATCCTGAATGGCAGACCTCCCCCAGGGGCCTGACGGGGCTCCCGCTACCCCGACCCCGAGGGCCCTGCACGCGAGGGGGACACACCCACCCGTTGTGCGTGACGAGGCACTGCCGCAGGCCCAGCTTCCGGAAGATGTCCACCACGATCTCCATGGGCGTGTGGTCCGTCACGGTGAACGGGCTCATGTCCAGGATGCTGCGGAGCTTCAGCGGCCGGGGGCTCTCGGCCGGCAGGGACGGGGTGTGCTGCGCGAAACAGACGCGTGAGCTGCCCACGATCCCCTCCTGCTTCTTCCGGGCGCTTTCTGCAGAGACAGAGAAGACCGCCCGTGACACTCTGACAGGGCTCCTTCTGCTTTCACGGTGACCTGCTCATCACAGGTTTAAAACGGCGAACAAACATATCCTTCTGACCTCTTCATTTTTTCCTCTCTTCCTAACCAAGAAAAAAACCCACTGAAAAGCTATTTCGCAATCTCCTGTACTCGACAGAATCAGAATCCACTAATAACAAATCATCTTTGTGCAAGTAAAATATTTTTGGTGTAATCATTAGCACGGCATGATTTTCATTGCTGCTGTCTAACTCTGACGTGGACCAGGAAACGTGCTGGGACCACAGGACTTTACACCTGCACAAGCAATGAGACAGCCCTCACGAAGGGAGCCTCCCCTCTGGGGCCCACCGCACCAGGCGCCCTTCCTCCTGCCTCGCAGCCGGATCCACAGAGAACTCCATGCCCCTGCCAGAACCGACCGTCTGTCCCCTGCCGTGAACCGGCTAGTTCGCGCTCTTTTCTGGCATTCAAGCTTAATTTTGCAGGTGAGCCGTGAGGCGGGGTGGATGGACACTGGCCAACCTTCAGGGTTTATCTGTGAAGGTCGTGAGTTCCTGCTCTTGGGGCCCTGCCGGTGCTCTTGCCTTGTGTCTGCGTCCGCTGCCTCCTCTCAACGTGGAGACAGGATGTGGCCAAGAGGTACAACACTGCAGAGGAAGAGTGCAGTCTGTGGGGAAGGGAGGAGGAGACCCACAAACGGGAGAGCACGCCCGAGGAAAATGAAAACGCTCACGTTCCTACTGCCGAGTCAGTGTGAATTCAAAACTGTGTACACATATGGTATTTGTCACACTGAACATTATTTTGAACAGAAATTCAGCTACAAAAACATTTAAACAAACATACTAAGCCTCAGTCCTGCGTGGAACAGTGAGCACAGCTCGCAGACACAAGCTGCAACCCTTTCCACTCCTTCCGATCACTAAGGCCCGGCTTCACCGTGCGTAACGCCCAGCGGGGTTCTAACACTAGGACTCCCTAACTCCCTAACTCCCTAACCTTGAAAGCACGAGGAAGACACTGGGGAGAAGAAAGCCCCTCAGCAACTGACTTCTGAAAATTGCTTGTTGAGCTTTTGTCAGCGCAAAGAAGAATCAGGTTACTGGCCTATCATGAATGACAGTCATTCCGAGTGCTTTATAAAAAAGCTAAGCCCAGTGTTCAACCTGAAACCTTAACTGACCACATATTATACCATGAGTCCAAACAAACAAAAAAACTGCTTAAATATACATTTAATGATAAAACAATTCCAGAAGAGTTTAGAAAAACGCCATTGATTACTGTGATTCATTTACTTATTTCTTGGAACTAAGGGCCTTTACACCTGCACAAGCAATGAGACAGCCCTCACTACGGGATACAGAGGCCCGCGTCTAGGGAGTCCATCTGGGACTCCAATATGATGTCTGAAGAACACCACTTTTATATGAAGGCCGGCATTACTGACACAAGCACACTTACTGAACACGTACCAGGTGCCAGGACATCTCCTACATTTGGTTTTTGAATGTCATTCAAGGGCCTTTGAAGCAGAAATCACCATCCGAATTTTGACACGATTCACTTTTTTTTTAAGGAGTGCAGGCAGATGTAGAGTTCACTTCCAGAAGAAGGGCTTACTTGTGTTAATTTAGAAAGCAAACAGGTCACTATATTCATAGCATGGTGTTTCAACTACCTGAGCAGGTACAAGGCTCATTTTAACTCTGACAAAGAGATGCACAGAGACTGGTCCAGGGACTGGCGTTCGGACTCCTGAGTAAGTACCATTCCCAGTCTGGGGTTGGTAACCCTGCTGTGGGGAGAGCCTGAGCGGGGTCTCCCCCAGGTGTGCTAAAGCTCTGCTCCGCACAGAAGCTCCCGAGGGGGCAGCCTGTCCCCATGCACGCACCTTTCTAACCCTGGTCACCGTGTCCATGGGTTCCAAGTTCTCACACATGAACAATCTCCCTGTAAAACCCACAGTTCCTAGTACACACATGGAAAGGAGCAGGTACACTTTTACACCCTAAGGTAGGAAATAGAAAAGACTATTCCATTCACACTGTAAGCACTGTTAAATATATGCTTCATTTTGCTTTTTATTTACTTCTTTATTAATCTTTTGGTCACGCCACAGGGTATGTGGGATCTAGTTCCCTGACCAGGGATTGAACCTGAGCCCCCTGAATGGGCAGCGTGGAGTCTTAACCGCTGGGCCACCAGGGAAATCCTGTGCTTCATTTTAAAGAAGCCCACACAACATTCAGCCTCAGTAATACATCTGGACACAAAAAGGCAGGAGGCATGTCTCTCCATTTGGGCTAAACCTGAACACAGTAAACTGCTATTCACGCCTGGTGAGGGCACGTGGCAGAACCACGACTTAACACCGTCTGAAAATATCTCACAAATTCACACATGTGTTGCTCTCTGACTCAACAACTCCATTTCCAGGATTTGCCTACTTCTGTGCCTGGAGAAAACATCAACCGCGTGAGGTCATCAGCTGTGTGAGGAAGCAGTGTTCATCAGAGCAGAATGGAAGCCTCTCTCACGTCCCTCAGCGGGAAGCTGACTTATAATCACAAGGAGTTCCACAGCACCTCCACTCTGGCGCTGAAGCTGCTAAAGACAACATGATCTGGAAAGAGGCCCAAGAACACACCGTGCAGTGGAGAAGATGAGACACAGGACCACACACGATACAATCTGCTGCTGAAGAAGAAAAAGGGAAAAACACACACTCTGATGTACGGAGGCACTGAATACCATCCACAGAAACGGCGGAAGCCGCGGAGTGCCTGCCTGCAGAGCTAACCGGCCACTACAACGTCATGGGCGAGAGGTTTTCACTCTGTATGTTTAACCTTCTTGAGTTTCAACTATGTGTATGTACTGTCTACACATAAAGTAAAAAAAAAAACATTTTAATGAAAATAACATAAAAATGGAGAATTTATAAATAAATCTGGGGAAAAGTGGTCTTTTAAATCTTGAGTTTTCCTATCCCCAGACACAAGACAGCTCATGACTTACTCCAGCGTTCTTTCTTGCTAAAGTATTTTTATAAGTATCTTATAAAAATATATATAAACAATATATCTTATATAAATATATTAAACTACATACTATATCTTACATAAATAAACTACATACTATAGTTTATATAAATATACATAAACTACATATTATATCATATATAATATGTTGTTTATAACATAAAAAACCTGGCATACAGGTCTATTTTTCCCATTGAAAAATTAAAACTTTAGCAAAATATATGTGTGTGCACATTTAAGGTATGGTACAACAGACCACAATGTAACCAAGCTTTCTGACAACAGGGTTTGAGAACTCACATACCTAAGGCACCCCAAGTCCCTGAAACCTCTCATGCCAATATTCTATTTCCCAAGACAGTAATAAAAAATATGTAAAAATATATCCACAGAATCAATGGGAGTACAAATAATTCCTAACTTTACCATCGTCTTATCTTTTAAAAACCTGGGCTTTTTCCTTTAAATTTCTATATAAACGCCAAAATTCCCACCCTTTTCTTCTTCGTTTACTCTTACACCTTACAGTATAAATAGTAAACAAGGAAATGCTCCTCTGAAGTTGCCATGGTGACGGCTTGAAGGTGGACACGCCTAGACGCAGTCCTATCTGCCATACACGCTGGAACCCTTACTCCGTGACCTCCAGCAGGATCCCAGTGCCAGGATCACTGGGCTACAGAAGGCCTCCAAGCCATATCTCCTCGGCTGAACTGGCCGTTCTGCAGACTTTCTCTCTTGTCTGTGCGTGAATGGCTTTTGCAGCTGACAGCTTCCAGTCTGATGTGAGAAATACTGCTCATCACACCATCCAGCCTTCCCTCTTAAACGGTGCAAGAACTCAAACACTCTACAACCCCCTTCTGCAGCAGCCAGAGAGGTCAGCTGGAGGGAGGCGCCAGGTTCACAGGAGTGACCCTCGGGGATGGGCTGAGTGCTCTGCGTGTTCAGCTCCAAGCCCTCTACTCAACACTGGGAGTGAGTACCAAGGCAACGGCTGGACGAAAATACCCTCTGTCACCTCTGGGGGTTTGGGAAGAGCAGTCAGACCAGAAAAGGAGTCAGATTATGCAGAAGTCTCACCGGCCTCATCAATACTGCAGGACTACAAGGAAAGGGGATAAATACATTTTGGAGGAACAAAATTGGCTTCCTCCTCAGAAATGGTTTATCTCAAAAAAAATAACACAGATGGCTAATGCCTTTAAACTATCAATACATTTTCAGGAATGTCAGCACAGAATATAGGAGGTCTTCCTTTTTCATCCTGGCACTTAACGAAAAATAAAATCTCAATTATCTTTTTCACTTGAAACTATATATTACAAATTAATAGTATAAACCTAAATTCCAAAATTTAAAAAGCAATACCCTGTGGATTGGATATGAAACAGATCCAAGATGATGGAATTTTCAATAACTTGCATTCAAATAATGAGAATGTATTTAGCTGAATACCTCAACAGTTACTAAGGCCTCATAGTACTAGTTCATGTTATTATGAAGGCTGTCAACAAAACTTCTCTGGGCAAGAGGAGTCCGACTCCAAGCTTTCGTAATAATGCCAAATCAAAACTTCAAACAATATTTAGGTGGAAAACAACCCATGGAAGCATAAATTCCTTTCCTAAAAAAATCCTAAGAGATGAAGAGATACACAATATACCACTTGCCCCCACAAACTCAACAGATTATATTTTACAGTTTTCCTTTCTTTCAAACATCTATTATATATCTGTATCTGGCCACCCAGGTGCCCAGACACCGGCAGCCGGTCAGAGACGGGCGTGTGTCTGCGCGTGTGGGTTTCTTTAAGAGGGTACCTATGGCAATGGTCAGGTCTCTTCTGAGGGCAAAGCCCACGAGTCTCTGCGACTCCCTGGACATGATGACGGGAAAACCATTGTAGCTGGTCTCGTTGATCATGTTCTCTATGTCGTCCACCGTCATGTTGTCCTGGGTCAGCACGGCCAGCGGGGGGTCACTCCTCCGAGGCCTCATGACATCGGCAGCCAGGGTGGTGTGGGTGAACTCTTCTTTGGCATCCAGGAAGGGGTACCCATTCAGCCGGATGTGGGCTTCATAGATGCCTTCCCTCCCGAAGGCATCGCCCACCCATTTGCTGGTCATCACAGCAGCCATGAGGGGCACGATGTACTCCAGGCCTCCCGTGAGCTCAAAGACGATAACCACCAAGGACACGGTCATCCTCGTCACACCACCTGAAAAAGAGCAAGGGCCACGGTCGGGAAGCACAGGGTCCCCACCAACCCACAGTGGCTCCACGAGGCAGGTGAACCCAAACTATAAACAAACTTAGTGAAAAGGATCATGACTATTGTGATAAGATCCCGAGAAACACCCATCTTCTTTATAACATTTCAAACCTGCTATACTTCAGATAAAAAAACAAAAAACACAGCTGACCAGCTAAAATGATCTGCTGTTTTGGTTTAACACTATAACAGCATAACACTATAACAACATAATCTCACCCCTATGAAAGCTGATGATTAATTCTTAAAACAGTTTAGTGAAGCATGTTAGAGCTAACTTATTTACCACCCATTTACAAATTAAACTCCTGTGGGTAGAATATTAGATTAATACATCTGTCCTCTAATAAATCTCTGCAAAGTGAGTAAAAACATTTGGACGCCTTGTGATTTCTGTTAATACTGTAACACCCCCTTAGAAAGTCCACCTGAACACTCACAGTGTCCACAAGACCACCACAGGGACCCACCCTTTCCCTGGCCCGGGCCTCTCCACCCACTGTAGTGTCTGCCCCCCATCTCCAGCTACTCATACCTTATCTTATTACAGTCGTGCCTGCCTCACTTCCAACTGTGAAGACTCTGGGTGACCCCCTAGTGCAGAAACCACCACACACTCAAAACCAAAGTCCTCCTCTTCTCCAAAGAGCTCCCCGTGCAACCTCCCTGATGCCGACGCCGGGCACCACTTCCCTCCCAACAACCGAGTGGCCACTCCTGATTCATTCCGAGGCTCTCATCTCGTCCTCTCAGGTTTGCGCTGCAACGTCTATGCAGGTTCCTTTTAGAGCATCTTCACTCCGATCAGCCCAGTCGGCCCTCAGCACTCTGTTCCTCAGCCTGAGTTGTTTCATCTTCCCTCCCTGACCGCAACCCCATTACCTTCCTTCCACCTGACCAGCCGCGTTCCAGGTTAACCTCTCCTCAATGCTACTTCTACCACGCTGCTTCTCTGCTCAACATCCTACCAGGGGACTGCAGGTTATGCAGTATCAAGCTTCACCTCACTCTTTTTGTTATTGGCCTAAGAGCAGAAGGCAGAAAGAGCCCACTATACATGACATATTTGCATTATGCTATGGATGCCCCAAGCAGTTTACAAAGGCTTCTATTATTTTTAACTACATGCACATTTTATCAGGTATTTTTATGCTAACAGTTTTAAATGCATATCATTGTATATAACCCTCAACAGCAAGAGACAAGTAGTTATTACTTCCATTTTGAAGAAAATAAAAAATCAAGAAGTAAAGGAACTTTCCCAGAGTCCTCATGTTGAAAATGGCAAAGCCACAACCCTGCTACAGACCTGACCGATTCAAACACAAACTCGTCCTGATGAGAATCACGCTTCTCCTCACCAACCCAACTCCACTTCCGGAGGTGACCACAATGCTCTCTCTGCAACACTGCCAGTCTCGTCCAACCCCACGAACACCAGGTTCATCATCCCAGCTCTGCTGTCTGCACACTCCTGGCCTCGTGAATGAAGTCGCCCCCTGCCAAGCCCGCTCCTCAGAACAAAGTGCACGTCCGCCCCAGCCGGGCCCCTGCCGCCCGCTCACCTTGAGGCTCTCCAATGCCCAGCTGGCGGGAGGGCCTGTGTTTACATTTCTTTCTGTGTCATTCCCCACTTCCCCATGGCACAGATGAGAACCTGCCTCTCTGGAGAGAACCACTCTCTCTGTCACTTTCATCTATGACACACCTGAAGGTCAATAACTACACAATTTTAACTCACTGAGCAGAACTAAGTCAAGGTACCAAGTATAACTAAAGATTATAGCCAAAATTACGCTGACATTTTAAATGTAAAAAAGTAATTTTTCATGTTCAAGAGGATAAGAAATAGATTCTTAGGAATTTAATGCCAGTATTTTGCTTTTCTTTTCATTAAAACAGAAGCTACCTTTTTCCCTTCGGCTATCGATGCACCTTAAACAGAGGCAGACTGATAAAGAAATCTTTTACTATGGTTCCCAGTCATCACCGCAGAGCTGGGATGAAGATGCTCGGAGCTCTGCTGGAGTGTGGACCCAGGAACCACGCCAGAGGTCACAGGTAAAGCCAAGGAAAGCGTAAGCAACTCCTCAGACAGGACTAAACAAGCCTATGTTGTCGGAGATGTCTGCTGTCATTAAGCGTCACGCGTACTGAAATGATGCTCATTTAACCACACCTACAGTTCTGCACTGACGCGTGTTCAGGGACAGGTAAGATGAAAGCTGGTTCTAAACAGGCCGATGCCCCCCTGGGCCCTGCTCCCTGACCCCATCCCTCTCTCACCCAGCCCACCAGCCAGACAGACACACACCCAGTCTCCTTACCTAGGCAGGCGGCCGCGCCGACCATGGCGTACAGGCCAGGGGTGATGCAGTCAGCGCCGACCTCACACCACTCCTTAAAGATGAACCAGTCATGGTGATAGTAGGCCAGCTGCTCCACCGCGATGCCCACGATGCGGCCGGCAATGGCGCCAATGGCCATGCTGGGGATGAACAGGCCGGACGGGACCTGCAACAGGGCAGACGCTCAGTGAGGCAGGTTCCCTGCTCACCTGTCCCGCACGGGTGGTGGGACCCTCCTCTCACAGGGCAAAAACAAAGCTGCAGCACACCCTCGCTCTAACAGTCTCCCTAACAACCCAATAACTGAGTTACAGAGTAACAAACCACCTTCTCCAGCCCAAAGAGATGGTAACCCAAAACATCTCCTTAGAAGAGACCAAACAGGCATCTCATTCTCCTGCATGTTAGAGCTTCAGCCAGGGCAGAGGAGGGCAGGGGCCTCAGCGGCCTGCTCCGCAGGAACACAGGAGGCTGAGCGGGGGCTCCCCACTCTGGACAGCCACACCCTGTTTCCTGGGAATCTGGTCTGCAGTACACAAGGAGGGATTCAGGGTGTTCATCAGCTGACCTTGAAACAGGTTATTGGGGATGACAGGGATGGGCCTGAAGCATCACAAAGGCTTCTTAAAGGTAACAGAAAAATTTATAAGTGTTGTGTCAGAATGCTGAGATAAAACGAGATGTGACCAGACACACTGGCTCTGAGAGAAGGAAGGGGGCCATGAGCCGAGGCTCCTGGAGGCTGGAAAAGGCATGAAAACAGATTCTCCCCCAGAACCTCCGTCACTCCTGCGTACATGGTAACTTCAGCCCAGCAAGATCCAATTTGGAGTTCTGATCTCTGTGATTGTATTAAATGTGTGTGATTTTGTGGTGATTTGTCACAGCAGCAATAGGAAGCTAATATAGTGGCTTTAAAACATGATCACAACTCTGACACCACCCCCGAAGTACAGAGTATGTCCTCCCAGGAACCCAGGACCTTGCTGACCATATGCAGAGAAGCAGGACACAACAGGCAGCGTGTGCAGGGGACATCTCGGGCTGGGCCAGAAACGGGCCTCTCAGGACCCTCACTGCGGGGACCCTGAGCCGCCACGAGAGGCACCTACCACCCTCACCCCGCACCCCACCCAGACCACCATGCAGGAGAAGCCAGAGACAGGGAGAGAGACAGACAGATGGACAGACGGGGCAGGAGCCCTGGCGGGCCACCCCAGCTGTCGGAACCTGCTCAGCCCTGCTGCCTGGCACACAGACGGCTCTGAGCCTGGCCCGAGCCGTGTCAGCAGACAGCCGCGGAGCTGACCACAAACACAGCCTGGCAGCCGAACACCCCACCAGCTGACCCCACAGCGACAGCACAGTGAGCAGCTCTCGGAAGCTGCGGGGCTTGGGGTGAGCTGATACACAGCACAGACACCAGGCTCAAGAAGACAGGCAAAACTTTTCCCCACAACTAAAAGTTAAACCCCAAAGACAGCTTTCTCAGCCTGTATTTGTGAATCTTCAGATAAAACCTTTGTTTCTCTTTCCACATGCAAGTCTTGGACCCGCCAGTTACCTCAGGACCCCCTCACATGGACACTTACCTTGATACCAAAAGTGAACACAGTCATTATGATCTTAAATATGAGAGCCAGGCACAGTTGCCATATGGCGGAATACACCCCCAGGCCCGCAGGGCGGTCAGGGATGTCGTCAACGATCTTGCTGGCATTCATGTCGTTCCTGTAGTCACACAGGGAGGACGACTCCAGCGGCCCGCAGTCCGTGAACAGCTCTTTGATCAGCTCGCTGGTGTTGAGCCGTGTGTACGGGTTGGGGAAGGCGACCACCGCGGTGATGGCTGCCACCACGATGACCTCGAGGACCGGGTACTTCCCGAACTTGGTGGACTTGCGGCGGCGACACCAGGCAATGTTTGCCCTGATAAAGAAGGCTCCCCAGAGCCCGCCGAACACCCCCAGGAGGATAAAGGGAAACAGTTCAAACAGGTACCATGGAGTGTGATACTCCACGTAGAAGAGGACCAGGCGGCTGTTACCAAATGGATTGATGGATCTCAGAACAAAGGCAGCCACCAAAGCAGCAAAGAACGACCTCCACAGAGTCTTCAGAGGAAAGTAATAGCTGACCTAGAAAAACAAGGGAGAAATTAATGCAGTGATTTTAGAAAACCACTCTGATATGTTATAGCTTGAGCAGTAAATATCAACACTCTAAATTTTGCTGCAGCTAGAATTTATACATGATGAATCTTAATGCAGTAAGAAAATCACCACTATCTTAGTAACCTTGGCTATCACACCATTACAAATTCACAATATCGACTGATTATAAATGTCTAATAACTATTTAAAATACCTAGCATTGTGTTATTTTCAAAATGAGCTTCACCCCAGTTCAGTCGTGTTAGTTAAGAATAAATGTACCATCTCTGCGCCTGTTAGTTCATAAAAAAAGGATTAAATTTCCCTCTTCTTTATTGAAGCAAAAAGAATGTAAATAACTGGGGGAGAAAAGTAAATTTTAAACCATTTATAAGTCACATTTTTGTGTAAAAAATCTTAAGCACCAATGAGAGAACAAAAACAAAATATTCCACTTAAGTGACTAGAATTATTTCCTTAAACATCAATAAGTGCCACAGAAGTAATCACATGAAAAAGTTAAAAAGATGATTTAGAAAATGATTAAAAATCTTAAATAAAAACAAAGCTATAATTTAGCAAATAAGAACTGTTTCAAATATTTTGTATTAAGTCTAATTCATTCGTGCTTACTTTTAATTCATGTCAAAAAGGTTAAATTTTAAATAATCATATTTATACATATAAAGTCTCAATAAACATACATATTACTTTTTATGACTTTTTAATGTATGAAGGAGTGAAAAGTAACTATGAAAACAAATTTGAAAACTTAAAAACAAAGTATATCACACCGGCTGACAAGACTGAGAAGTGCGGCATAACACACGTAACGGTGCTTGTGCATCATTTTGTTCCTGGTGGCGGCTGTCGTCTTAACCTACCTCTTCCAGACTGAACAGCACTCCTCCGATCGGCGCACCAAAAGCCACAGAGACACCTGCAGCGGAGGCAGCCGACAGCACCTGCGAAGAAGATGCGGCCATGTCACGCTCTCACAGACTCAGCAAGCCAGACAGTGTCTGTGTGGTCCTCAGAGCGTCTAATCCCTTCCGAACCTAACTCCCATGTCACCTTCCTCTCCAAGCAAACACAAATATTTCTTCTAAAAAGACTTTTTTCTCTTCTGCTTTAATTGAAAAGTCATTCAAATATTCAATACTCGGTCAAAAAACATTTGCGTGAGATACACCAACGTAAACAGGATGTAGAGGAGAAAAGGCAATGAACTCAACGGCCAAGATGCATGTGTGAGAAGACCAGCAGACAGAGCCAGGACTGGGGCTCAGGCGGAGCCGTTTGTTTTTAAACAGGATGCCATTTCTTCAGACTTCAGGGCTCACTGCTTCATCACTATCATTACTTCAGTCCACATCCTAGTAAAATGTCCAGGGAACTGCAAACCCATCACGTTTCTCTACATTTTCAGTCAACTGAGTCCTCTGAAGAGATGGCTGCTGCCACCACAGGAGCCTCACGTGAAGGTGCAAACCTCAGCTGCCCCTGAGGGTCCAGGCTGACCATCCAGAGCCCCAACACACAGGTCACGGGAAGGAAGGAACGGAACTCAGGGTCCCCCTCCAACTCCCACCAGCATGAAACCAAACATACATAAAGTCACTGGGCATCTACTCATAATTAACCACTTTTCTGAAGAGTCTTTATTCCTTCTACTACTTTACTCCAGCAAATATCTGAGGCTACCAATGCATTTCCTCAAATGCTGAGTTTGTACATCTTTGAAAGAGAAATCTTAAATAATAAAAAATTAAATTATAAGAGTTATAAGCATGAACTCCATAGTCAGGTTGCTAGTTGGTAAATTAAAAATGAACCAATACTTGATTTAATTAAACTGTACCTGGCCTGAGAATGAAGACTCTGGCAGGGAGGAGCAAGTCTAACTCACTATTTCAGTGTTTCTTCCTCATCAACACGACTGCAGACAACACACCGTACAGAGTTTTCCGATTCCACCTTTAACAGAATTTACAATCAAGCCAGCACCTACACAGCTACAACTCACAGGTGCTTTCACTTGTTTCATATAAGTATCCAAGAATCACTTAAACACACCAAAAGAAGTGGGCAAAGGAGAAAATAAAAAGTATGAGGCCTAAATGCTTCCAATTAACGTGAAAGCCAGTCATGTATACCACAAGGTGTCAGAATCAAGTTAAGTCATAAACATCACGATGTGCATACACCAAAATCCAGGTAAAGTTAATTTCTATACTAATACCTAATAACATAATTTTTGCACTTATAATGAACAAATAACAAATCTTCCCCCACAATGTCAAGGTCCAACAGCAAGCAATGGAAACGAACTGACAAATGCAGACTAGACAGGGAAACAGAGTCGGGGCTCCCACAGTCTGGAGCCAATAAGCAGGTGCTAGGAGCCCACTTTTCTTCTAGAAAATACCCACTGCAGCCTGGAAACATCAGGTCTCAACGTCTCCACGACCTCAGGATGACCTAAACAAAGGGCAGAGGAAGCTGCCCTAAAGAGCCGAGTAAGAGCTGGTGCTCATGCCCTTCACTGTGAACCAGTATCAACCTGAGGCGGCTGTGATGCCCTCTGGGCTCCCTAAGGAGCAGCAAGCTCCCTGAGGTGGCACCCCTCCTCCAGAGGAAAACAGCTGGTGAGATGCCTCACCCCAGGAGAAAGAGTGACGGGGAGAACCAGGAGAGAAAGCAACGCAACATCTGGGGGACACGTCAGAGGAGGAAAGGTGTAAAGTAAAGCAAAAGCAAAGGAAAATATTTCTGAAATCTTACTGAAACCAACAGACCCCAGGCCAACTCTAGAGAGCATTCAGAAAGGGGGAAGGAGCACAAGGAAGCCTCACGTTACAATTGAAATCTGAGTACAGAATTTACCCAAAAAGTAGAGAGTAAAATATGTGAAACTGTTTACAGACTAAGTGTATGTAATGGATAGTCACCTGTTAAATAAAGGACAGAATACACTTACCTCTCTTTTTTTCGCTTCATTTGTGCTGTACTTCGGAAAGAGGTAGGAAAAGATGTTTCCACAGCAACAGGCAACGTGGACCAAGGGCCCTTCTTTTCCTAAACTCAAGCCTGATGCCACAGCCAGTACCAATGTGATGGTTTTAATCATTAAAGTCCATTTTCCCAAGTAGCCTCGGATGATGAATCCACTCAAAATAGTTTTAATCTACAAAGGAAAGATTAAAGCAGCTTAATTTCCTTTAAGAAACTGCAAATTTCAGTGGGCAATGGGAAGATTCACAATTCATTTTCTGATAGTCTGAACTATTATGCTTTATATAATAAATTCTCTCTCTCTTCCCCTGCAAGGGCAGAAGACAGCCCTAACTCATGGACAAAACTGCAATACCAGGCCATGTTAAGGGGCTAGAGACTTTAGTACACCCCTGTACAATTACATAACCAGCTAATGGCAAATCGCAGTATTTCTACTATAGAAATATAATACAGTTAGATACATTTCAGACGCTCTGTGTCAGAAATAAAGGTATTTTGCCTTTAGAGATATGTCTTCTCATAGTAGAATGTATAATTATATGTAATATTTTCTTATATATTAAGAAGGATGTGTGACAACTGGTGAGTACTATATGGCATTGTTCCATATTAAAGATGTTCTTACACAGCTTTACAGTCACTAACATTGCGTTCAAAACCTGTGCACTAGGAGGAGATAAGATGGCGGAGGAACAGGACGGGGAGGCCACTTTCTCCCCTACATATTCATTCAAAGAACATTCGAACACTGAGCAAGCTTCACAAAACAACTTCTGATCACTAGCAGAGGACATCAGGCGCCCAGAAAAGCAGCTCATCATCTTCGAAAGGAGGTAGGACAAAATATAAAAGATAAAAAGAGAGACAAAAGAGCTAGGGACGGAGACCCGTCCTGGGAAGGGAGTCATAATAGAGAAAGTTTCCAAACACCAGGAAACCCTCTCACTGGCGGGTGTGGGGGAAGTTTTTGAATCTCAGAGGGCAACCTAACTGAGAGGAAAAATAAATAAAACCCACAGATTACATGCCTAAAAGCAACTCCCAACAGAAAAGTACCCCAGACGCCCGCATCTGCCACCAGCAAGTGGGGGCTGAACGGAGAGGAGCGGGGCAATGCTTAGACTGGGCCTGAATGCCCTAAGGGCAATCGGAGTGCCCTAACGTGAGAAGCAACTTAAACTGTGGGATAGCAAGAGAGAGAGAGAGAAAATTAACTGGCCCGAACACACCACAGTCCCGTTCGCAGAACAAAGGAAGAACTGAGCAATCCTAGAGAAGAACTAGCTGGCAGCGGACTGGCCCATCCCTCGCGGAGGCAGTGGGGAGGGGAAAGGGGCAAACTCGTCCCCAGAGACGGCACCCCCTACCAAACTGCAAACAGGCTCCCAGTTTCTAACCAAAGACTTCCTAAGAGTCTGGATGGTTGACATCCGCCGGGAGGGTCGCGACTAGAGACCAGCTCCCCAAAACAGACACAAGGCGCACCTAACCGGTGCGCGCGGAAACTGAGGCTGGGACCGCGGAGGGGATAAGGCTCACTGCACCCAGGGAGAGTGCGCTAGTCAAGCTCCTGGCTGCCTGAGCTGCTTGGGCGGGGAAGGCACAAAACGCAGGCCCAACCGAGTCTGCGCTTTTGTGGAGTACCCGAAAACGGGAACCGCACGCCACACAGGGCCCGCTCCCTGGAGAGCAGCCTGGAGCCTGAGCAGTGTAGCACACTCGCTGTGAGCGGGGCAAACCCAGTGTGGCCGGAACACTGTGAGTGCTCCCCACACACAGCGATATCTGCCTGCAGCGCCCCTCCCTCCCTGCAGCAGGACTGAACCAGCGAACCTAAACAAGAGACCACCTCCGCCCGCCTGTGTCAGGGCGGAAATTAGACACTGAAGAGACTGGTAAACAGAAACCAAAGAAACAAAGGGAACTGCTTCAGAAGTGACGGGCCAACAGATTAAAATCCCTGTAGTTAACACTGACTACACCAGAAGGGGCCTATAGATATCGAGAAGTGTAAGCTGGAACGAGGAGCTATCTGAAACTGAACCAAACCCACACTGCCCGCAATAGCTCCAGAGAAATTCCTAGATATATTTTTACTTTTTTTTTTTTAACTAAAAAAAATTTTTTTTTCTTTTTTCTCTTTTATTTTCTTTTAAAATTCCCTATTACTCCTCTATTACTCCTTAACTTTCATTTTCATTTTCATATTTTTATTATTTTTTTAATTAAAAAATGTTTTTTCTTTTTTTATGTTTTTCTCTTATTTTCTTTTAAAGTCCTCTATTACTCCTCTATTGCTCCTTAATTTTCATTTCACTATAACCTTGCCAAAAAAAAGAGGCCCTATTTTTAAACTGGACTTCATATATATTTCTTAAATTTTTTTTGTTTTTTTTTGTTTTTAATATTGTATTTTTAAGAGTCTAATCTCTACTCTAGATTTTTAATCTTTGTTTTTCAGTATTTGATATCAATTTTGGACATTTAAGAATCCAATATTAAGTACCCATTTTTACTCAGGAGTGTGTTGAATACTCTCTCCCACTTTTGACTCTCCGTTTTCTCCCTCAGATCACCTCTATTTCCTCCCTCTCCCTTCTCTTTCCAATTCAATTCTGTGAATCACTGTGGGTATCTGGTCTACTGAGAACACTTAGGGAACAGAGAACTGTGTAGATCTGTCTCTCTCCTCTTGAGTCCCCCTTTTTCTCCTCCTGCTCATCTCTATCTCCCTCCTCCCTCTCCTCTTCTTCAAGTAACTCTGTGAACCTCTCTGGGTGTCCCTCACGGTGGAGAATCATTTCACCATTAACCTAGAAGTTTTATTATCAGTGCTGTATGGAGGGAGAAGTCTTGAGGCTACTGGAAGAATAAGACTGAAATCCAGAGGCAGGAGACTTAAGCCCAAAACCTGAGAACACCAGAGAACTCTTGACTACACGGAACATTAAGTAATAAGAGGTCATCCAAAAGCCTCCATACCTACACTGAAACCAACCACCACCCAAGAGCCAGTAAGTTCCAGAGCAAGACATACCACACAAATTCTCCAGCAACGCAGGAACATAGCCTTGAGCGTCAACATACAGGCTACCCAAAGTCACACCTAACACACAGAGCCATCTCAAAACTCACTACTGGACACTCCATTGCACTCCGGAGAGAAGAAATCCAGTTCCATGCACCAGAACACCAACCCAAGCTTCCCTAACCAGGAAACCTTGACAAGCCAATTGTCCAACCCCACCCACTGGGAGAAACCTCCACAATAAAAAGGAACCACAGACCACCAGAATACAGAAAGGCCACTCCAGACACAGCAATCTAAACAAGATGAAAAGGCAGAGAAATACCCAACAGGCAAAGGAACATGAAAAATGCCCACCAAGTCAAACAAAAGAGGAGGAGACAGGGAATCTACCTGAAAAAGAATTTAGAATAATGAAAATAAAAATGATCCAAAATCTTGAAAACAAAATGGAGTTACAGATAAATAGCCTGGAGACAAAGATTGAGAAAATGCAAGAAATGTTTAATAAGGACCTAGAAGAAAAAAAAAGAGTCAATTAAAAATGAATAATGCAATAAATGAGATAAAAAACACTCTGGAGGGAACCAACAGTAGAATAACAGAGACAGAAGACAGGATAAGTGAGGTAGAAGATAAAATGGTGGAAATAAATGAAGCAGAGAGGAAAAAAGAAAAAAGAATCAAAAGAAATGAGGACAACCTCAGGGACCTCTGGGACAATGTGAAACGCCCCAACATTCAAATCATTCGAGTCCCAGAAGAAGACAGAAAGGCCATGAGAAAATACTCGAGGAGATAATAGCTGAAAACGTCCCTAAAATGGGGAAGGAAATAGCCACCCAAGTCCAAGCAACCCAGAGAGTGCCAAACAGGATAAACCCAAGGCGAAACACTCCAAGACACATATTAATCAAATTAACAAAGATCAAACACAAAGAACAAATATTAAAAGCAGCAAGGGAGAAACAACAAATAACACACAAAGAGATTCCCATAAGAATAACAGCTGATCTATCAATAGAAACCCTTCAGGCCAGAAGGGAATGGCAGGACATACTTAAAGTAATGAAAGAGAATAACTTACAGCCAAGATTACTGTACCCAGCAAGGATCTCATTCAGATATGAAGGAGAATTCAAAAGTTTTACAGAAAAGCAAAAGCTGAGAAAATTCAGCACCACCAAATCAGCTCTTCAACAAATGTTAAAGGATCTTCTCTAGACGGGAAACACAGAAAGGTTGTATAAACATGAACCCAAAACAACAAAGTAAATGGCAACGGGACCATACCTATCAATAATTACCTTAAATGTAAATGGGTTGAATGCCCCAACCAAAAGACAAAGACTGGCTGAATGGATACAAAAACAAGACCCCTATATATGCTGCCTACAAGAGACCCACCTCAAAACAAGGGACACATACAGACTGAAAGTGAAGGGCTGGAAAAAAATATTTCAGGCAAACGGAGACCAAAAGAAAGCAGGAGTCGCAATACTCATATCAGATAAAATTGACTTTCAAATAAAGGCTGTGAAAAGAGGCAAAGAAGGACACTACATAATGATCAAAGGATCAATCCAAGAAGAAGATATAACAATTATAAATATATATGCACCCAACAAAGGAGCACCGCCATATGTAAGGCAAATGCTAATGAGTATGAAAGGGGAAATTAACAGTAACACAATAATAGTGGGAGACTTTAATAGCCCATTCACACCTATGGAGAGATCAACTAAACAGAAAATTAACAAGGAAACACAAACTTTAAATGCCACAATGGACCAGCTAGACCTAATTGATATCTATAGGACATTTCACCCCAAAACAATCAACTTCACCTTTTTCTCAAGTGCACAGGGAACCTTCTCCAGAATAGATCACATCCTGGGCCATAAATCTAGCCTTGGTAAATTCAAAAAAATTGAAATCATTCCAGTTATCTTTTCTGACCACAATGCAGTAAGATTAGATCTCAATTACAGGAAAAAAATTAAATATTCAAATATATGGAGGCTAAATAACACGCTTCTGAATAACCAACAAATCATAGAATAAATCAAAAAAGAAATCAAAATATGCATAGAAACGAATGAAAATGAAAACACAACAACCCAAAACCTATGGGACACTATAAAAGCAGTGCTAAGAGGAAAGTTCATAGCATTACAGGCTTACCTCAAGAAACAAGAAAAAAGTCAAATAAATAACCTAACTCGACACCTAAAGCAACTAGAGAAGGAAGAAATGAAGAAGCCCAGGGTTAGTAGAAGGAAAGAAATCTTAAAAATTAGGGCAGAAATAAATGCAAAAGAAACTAAAGAGACCATAGCAAAAATCAACAAAGCTAAAAGCTGGTTTTTTGAAAAAATAAACAAAATTGACAAACTGTTAGCAAAACTCATTAAGAAACAAAGGGAGAAGAACCAAATTAACAAAATTAGAAATGAAAATGGAGAGATCACGACAGACAACACTGAAATACAAAGGATCATAAGAGACTACTACCAGCAGCTCTATGCTAATAAAATGGACAATTTGGAAGAAAAGGACAAATTCTCAGAAAAGTATAACTTTCCAAAACTGAGCCAGAAAGAAATAGAAGATCTTAACAGATCCATCACAAGCAAGGAAATTGAAACTGTAATCAGAAATTTTCCAGGAAACAAAAGCCCAGGACCAGATGGCTTCACAGCTGAATTCTACCAAAAATTTAGAGAAGAGCTAACACCTATCTTACTCAAACTCTTCCAGAAAATTGCAGATGAAGGTAAACTTCCAAACTCATTCTATGAGGCCACCATCACCCTAATTCCAAAACCAGACAAAGATGCCACAAAAAAAAGAAAACTACAGGCTAATATCACTGATGAACATAGATGCAAAAATCCTTAACAAAATTCTAGCAAACGGAATCCAACAACATGTTAAAAAAATCATACATCATGACCAAGTGGGCTTTATCCCAGGAATGCAAGGATTCTTTAATATCCGCAAATCAATCAATGTAATACACCACATTAACAAATTGAAAGATTAAAAAACATATGATTATCTCAATAGATGCAGAGAAAGCCTTTGACAAAATTCAACATCCATTTATGATAAAAACTCTCCAGAAAGCAGGAATAGAAGGAACATACCTCAACAAAATAAAAGCTATATATGACAAACCCACAGCATTACCCTCAATGGTGAAAATTGAAAGCATTTCCCCTGAAATCAGGAACAAGACAAGGGTGCCCACTCTCACCACTACTATTCAACATAGTTTTGGAAGTTTTGGCCACAGCAATCAGAGCAGAAAAGAAATAAAAGGAATCCAGATAGGAAAAGAAGGAGTGAAACTCTCACTGTTTGCAGATGACATGATCCTCTACATAGAAAACCCTACAGACTCTACCAGAAAATTACTAGAGCTAATCAATGAATATAATAAAGTTTCAGGATATAAAATTAACACACAGAAATCCCTTGCATTCCTATACACTAATAGTGAGAAAACAGAAAGAGAAATTAAGGAAACAATACCATTCGCCATTGCAACAAAAAGAATAAAATACTTAGGAGTATATCTACCTAAAGAAACAAAAGACCTATACATAGAAAACTATAAAACACTGATGAAAGAAATCAAAGAGGACACAAACAGATGGCGAAACATACCATGTTCATGGATTGGAAGAATCAATATGGTCAAAATGACTATACTACCCAAAGCAATCTATGGATTCAATGCAATCCCTATCAAGCTACGAACGGTATTCTTCACAGAACTAACAAATAATTTCACAATTTGTATGGAAATACAAAAAACCTCGAATAGCCAAAGCAATTTTGAGAAAGAAGACTGGAACTGGAAGAATCAACCTGACTGACTTCAGGCTCTAGTACAAAGCCACAGTCATCAAGACAGTATGGTACTGGCACAAAGACAGAAATAGAGATCAATGGAACAAAATAGAAAACCCAGAGATAAATCCATGTACCTATGGACACCTTATCTTCGACAAAGGAGGCAAGGATATACAATGGAAAAAAGACAACCGCTTTAACAAGTGGTGCTGGGAAAACGGGTCAACCACTTGTAAAAGGATGAAACTAGAACGCTTTCTAACACCATACACAAAAACAAACTCAAAATGGATTAAAGATCTAAATGTAAGACCAGAGACTATAAAACTCCTAGAGGAGAACATAGGCAAAACACTCTCCGATATAAATCACAGCAAGATCTTCTATGACCCACCTCCCAGAATATTGGAAATAAAAGCAAAAATAAACAAATGGGACCTAATGACAATTAAAAGCTTTTGCACAACAAAAGAAACTATAACCAAGGTGAAAAGACAGCCCTCAGATTGGGAGAAAATAATAGCAAATGAAGCAACAGAGGATTAATCTCAAAAATATACAAGCAACTCCTGAAGCTCAATTCCAGAAAAATACAATGACCCAATCAAAAAATGGGCCAAAGAACTGAACAGACATTTCTCCAAAGAAGACATACCGATGGCTAACACATGAAAAGATGCTCAACATCACTCATTATCAGAGAAATGCAAATCAAAACCACAATGAGATACCATTACACGCCAGTCAGTATGGCTGCTATCCAAAAGTCTACAAGCAATAAATGCTGGAGAGGGAGTGGAGAAAAGGGAACCCTCTGACACTGTTGGTGGGAATGCAAACTAGTACAGTTGCTGTGGACAACAGTGTGGAGATTTCTTAAAAAAACTGGAAATAGAACTGCCATATGACCCAGCAATACCACTTCTGGGCATACACACTGAGGAAACCAGATCTGAGACACGTGCACCCCAATGTTCATCACAGCACTGTTTCTTATAGCCAGGACATGGAAGCAACCTAGATGCCCAATCAGCAGACGAATGGATAAGGAAGCTGTGGTACATATACACCATGGAATACTACTCAGCCATTAAAAAGAATTCATTTGAACCAGTTCTAATGAGATGGATGAAACTGGAGCCCATTATACAGAGTGAAGTAAGACAGAGAGATAAAGAACATTACAGTATACTAACGCATATATATGGAATTTAGAAAGATGGTAACAATAACCCTATATGCAAAACAGAAAAAGAGACACAGATGTACGGAACAGACTTTTGGACTCTGTGGGAGAAGGCAAGGGTGGGATGTTTTGAGAAAACAGCATCGAAACATGTATATTATCAAGGATGAAACAGATCGCCCGTCCAGGTTGGATGCATGAGACGAGTGCTTGGGGCTGGTGCACTGGGAAGACCCAGAGGGATGGGGTGGGGAAGGAGGCGGGAGGGGGGATCGGGATGGGGAACACATGTAAATCCATGGCTGATTCATGTCAATGTATAGCAAAAACCACTACAATATTGTAAAGTAATTAGCCTCCAACTAATAAAAATAAATGGAAAATAAATAAATAAATAAAAGCTATGCACTAGAAAAAGCCAGTAACTTATTTAAGATAGAAAAATTAAAAGGAGGGAAAAAAAGAAGTAAGTTCATGTTCAATCCTAAATGTATTCTTCACGTTATTACTGATAAAAAATAAAACCTCAAACTTTATACTATGATCAAATATTTAAAGTATAAAATCATTATAAATATTATTTGCCAAGTACACGGATTATCTTATCTAATCAAAAAAGTTATAAAAAGAGAATAAATATGTTCAAAGCCAACTCATAAGAGAAAAACATCAACTAATTCACCAAAGAATTTTAGGCTGACATTTCCAAGTTCTTGGTGTTTAACTGACTGCTGATATTTGTTCAGTTATGTACTACATTATCAGCGAGGAGAAAAAAGAAAACAATCAACCTCTCCAGAAAACAGTGAAATGACTATGGGGAAGGATTTCTTTCAAGTTTACTAATACCACAGTCTACTATCAGTGGACATTTTAAAAATTTTCTTTCTAGTGTGACAGAAAAACTGTTTCCCCAGCAAAACCATCACTCTGCCTCCCTCGGGCAATAAGCATCAGGATCACAGAATGTTGGGGCACTGAGCACCGCAGGGCTTACCTCTGGGATCCCAGAGCCACAGGCGTATGGTGCAAACACCTTCACCAGGGAGACAGCCAGGAAGGCGAAACTCAAGGCCCAGAAGATGTACATCATGTAGTTCATGATGTACGAGCCAGGACCCTGAAACCAAAGGGTTCAACAGAATGAACTTACTGATGGCTGGCGGGCACTGCTAATCCCAGGGCTTGCCACCTAGGCAACTGGCAGCAAACTCTGCAAAGGCTCGTGGTTTACTGCCACCACTGTAACAGCTTTACGGAGCAAACTATTTAAGTAGAACCTAAAACATATTTGTATACACAGAAGGAGACAATCTATTTAATATTTTCCCTAGCTGCTTCCTGATCCCCAAAGTCTTGTTGCCAAGAATCTCAGCTGCACTTCAATCTCTGCCAACCCACAAACCAGTTTTTGAAAACAGTTGGTGAAGACAAAACTGCCTTCACACTCAGCTTTCATTCTGCAGCAATTCTGGAGATAAAGTGGGAGACAGTACACTGCCCATCTCACCAGCAGATACATTCTTTCCAGCTCTAAGATTCAACTACAAGAAAATTTTAAAAACATCCACAGCTCCTCAAGAACATATATATACATGAAATATATGTATACACTATTCTAACTTCTAAAATGTTCTTCATACATATATATGATATTCTAACTTTTAAATGTTCCTTATAAAATATCATCAACAGTAAAATAATCATGTAAATACTGTAATGCCACAAGGAAAAATCTAGGGAATTTTATAAAATTATCTCCAGTTAAAAGACTTACTTTACAATTTTTGATAACCTATACTTCCCAAACAATTGTGATATAATAATGTTAATGAGCAGTTTTGATAACTTGGCTTCATATTAACCTTCTGTCGTTATACAGCTCCTACTGCACTTCTTTTCCACAACAAAAACATAGTTTACATCATAACGCAGTAGACTTCTTTGTGATTAAGCAGTTTACTAATACCACAGCTTTTGAAACAATACTTAAATTTTACTCACAGCAATGCAGTCTGATATTTTCCATTCCACCCTGTCACACTTCTCTATTTCCCTTTAGGACAGGTGCAGTCCTCTAGCTTGTTAAATGAACTGGAGACTGGCTTCACTGTACTGACTGTTAATCCACTCGGACACAGGGCAGGACTCACCTCGGCCTGGCCTATGATCAACTCTGCCCACGTTTTCCACTGCGGACACTTGTCCCTCTCTTCGAACGTGGTTTCGTTGGACCCCCAGCAGCACTGCTCGTGGTTGTACCAGAGCGCGCTCAGGCAGATACCCTCCTTCAGGTCCGTCATCCAGTCGGCCGCAATGTCTATTAACCCAGCCAGTGCCCCTGCAAAAGATGTTGGAGGCGCTGAAGATGGTCTACTTCTGGGGTGTCCGAAACTGTCAACTTACAGGGTCAAGGAGAGCTGGGGATGCCCTACAATAAATGGTCATACGGGAAATACTACACAAAACTAAGGTTTTCAAATCTTACTATATGTATACTTATACTACTTAACAACTGTAAATAGCTATTCTTGAAAATAGAATTGTTCTTCTTTGAAATTACAACAAGTTATGTCATTCAAATTGACTGTAACTTTTTAAATGTGCCTGACTCTTTCAAAGGCTGTCCCTTGGCAGAAGGGCCTCATCTCTGGCTGTGACATCAGAGTTTTTACTGGTGTTTTTTAACTGGAAACCCAATTCATAGATTTACAAAAGATCTCGAGCTCACTATAACGGAATAACCATTAGATTTCGTGAAACTCATGGCATGAATGAATTACTGTGACAAATAATCAGGCTTTTCTTTTAACAGAAAAATCAAACATATCAAGATCATCTTACAGATAGAATACAAAGAATATACAAACTGATGGTCAAAATCTAAGTCCTTCTCATATAAGAAGGTGAACGGGTCAAATAAACACCTCAGAATCTCAGGACTTCCCTCTTTTCTCTCCACAATTGTATATTTTTCTGTCATATTCTTCAGGACATAATCTTCCATGGTGGGAGCTCAAAGTCAGTAAAACAGTCCTTCCTACTGGTTTTCACATCTTCCCCTGCTATTCCAGCCTCGCCCACGGCCGCTGGGCGCTCTGCAGCCCACGTGGAGCTTAAAGTTCGGCCCTGATGGTGGCTTGACCACTCTCGAGCTGTGACACCTCGGTCACGTCACTTAATCTCTCTGAACTTAGTCCCCTCATCTGTACGACTCAGACCATGGGACTGCCGTGAGGTGTTCACACACGCAAAGCTTTTGGAACAGGGCAGGACCCATAGGAAGCACTCAATAAATACTACCTATTTATTATGATGTTAACACTAAAATGCACTTTACTGACCATCTGGTACAGACTAGGTATTTTACAGATAAAGACAGTGAGTGAGAAAGATCAAATTGGGCACTTAAGGTGATCGAGCCAAGCCCAGAGCTATGAGCTTCCCGCCTCCCACTCTTACATTTAAGGATATTTTTTTGAAGGAAAGAAACAAAACAAATGTTTCTAAAAATCCAAAACTTTCTGGAAAAAAAAAAATTGCAGGAAGGAGGGGAGAACTATTTATTGTCCTGTTAACCAGAGCAGCATTGCATTAAAAGTTCTCTTTACCTGATGCCAATCCTGTCAGTGTCACCACGAGCCACCCTGACCACGCATCATACAAGCTTTTCGTCATTTCCCATGCTGATTCTTTCTTTTTGCTGTTGATCTGAAATTAGAAATGGTCATACTTCATTTTTCAAACTATGGGTAGCAGCCACAATTCTAGAATCCAACAATTTCCTCAGTTACTATACATGGAACAGTCCTTTCTCAACTAATTTAATGGAGTGAGTCTGGGGCAGAAACAGCAGGTGACACAGCTGCCGCACCTGTAAACCAGATGACAAGCATTGACCCAGAACCTCAGAATGAGAGTAAGGGCCCCACAGTCCACACAGACGCTGACCCAGACTGCTTCAGGCTGCACCAAAGTTAGCTGGCATACACCTTTTATAGTGACAGAAATAAGACATCACAGCTCGAAGTGGCTGTCACTCCCTGCTCCGTCTCTAGTTCTAGCAGTTAAGCGGAATGTAGTGGTCCTAAAAGGCATGGGCAGTACTGTGCCCGTGAACGCAGACCACCACAATCCTGTGAACAAAGGGGATGCCGAAGTATTCAGGCCTGCAGCGTGCCAGTGCGCTGATGCCACAGGCAGGGTGTCATCGCTGCGTGAGGCAGAGGAGTCAGAGCGGCGGGCGCTGACAGACCTGCCGCCAGTTCTCACCCTCAGACGCCCAGGGCCCGTCTGCTCTCTCTGAGTGTGGGCTTCACGAGAAGCCCCCCGAGCCCGCCCACCCCTCCCTGTCCTGCTGCCCGGCTGCTCCACACACCACACTCTCAGGCCAGGCAAGCCCTGCTCCGGCGTCCCACAGGAGGGCTGCAGCCGGAATTCAATGCTCTGATCTCTTTCAAACATCTGGTCTATTTCAAGCCACAAGGCCACATTCAAAAGGCTGAATGAGGCAATTTTACTCCTATGTTATAAGCAACCAATCAGCTATTCACCTTTCTTTAGGGTTGAAGATAGGTCATTCCTTTCAAAAACAATAAACCTTACATTGCTTTTTCTTAAAACTGCAGTGTTTAATAAAATACAATATTAAGCAAAAATTTGAAAGCCATCTAAACATTCATCAATACAGTATTGGTTAAATAAACTGCAGTTACATCTATGTTATGAGAAACTCTGTAGTCATTAACAAAGAATGAAATAAATGCAGTATCATGTGGAGGAGAAAAGCAAGGCATTCATGTATATAGGATGCTACCATTTATCTAAGAAAAAAAAGTATATAAATATATATTTATAAAAAATTATAAAGAAAATGAAGGGACAAACCATAACACTCGAGGTGCAACTCCTGAACACCACGTGTAAGGACTGCACACACAGCACTTATCACACATCGTGAAGGAGGGGATGCCTGAGGAAAAGCCTCTGTGTGGTCTATTTGAGCTGCAGCATAAACCACTTTCACAGAGCGCCATTCTTACTTGAAAGAAAAATACCGGAACTATGGTTTTTCAGACTTGGAAATTTGACAGGCATTTTTCTCAAAAAACGAACCAAGTAAGCCTGTCATTTCAAGTAAAATGTGTATTTGGTTCCAATGACAGATTTTGAGCTTGAAAGTAAAAATGAGAATTTTAGAGAACTTATATCCATTACTGTAAGAATGACAGATCCCAATAGTTAAAGAGACTTTTCTGAGGAGATTAGTGTTGCCATTAACGAATGTGGCTTTTTTGATACTGTATACTGATACGATACAATGAACATGTCAACTATTCAAAGAACTGCATGAATCAGTGAATCAGTATTTGCCAAAGGATCATGGCATAATGTTACAAAATCGTTCACTCAAAGCTCAAGGGGAACCAGAGGACTTTAATGCAACGGAAGACAAGCAGCTCACTGATGCAGTTTCAGGTCACATGCTGCAACTAACCTTCAAGAACCAACCACACACGTCACTGTCACTGTCTTGCAGTATCAAAGAAGAAAATCCACAATGACCTGAAAAGGCTATTAAAATACTCCTGACTTTTCCAACTACATGGCTGTGAGGTTTGATTTTCTTCATGTACTTCAATCAAAACATACAGCAGTCTGCAGCAGCAGGTAAGAGAATCCAGTAGTTTTCAGGAAACCAGACAATACTGAATGAGATTCATGAAAATACAGTCCAGGGTCGCTCTCTCAGTAAATATTTGTTATGTTGGAAAATAGCTATTTTTGATAAAAATATTTTTTGTGTTAACATGTAATGAGCTTGCTATTGTTACTTTTGAATGAATGTTTTTGAAATTTCCCAGTTTTATCATCTAATATGGTATAACGTCTTATTTTCAGTTATACCCTATTTATAATATTTCCAGCAAGGGTGAATATTGACTAATGAATCTCAGAAGCAGTACTTTTCATAAACAATATAATCTAAGTCCAATTTCAGGTTTAACAGATATATAAACATTATTATGAAAGGTAGTAACTCATTTGTACAAGCAATTATTACACCTATGAGCTAACTTCAGAACTCAAATTTGCAAATGGACTTTTAGAATTTGGAATTATATTTTCAAGAGATTTTCTCTCAAAATTTTTGAATGACACTATCAATAAACCACAAACAACAACAAAAAAGATAACATACGTTGTAGTTTTTAGCAAAAACCATTCCTTTATTGATTAGTACTTTACAACAACATTCCATATGTCCACACAGGACTCAATTTGAGAAACAGCTCAGGATTTAAAACCAAGAAAGGAGATAAAACAGCAAAGCCCCAGGAAACTATCTCCCCAGTTAGCCGCTTCTTCCAACAACTGCAATTATGTAACACATTTCCTCTTTGGCCTGCTGCTCAAAGTCAAGTGTCATGCAGACTGCTACCTCCATAACTTGGCTTGATCTTCCTCAACTCATAGGCCTTTGCCTTTCCCTCCTATTCTGCCTTCCTCTACTTCTTTGATTGTAAGCTGCTTCAAATCCCTTCCAGAAAGATAAAGGATATAAAGAAACTTTTAAAAATTACAGAGTAAAAACCGTATTACTTATATATGTGGAACCTTAAGTGCACTTTTAACGTATAGCATGCTTTGGCAGCCTGAGATCGCTGGCAGAAAGACATTATTCCAGGATCTCTCGTGCGCTGCCATTGCAAAGATTACTGAGCAAACGTACCCGTCGGTGCCTTTCTCTGTCTTTACACTTCTCTCGCACCCAGTCGATGGTGTGGAAGTCATCATAGGTGCCAACCCCGGGGATGGGCTCGTCCAGAAGGTCCAGCAAGTGCGTGGAGCTGCTGATGCTGCCCCCGTTGGTCATTGTGTAGTGAGTCCCTGCAGAGCCAACGAGGAACAATGAGTGTGTTCTGTGAGGACAATGGAGAGCTATGCGGCTCATCAGTAATTCCTAAAGAAAGAGCATCACTTGAAATAGTTACAATCAACAGAGGAAGGAAAGCGTTAAGAAAATGCATCTCAAACCTGGAAGTAAGGAAAAGGACTAGGGCACACCCTGCCCCACTCACAGGAGAGCTGAGAAGCCACCTTTCTAGTCACCTGAGGGACGCCTGGGAAGGGAGCTCTGCAGCACTTCCCGGTTACCACCCAGCAGGGCAGACTCCACAAAGTGAGAGCACGGCGCAGAGGGCGGGCATACTGACATGGACACACTGAAGGCAGACACAGGAAGATGAAGACGGACACACTGAAGAAAACTATGACCTCCCTCTTGCAGAGAGGCAACTGCACTCTGCCCAGGAGAAGAGACAATGCTCAGCGGAAGTGTGGGTTCTGCCATCAGATTCTGTCCCAGGAGGAAGTTCTTCCCCTCCCTGACAATGTCTCTCTGGCTCCTGAAAAACCTACAGCAGCTGTGCCAGGAAGCAGGCTCCCTCGCTAGAGCTCAGTACATAGCATTTGACCAGCGTCCACTATGCAACAGACTTGAGGGTACAGGAAGGGGGCTGAAAGACAATTCACAAAACACAACTGGCTCTTAATTTTGAAAAGAAATTCAATCTAACACACAAAAAAGAAACTCAGAGCAAACCTACAGTATCATTCTCCTCTATCAGACTAGTAAAGATTTAAAAAGTTGGCCAATGCACTGAGTTGGCAAAGACATGGGGAAAACAGGTCCTGGAACAAAATCATTAGGTTCAGTATCAACTGGTGCAACCTCGTTGAGAAGGGAAAGCTGCATACATACTGTCCAACCCAGCAAGCACAAGTCTGGGAACTCTTCCTGCACTTACACTCGTGTAAGTCCATAAACTGCACTGTATGGGCACAGAACCGCACTCGAACTCTAGGACGAGAGCGAAACAATGTCAGAGTGCTCACAATCTGAAACCAGGGTCAGCATAAGAGCCAAAAAGTCTATCTGCTAGGTTTTGGAGGCCGAACAGTCACAACTACTCAACTCTGCCATGTTGCGTCTAAGTCTGCCATGTCAGCACAAAAGAAGTCCTAACAACATGCAGATGAGTGACTATGGCTGTGTTTCAGTAACAGTTTATTTACAGAAAAACAAGATTTCACCTAATGCCTGACCCTGTTTTCAAAGGCAGAGTAGCAACTTTAACTGGAAAATTATTTGGTTAAATTTATTTTGGTTAAAAGTTATGCTTATATTTAAATGAAGTACATTTGTTAGAAAAAGCAGAGAAGGAACTTTAATTTTCTGCATAACCGTCGTAGATATATCTATACACACATATACATATGTGCATGCACTCAGTTGTGTCTGACTCTTTACGGCCCCAAGGACTATAGCCTGCCAGGATCCTCAGCCCACAGAATTTTCCAGGCAAGAATACTGGAGTGGGTTGCCATGCTCCCCTCCACGGAATCTTCCCAACCCTGGGATCAAACCCAGGTCTCCTGCACTGCAGGTGGATTCTTTTACATCTGAGCCCCTATAATTTCAAACAGGTGATCTTAACACAATTGATTACAGATTACACCTTCAAATTATGTAGCAGTAATAGATTTTATGCTAAAAACTAAACATCTAAAACTATGTCATTTTAACAGAAATGTACGAATTGATACAGAATATGAGTGGCACTATACTAATGTTTAAACAAACACCATAAAGAGAGACTCAAGAAACCCATTTAGTTTATTCTGTGGTTTTATGGAAAACTAAAATTCCAAACAGCAAAATCCCCAGACTACTCTTGCAGTCTGATGGTTTAAATGGACTTGTCCTCTTTTGTTTACAAAGGAACTACCGTATTTGTTCAGTCATTCACAAAAACCGACTCCGGCAAAGCCAGAACCTGCACTTTGCCCAGCACTGAGAACAGTGCCAGGTTAGAGCAGGAGAGGCTCCTCAATCAGCCAGGAGTGGGAGGGAGAGGCGCTCGGAGCCCCCACGTCAGCACAAGGACTCGTTTTATCACTGTCCAGATAGAAGCAAATCAACTACACTGGCCTGCAAGCTCTGTTCTGTGACCATTCAAAGAGGCAGCTGAAACAAGCGTTATCACAGAATGGGTTATTAGTATTTCAAACGATATAATACTGAATATTGGGCTTCCCTGGTGGCTTAGCAGTAAAGAATCTGTTTAGAGATGTGGATTTGATCTGTAGGTTGGGAAGATCCCTGAAAGAGGAAATGGTAACCCACTTCAGTAATCTTGCCTGGAGAATTTCATAGACAGAGGTGCCTGGCAGGGCTCCAAATGGGGTCGCGAAAGAGTCAGACACAACTGAGCAACTAAACAACAACAAATACTAAATATTCTACAATGAACTTAATGTTTCTTTACTTCTGCCAGATAGAACAGAGTTCCCTCTTTCCTCTCCACTTACAACATTTGAATCCTTGGCCTGTAAAGGTGTAAAATTCTAACAGGAGAGTAGTGTACTGACTTCAGTGTTTTGGCAGAAGCACTCCAGGATAAATAATTTATCATTCTGGTGAAGGGTTTAAAGGCCCAATCCCTCAATGGCCCATGCCTGCTCACGTAAAAGACAAGCCCTAAACCCTCCACCGTGACCTTTACATGCTCCAGGTCTTTCTTCCCCCATCCTGATTTTATTCAGTAATTTCCACTTTGTCAAAACTAACTGAAAGGTTCATAAATTTTCTTAAGAAAGAGCGACTGGAAAGTAAAAACAATGACAGCATTTGTAATACCTTGACAAATCTCAGCATCTCTGGCTCCACCTTCTATACGATAATATTAAAAATGGTCATTTTGACGATGTTTTTGGAGGGAAGCATCAAAGCCTCTGTGATACCACTCAGGAAGACAACTGGGGCAGTCTGCCCCAAAAGCCTAAACAAAACAAACTGAAACTGAGGGAAATTCTACCATAAGTGTCTTGCGATCTTCAAGTATGTCAGCCACAAAAGAGTAGCTGCACTTGATAAAAGGAGACAAAGACATGCGCAGCGGAACTCCCTGCCTGGGATGGGCAGACACAGAGCGGCGACCGGCAACCTGGAGAACCGTCTGAATAGTGACTGAATAATAGTATCGATGCCAATCTTCTGATTTTGAAAACTGCACTGAAGCTATGTACGAGCTATATATCCTTTCATAAGGAAACACACACTGAAGTATTTAGGGCTTACAGTGCATCACATCTGCATGTGCGCATGCTTGGTCGTGTCTGACATTCTGTGACCCCACTGATAGGCCGCCAGGCTCCTCAGTCCATGAGATCCTCCAGGCAAGAGTACTGGAGTGGGTTGCCCTCCACCAGGGGATCTTCCCCACCCAGGCATCAAACCCGCATCTCCTAAACTACCACGGAGCCCCCTGGGAAGCCCCATCACATCTGCATCTTACCCTTACAGGACTCAGGGAAGAAGAACATGGCGTATCACCTATGTACAAATAACAGTGAATGCAATGTGTGACAGGAAAAGCACACATGACAGAGAAAGAAAAAGGCAGGATGAAAACATGAGGTAAAATGTTAACACTCAGGAATCTAGGGGAAGGGCTTATGAGGTTCTTTGCACTATTTTTCAACATCTCTAAGTCTGAAATTAAAAGATTTATTTTGTGATTTATTTTGCAAACTTCAAACTTTGCCCCTATTTGCTCTTATCTGGGTAGAGATGGAGACATGCATTACTGATCTTAATTATTACTATTCTACACAAAAAATCAAAAGCAAAATTTCTGTACCACCTAACATGTATCCACACAGTAAGTCACCAGTGCAGGTTAAGAATTCCCAGCCGCCTGCAGCATGAAGATACTAAGCAAACGAAGCGTGTATCCCCAACAGGCCTCTGAACTAGCGAGGAGACAGGCAGAGACTAGCGTTTTTATTTTCGGGGGCAGCACAGGCCTAGTCCCCCACACATTCACAGAAGATGTGTGTCCTGCCTCACTGACTTTCCAGTCACTAGTCTGTAGAAACTAGTCTGTAGAAACTACCCCGACATCGAACCAACAGAGCTGCATAGTAATTACAAAATTCCTGAAAATCAGAAATAAAGCGTTCAAGTTTTTCACACCAGGGAAACCCATGCACCAACATTTCACGCTCGGGGCATCCCGTGACATTTCTGGGGCTGCCATGCACGTCTCACGTAGGAATTCGCCTGTCAGTCTGTGTGCCTGGCAGACTACTGGGAGGTCAGCCTGCCCCTCAGGCCTATCTCCTTCCACTGGACACAGTCTAAAATTTAAACTCTGCTTTAGGATTGCTAGATAAAATTCAAGAATTACCTGGCTATTAAAAAAAAGGAGGGGGTTTCAAACCTTTACTTCAGTATGTCTGTGACATCATTTCACGTATTTTATTTTATAGTTTGTTCTATCAAACATGGAAATCTGAGTAGCTCAAAGAAGAAAAGGAAAGACTGGGTCCTACTTCGTTTCTCACAAGATCACAGAAATGCCTATGCTTTGCTGCATATTAGCAGTAATTTCAAAGACGTTATATTTCCCAACAGTAACAATGGTTTTTAAATATTCCTAATTATTATTCCTTTGTGTACAGTTCACTGCAATCTAAATTTCACTTAAAGTTTACCTTGCAAATGATAAAATGAGACAAACACAAATCACATCTCTGTGTTAATAAAATTCTTGTAAGCAGGAGTGTAAGTTACCCAGCGTCATCGCCCCACTCCGTTTCCTGCATGATACAGCACACACCTCAGAGGCGATGCCACAAGCACAAGTGAAAGCTCTCTCACAGGCAAAGTCATCTCCTTTTCTTTCCTAAAATAGTATTTCTAGGACTGGAAATTAGGAAATCATAACAGGGCTTTCCAAGCCAAGGGGTGAGGCCACACTCCCTCATAAGACCCCCCCTTGCCCTCCTTGACGACTCCTCTCGGAGCTGGGGGAGCACAGAGCGGCACCGTTCACTCGGACGTCTCTCCAAGCACGTGCAGCGCTCACTGCTGCAGACAGCAGCACAGACTCACCAGAACACCTTTCGGAAATAATCAACGTTCTCTGTCCAACAGTACCTCCTCATCCTCTGTGCGCGTGCTCCCCACCAACTCAGGAAACACCCTCCGCCACAGGGAGAATCCGAGAACAAGATTCAGCACTACAGCTTCTGAGTTTCAAACTCAGGCTTTTGAAACCGAAAAGAACAGGCAAAATCTTAAAAGGCAATACATCTGAGTTGCAAGCAATGGGATTCTGGGTTTCAAAATGCTTTAAGTAAAAAGGAGTTTCTGCAACAAGCCTTGGGGTGAAAAAAGAACAGATGAAGAAGCAAGTCTATACAGTTACGTAAGGTTTGCGGGGGAAGCGAGGAGAGGGAATTGAGTAAACAAGAGAGTTAAAACAGTTAAACTGGCAACTGGCTTCAGCTTTTCACATTTTCTACAAGAAAAAAAAAAGTAAAATCAAACTAGCCATATGTATTTATAAGCTTTTCATTACTGAGCATATTTTCACTACTCGACACACTTTGTAAAAACCATTTCAGGTCATTAAATGCATCAGTTCAGTTCAGTTCAGTTCAGTCGCTCAGTCATGTCCGACTCTTTGTGACCACATGAACCACAGCACGCCAGGCCTCCCTATCCATTACATACTCCCGGAGTCCACCCAAACCCATGTCCATCAAGTCAGCGATGCCATCCAACTATCTCATCCTCTGTCATCCCTTTCTCCTCCTGCCCTCAATCTTTCCTAGCATCAGGGTCTTTTCCAATGAGTCAGCTCTTCACATCAGGTAGCCAAAGTACTGGAGTTTCAGCTTCAACATCACCATCTAGTCAAGGCTATGGTTTTTTCAGTAGTCATGTGGGGATGTGAGAGTTGGACTATAGAGGAAGCTGAGTGCCGAAGAATGGATGCTTTTTAACTGTGGTGTTGGAGAAGACTCTTGAGAGTTCCTTAGACTGCAGGGAGATCCAACCAGGAGATCAGGATCTCAGGAAACTGAGATCCTAAAGGAAATCAGTCCTGGGTGTTCATTGGAAGGACTGATGCCGAAGCTGAAACCCCAATACTTTGGCTACCTGATGTGAACAACTGACTCACTGGAAAAGACCCTGATGCTGGGAAAGACTGAAGGCAGGAGAAGGGGATGACAGAGGATGAGATGGTTGGATGGTATCACTGACTCCATGGACATGGGTTTGGGTGGACTCCGGGAGTTGGTGATGGACAGGGAGGCCGAGCGTGCTGTGGTCCATGGGGTCGCGAAGAGTCAGACAGGGCTGAGCGGCTGGACTGACTGACTGACTGAGAGTGATATACAGACAGCAGGAGTCTGCTCATTTTGACAGCTGAACTTCAAAAGGATAACAGGACACAGGACAGTCCCAGATCTTAAGAGTGCATAAGAAAACACGATCTGAACGCAGTAGCTCCCAGATTTAACACAGAAACTTTCCTGGAGGTCTGATGCCAGATGCCGTGACCAATACAGCCCATGCCTGAAAAACAATCAAAGTAGAGAAAATATCCCTTTCTCTGCAGCATGGCCTAGTAGAGAAACCCCATGACCTAATGCACTCTGAGGTTAGAAAGACCTAGATTCAAATCCCACGGCTGCCACATAAGCCAGCAGGAACTACCTACTAATCTCTCAGGTACCTAGGTGACTTCACCCACCCATAGACTGTGGTATGTGG
The DNA here is from genome assembly GCF_963930625.1 of Muntiacus reevesi. Taxonomy (NCBI): domain Eukaryota; kingdom Metazoa; phylum Chordata; class Mammalia; order Artiodactyla; family Cervidae; genus Muntiacus; species Muntiacus reevesi. The sequence continues at coordinate 1,538,805 of NC_089265.1, read as the reverse complement.
ATATGTGGTATGTGGAAAAACCGTGTAAAATACCTACTATTATATACTATATCTGACAAACAGTAGGGAATCAATAAACACAAGTTACTGTTTCTGCTCAAATATTTTGGAACTTAAAATGGGCTTATTATATTACTCACATGGTATTAATAGTAACCAAAAGATTAACTATATGACAAAGGGAAGAAAAAAATTGTATTATAAATAAGGACAATGATTTCTTCTTAGAACTGTATACTGAGCAAAAATCCGGTAGATTTTTAACATAACTTAATTCATTATGCCTGGTATGGCCACAAAAACAAACTTCTAAAACGCACCGTAAATGACCAACCTTTCCATGAATCGGACATCTTATAACTTAAATATCACCAGCAACATTTCACAGTTCAAGTGTCAGCAAGTACAATGTGCTTCAGTGTTAGTGATTCTAGTTGGTTACCGCCCAATGAGTGAGCTTTCTTGCAAAAATAACTTTATTTATAAGAGGACTTTTGTCTTCTTTCTTCCCCAAACACAACACTCTATAAAATGCAAGCATTCCACTGTAAACACATTTATTAATAAACGCAATCTAAGCAAAGAGGCTTTAAAGTATCTGTGGAAACTCACTTGTAAGTTTGTGCTGCGTTGCTCTGTTCTGCGCTGAGACACAGCTGACGCACAGCGCTGCTCAGTGTCAGGCGCACAACAAAGCGACACCGCTACACGTGTGTCTGCTCTTCCTCAAACTCTTCTCCTTCACAAGCTATTGCCGAATACTGAGTATAGTTCCCCGAGCTATGCAGTAGGTCCTTGTTGGGTGTCTATTTTATGTATATATAGTAGTGTGTATATAGTAATCCCCAATTCCTAATTTATTGTTCTCCACCCTTTTCCCCTTTGGTAATCATAATGTTTTTTTTCTACCTCTGTGGGTCTATTTCTGCTTAGTATATAAGTTCATTTGTATGATTTTATTTGTGTGTGTGTGTGTGCGCTCAGTTGCTCAGTCGTGACTGACCCTTTGTGATCCCAGGGTCTACAGCCCACCAAACTGCTCTGTCTATGGGATTCTTCAGGCAACAATACTGGAGTGGGTTGCTATTTCTTCCTCCAGGGGATCTTCATGACGCAGGGACTGAACCCATGTCTCCTGCTTTGGCAGGTGCATTCTTTACCAGAGTCACCTAGGAAGCCCCATTTTATTGTTTATATTCTACATATAAGTGATACCATATATTTGTCTTTCTCTGTTCAGCATGCTTCACTATGATGATCTCTGTGTCCATCCATGTTGCTGAAAATGATACTATTTCATTTTTATGGCTAAGTAATATTCCATTGTATGTATGTACATCGTCTTTCTCCATTCATCTGTTTATGGACACTGAGGTTACTTTCATATCTTGTCTATTGTAAACACTGTTGTTATGAACCTTGAAGTGCATGGATCTTTTCGAATAATGGTTTTTTCCAGAAATATGCCGAAGAATGGGACTGTAAGATCATATGGTAGCTCTATCTTCAATTTTCTAAGGAATTTCCATACTAGTCTCCAGAGTGGCTGTGCCAATTTACATTCCCATCAACAGTGTAGGAGGGTTCCCTTTTCTCTACATCCTCTCTAGCATTTACTATTTGTACATTTTTTGATGATTACCATTCTGACTGATCTGATAGCTCACTGTAGTTCTGATTTGCATTTCTCTACTAATTAGTGATATTGAGCATATTTTCATGTGCTTTTTGGCTATCTGTATGTCTTCTTTGGAGAAATGTCAAATTTTTTATTAGGTTGTTTGGGTGTTTTTTTGGATATTGAGCTGTATGAGCTGTGTATTTGAGATTAATCCTTTTGTCAGTCATGTCATTTGCAAATGTCTTCTCCCATTCCATAAGCTGTCTTTATGTTTTGTTTACAGTTTCCTTTACTGTGCAAAAGTTTTTAAGTTTAATTAGCCTCCATTTGTTTATTTTCATTTCCATCACTCTAGAAGGTGGATTCAAAAAGACAGTGCTGTGACTGGTCAGTGTCTGTCTACATTTTCCTCTAGAAGTTTATAGGTCTTTAATCCACTGTGAGTTTACTTTTGTGTTTGGTGTTAGAGAATGTTCTAATATCATTATTTTACATGTGGCTGTCCAGTTTACCCAGCACCATTTATTGAAGAGACTGTCTTTTCTCTGTTGTATATTCTTGCCTCCTCTGTCAAAGATAAACGCCCACATGTGAGTGGGTTTATCTCTGAGCTTTCTTTCCTGTTTCACTTCTGGTCTATATTTCTGTTCTTCTGTCATGATTACTGTAGCTTTGTAAATATGCTCTGAAGTCAGGGAGCCTGATTCTGCCAGTTTCATTTTTCATTTTTCTTTCTCAAGATTGCTTCAGCTATTGGAGGTGGGGTGGGGTCTTTCCATACAAATTATAAAATGTTTTGTTCTAGGTCTGAGAAAAATGCCACTGGTAATTTGATAGGAATTGCACTGAATCTGTACATTGCCTTGGGTAATATGCACATGAAAAGCAAATGAAAAGATGCTCACAAATTGGAAAAGACCAAAAGCACAAGGAGAAGGGGGTGGCAGAGGACAAGATGGTTTGGTGGACCATCACCAACTCAGTGGACATGAATCTGAGCGAACTCTGGGAGAAAGTGGAGGACAGAGAAGCGTGGTGTGCTGCAGGCCAAGGGGTTGCCAAGAGTAGGACATGATTTAGCCAATGAACAACAACAAAAATCACTAATTATTAGAGGAATGTAAATTTAAACTTCAGTGAGGGTCACTTTACACCAGTTAGGATGGCCATCATCAAAATCTATGTCATTCTGACAGTACTGATTCTTCCAATCCAAGAACACAGTATACCTTTCCATTTCTTTGTGTCATCTTGAATTTCCTTCATCAGTCTTACAGTTTTTGGAATACAGGTTTTTTGTGTCCTCATGTAGGTTTATTACTTTTAATGTAATAGTAAACGGGACTGTTTTCTTAATTTCTCTTTCGGACCTTTCATTTTTAGTGTAGAGAAATGCAACAGATTTCTGCATGTTAATTTCCAATCCTGCAACTTTACCAAGTTCATTAATGAGCTCTAGTAGTTTTCTGGTTATATTATTATTTAAAAAAATATTTTCACCAATGGGAAAAGAACAGTCTTGAACAAATGATGCTGCGACAACAGGCTAGCCACATGTAAAAAATGAAGTTGGACCCTACCTACCTCACACCATACATGAAACTTAACTCAAAAAGGATCACAGGCCCAAATGTAAGAGCTACAATTATTAAACTCTTAAAAAAAGAGAGAGAGAAGAGTAAGTCCTTGTGACCTTGGATGTGGTAATAGTTTTGCAGATAAAATTCCAACGCACAGGTGGAAAAGGAAAAATGTAAATGAGACTACAACAGAAATAAGATAGATTTTCCCACCTAGAGACCATTAAGACTGTTGATGGTGCCTTCTCTCAAAACACTTATGCGCGTGCACTGAGCTCAGACAATGAACAGGGCCGACCCTTCCCGTGGTCACCAGCCCTCTCTGCCTTCGGCTCCAGACCGCAAGGGGGCTGCAACGGCTGTCACGGGCCAAGATCTGGTCCTGCCGCTCAAAGCCCTGCGCTTCAGCAGAGTCGGCGACAACACGACATCCCGCTCTCATCCTCAGGGCGCTCCAGAGGCAGCTGAGGCACAGGAGGCCGCCCACTGACCCTCCACAGGGACCTACTCATAACCCGGCTATCACACTGTTTTCCTTGCTCACAGCTAGAAACATTTCTGACATAGTGTACCGATATGTAGCCTAAGTAAAAACAAAGTTTAGCATATTTACTAGTTGGCATATCCTCTGATACTTTAACTATTTCCTTCCTTCTTTTTTTTTTTTTCTTTTTTTTAAATACTGGTCACAACCCAACATGGTGAAACTTGTAATTTGACAAAAAATGAACAATAGAAATACAGATATTATTATCTGGTTTCCCACCAATAGAAACCTTTATATTCCCATCCACTAGTCCTCAATAAGTATTTGCTGAACTGGGCTAAAAATGGTATGTAGTTGTTACATCTTAAACTGAATTTATTAACTAGTAAATTTCACCATCATACACCTTCAGCAGTCTAAAAGGAATATCCAAATAAAATGCATTATCGCTCAGTAGTGTCTGACTCTTTAGCGACCCCATGGACTGTAGCCGCCAGGCTCCTCTGTCCCTTGGGGATTCTCCAGGCAAGAATACTGGAGTGGGTTGCCATTCACTTCTCCAGGGGATCTTCCTGACCCAGAGATCAAACCTGGCTCTCCCGCATTGCAGGCAGATTCTTTACTGTCTGAGCCACCAAGGAAGTCTATCCAAATAATAGTCCTGCATGCTAAAGCAGGTTTATGCTTGTTTACTAAGACTAGTACTTATTATCTCTGGAGTCAATCTCAAAGACGGGAGAGCACTGACCCTTGCCATTTAACCTCATAGGCAGATTACTATCCATCACACACACACATAAAACATACGCACTTTTACTGTAAATTACGAAAGAAGGCAGAGAGAAATCTAAAATTCCGCATACTTCCTACAACCCAGTATCATGTGTCCATTAAAAAAGAGCAGGAAGTCTGGTCCCCAATATATTTTTTTTCCTTCCTTCTGTGACATTACTGATAAGAAACGGTCACTCCGGCGAGGGAGGGGAAAGTGAATGCTCTAAGTTGACAGTGAAAGTTCTGGAATGTTAACAGACTTCCAAATGAAAGATTAAAGATGTAATGGCAAGCACCTACTTAATAGGTGGTCAATTAAACATCTGCTGGATAAATATGATAAATACAGTATTTATTTGCTCTTTACATTTGCTCTGCCATCCAGTTATATTTAGCTGCAATCTATTTGAACTGCAAAAATCTGGAAATTAAAACTAAATGCCAAAGAAGCTGACAGAAGATACACAACCAGTCAGTAGCAATGCTAAATTACTCAATTCACTGTTTCCTTATCAGTTCTATTGATACCTCAAAATAAAAAGCCACGTTCTTGAAGGTACAGATGATGAAGTGAGGATTAAGACATCTGTATGACTGGAAACGAGTTCCATGTTCATTTATTCTCTCTGCATGTAAGATATCCCCATATCATGTGAATAATAAAATCCAAGAAAGTTGCTCTTTCCAGTGGCAAAGAATAAACTGACAAACTAAAGTGAATCTCCGTTCTTGATCTGATTAAGGTTTCAAAGGACTACCAAAAAGCTATACATTAAACATGTTTATTAAAAAACAGATACAAAACTTTAAAATACAACTTAAGCCACCAGTCTCCTGTGGCCCCATGTCAGCACAAAACAGTAACCTCAATGCTGGTAAAATAGCCAAAACCATAAACCTAACGTGTGGGGCCAGAGACTTGCTCACGTTTTGATATCTGGAAATACAAAGCATTTTTAACTTACAACAAGTCATGAGATGGAATAAAATTAATCGTACCAAGTGTCAGTCAGTTTTAGAAAACAGAGCCAGACAGAGTAACATGGAATACATTTACTGACAATTTTAAATTCATATACTGTGGGCAAAATAAACTTAAAGGCAGGCTTTGTTTCATACTATTATTTTATAACAGAAACACTCTTTGACATCAGGAAAAGAATCTCTGGACTTTCCCAGGTGGCACAGTGGGAAAGACTATGCCCTTCAATGCAGGGGACACAAAAGATGCAGGGCGAATCCCTGGGTCACCAAGATTCCCGAAGTAGGAAATGGCAGTAGGAATCAGTAGGAAATGGAGGAGGAAATGGCAACCCACTCCAGTATTCTTGCCTAGAGAATCCCATGGACAGAGGAGCCTGGTGGGCTACAGTTCATGGGGTCACAAAAAGTCAGCAATTGAGTGACGGCACACACACACACATAATCCCTATTTGTTCCTGTAATTTACACTCCAATGAACCAATCGGTAAGAAGAGATTTAATTTTCTAGTTGGCTAGAAGATTAAAGGCAATAGACATACAATAAGGATTTGAATTCTAAAATCATATTTACAAAGGAACCTACAGAACACCCCTATGGCAATAAGAATATCATCAAGAACATGAAATATTCAAATAATGACCAAAGAAGGCTAGCTACTGACACTTTCAGGAGGGAATAAAAATGGATAAATCCATCTGTTACAAAAGGAAGAAAAAAAAGCTTTACTTGAATTTGTCTCTGAGCTAATAGATGTCAAGAAACAACTTCAGTTAGAAACTAACCAAGCAACCAACTTGGGAATCCCCCTGGTACAGCGGTTAGGACTCAGCACTTTGACTACTGGGGGCCGGGTCTTCCATCCTCAGTCAGAAAACTAAGATCCCACATGCCACTAGATGCACCGCCCCCCCCCTCAAAAACACCATCAAACTTATAAAGGAAAGGCATACCTCTTACAGTTTAAGACTGGTTCTTCTGGCATTCAAGGTCCTCTGGGGCCCGGCATTCCGCCACCTCCTATAGGACCCTTTTGCTGACCCCATGACAGGACAACACTAACCAGCACCCAGTCCCACTGGGTCACTTACTAGCCTATCCTCCCCACCAGGAACACACATCAAATCCCCTGTGGACGTGCCAACTTTGACAACACTTGTCAAAGGAGACTCCTCTCCCTAACCACCACGCGTGAACAGATTCACAGAACATGCAGTCTGTATTATTCATGACAAATGTTTTTTTTAATTATTATTTTTTTTTATTTATTTATTTTTTCAGTGGGTTTTGTCATATATTGATATGAATCAGCCATAGAGTTACACGTATTCCCCATCCCGATCCCCCCTCCCACCTCCCTCTCCACCCGATTCCTCTGGGTCATGAGAAATGTTTTAACTCCCTTGGGGTTCTGTGTTTTTTAAACCCGGGAAGTCTTCCTACATCCCTACCAAGCTGCACATGCCAAGTCACTGCAAGGACGTACACAATGCAAAGCAGTGTTTCTATGACCTCAGTGTTTCATGAGTCTCATCATCTGCTTCGAACCCTGACTCTTCCTGCACATTTCTGTACCTCAGTTTCGTCAACAGGAAAATGAGGATTATAACAGTACCTACTCCACAGTCTGTGGTGAAGATTAAAATGGTTTGTTACACATCAAGGAACTGGTAAAGGTAAAGCACTTAAGTCACTTCAGTCGTGTCCAACTCTGCAACCCCATGGACTATAGCCCAGCAGGCTCCTCTGTCCATGGGACTCTCCAGGTGAGAATCCTGGACTGGAGCAGGTTGCCATGTCCTCGCCCAGGGCATCTTTCTGACGCGGGGATTGAACCTGCATCTCTTGTGTCTCCCGCATTGCAGGCGGGTTCTTCACCACCAGCGCCACAGCAGCGCGCACCCCTCAGTCACTGTGTGCGTCACTGATACCACCACCACCGGTTCTCCAGCACCGGAGCACGCCTCACACACAGGAGCTCAACAAAAACTCTGAATGAAACAGTATTCAAACAATGCTAAAAACCCCAAAGATCAAACCCACTATAAGGGCCTGTTAGAATGAAAAAGAGTTCTACCTCCAAACTACCTAAACTTCAGGAGGGAAGTCAAAGTATAAAACTAGCAATCCAAATCCAAAAATCCAAAAAAACTAAAGGTTCTTTTTTTCCCCTAATAAAGATGGAAAAGACATTATATGAAAGAACTTAATAGTGTCTGTATAGGAAGGAAATATACCCCAAAAGATAACTATTTCCAAAATGTCATCTTAATTTCTTTTTCTTTTTTTTATCTTAATTTCTAATCCATCAAAAATATATTAATTCTATTTTTATATCTACATACATTTCTAGTCTCTATATTATTCACTTAAGTTGGAACCTTCATCATTTACCATCTCGCCTTGACAAGGAACGTTAAATTTAATTTACTCCACACAGGTAATTCCTAATTCCAGCACTCAGTAATTCCATAAACAGTCACATTTGCTTTCTTGACATCCTTCACAATTTTATACTTTGGTTGCTGCCTCTTCACTCTTCCGCAGCCCCAGGAGCTTTTTCCTCATTGCCATTTTGTCCTCCTGGGGTAGGTGACTCTTTTCTTGGTTTATGTTTCTCCACTTCCAGCTCCTTTGTTTGACCCATGGTCAGAAAAGGTCATAAATTACGGAAAACCTCTTATCCATAGATACTAGGATACTACAGAACAGTCAAGTAAGCCTAATAACCAACTGATTTGTACTACAATGACACAATGTTACTTCAAAAACACTGGCTTAGGTTAGCTGGGTAAGGTCTCCTCAACGTATGAGGAACCCATCTATGATACCAAGAGTGGAAGAGACTTAGACTTTAGGCAAGATTTCTAAAGAACCATTTGTGAAAACATAATAGAAACAAAAAGCTTCTATTTTAATAATAACCATATCAGGAACCACGCCTACTTGCACATAAGCTTTGGCTGATCTCTTTTTATTTGCATACCTTATACAGAGGTGAGGTCCATACCTAAGCTGTGGTAAAGACTGTCAAGTCTATCACGGGGAATTTAAATTTCCCAACCGCATGTCTCCTGGTTTATTAGAAATTACAAATCAACAGATGGATGTTGAAACAGCTCAAAGAAAACACAGTTTAATTGCTGATTAGCAAATACTGTGACAGCTGAGCAGTCACACTCATTCACATCCCGTTTGAAGAAATTCACACCAGAGAAGGGGTGATGAGAGCACAGGAAAAAGGAGAGCAGGAGGAACATGCTGGAACTGGAAAAACAGACAATCCCAACAATTCTGGGTGCAAAGACTATGAGAAAATTTAATTTTCTTCTTTATGCTTTTAGGTATTTCCCCAAATGTTCTAAAATAATTTATATATATAAATATGTATATACACATATACCTATGCATACTTTACTAAAAAGGACAATATACGTAACATGATCTTCATTTTCTCAAGCACGCTTTTATAAACAACAGGCTACCACATGATGTTACAACTGTTCAGAGCCAAAAATATCGTCTAGAAGACACAATTCAATAAATATTTGTTAAATATATTACCTTTTTTTAATCCTAATGGAACATAACACCAAAAGAAGGTGTTATCAGAATAAAAACCATATTTTAAATAAAAGAGGCTAAATACGCTCAGGAAAATCATGACTTCCTTACTTTAAAAAAATGAGTTTATAATATGAAGTTTATAAATTCAAACTAATAACGGCTCAGGAAGGCATCTAGCTCAGAGCTTGTTTTTTGTTTTTTTTTTTTTGCTCAGAGATTTTTTGAGATTCAATTTTTTTTTTCTAAAACTGCCTATTTTTAGAACGATCAGTTTAAGAAAAATGAAAAAAGGGCAGTTTAATTAACATGTAATCAGTTCTGGCAGTGCCTGCCGAAAGATTTACTATGAATGCTGGGCTCTTTTCTGGTTTTTACAAACTACTATTATTCTTTCTGATCTGTGAAAATGATTCCGTATGTTGGTATCAGTCCATGAATTTTTACCAGATACCTATGGAAGACAATGTAGTCACTCAGCTGAAAGCACACTAAATAAAAAATATTGACATGAAAATGTGTTCCTCTTTAAGCAGGTAGAGCTTCTCCTAGGAACTGACTCCGGGGTGCAAAGCTCCACGGTAGGCGACAGCAGCTGAAACCCAGTGGCACCTTAATTAAGGAGGAGAAGCACCGCCGCCCGCGCCCCGCGACAGGACCTGTGCGCGCAGTGACGGCGGCCGCGCTGCGCACGGAGGGAACCGCCGACCAGGACCTCCATCGGCCTCACCGCGGCCGGGACCAGCCCAACAACCCGCGTTACCTCGCTTGTGCAGCTCCCGCAGGGGGATGCAGTCTCCGCCCCCGTCGTAGGGCAGGTAGGGGTCGGAGGCGGCGTCCATGGCCGAGGTCCGCAGGAAGAAGCCGAGGGAAAGCTCGCGAGCTCACCGCCCGCGCGCGCCCCGGAACCCCGCCGCAGCAGGTTGGGTAGTCGCCATGCCCGACCTGTCGGCGCGCGCAGCCTCGCGGGCTGACGTCACCCAGGCGCCACGGTTGCCAGGGCGACGGGCTCGCCTCCCCATCAATCAGGCCCCGCAACGTGTGACGGTGACTAAGCCCAGGGGTGACAGACCAAACAGCCTCCACAGCAAGGGGGCAACTACAGCAAGGCGACAGAAACCTACTTCTCGATTTCTGAATACAGAGCTGTGCAAAGAAATTACGCGTGTACAGAAGGAATGAACCATTTCATTCCCACCTTAGGTAAGTGGGGATGACGCGCTAAAAAGGCCACGTGATTTTCCCGTATAAATACACAAATTTATATGTAGCCACGTCACGTGAATCATAAACATAAAGCAACAGAAGATACCAAAGTCTTCAAGACACTTGGTTTTTAAGTCTGTTCTTAAGTATCTAAGATGTACTAATGCAGACTTCTACTGTGGCTCCAAAAATTCAGTAACTGGACCATTACTAATCCCCTTCAGCAACCTCCTTCCTTCAGGAACCAGCTAGTTAAGAAAGACGTCGAGGCTTAAGAAAGAAACTTAACATCCTAGGTAGCTTTGCTAGTTGTCAAATTATGCAAAAAGAGACTTACTTACTAGCTGGGAGATTTTCCTCTCTCCTGACTTCTACTTTTCCTACCTCACAAAGATTTTCGTTGTGCTGTAAAAAGGTGGGGGGAAGGGGCTTCAGTGAAATATGTCTCAACGTGTACTCTAATGGTCTCTTTGCTAGACATTTTATGAAATTTAGAAATAAGGGAACTCAGGCTACAGAACGTTTCAAAATGGATCATTTTTATTTTCAAAAACTATTATTTTTATTTTTCGCTGTATGATCAAGTTGTAAATCAGGACAAAACAGGTTAAGAGAGTGCCCCCAAATACCAGGAAAACTTGCAGAGAGCTTTTCATCTTATAAAAAGGCAGGGAAGAATGTAAGTAGTATAAAACTAAATTATGTATTAATGCCATATAGAATGCATCTTTTTAAAAAGTCTTGTAAGAGTAGAACTTAACATACCAAAGTATGTTTCATTTCAAACTGTCATTCCAAAAAAAAAAAAGAAAAAGCTAATGCTCATTTAAGCTGAGTTCAAATTTTTACAGCTGCCTCTCAGGTGAATCCTCCCCAGACTATGAGATTCTTTTTCTGAAATAGCTATGGTGGGCAATGCCACTAAACAAAAATTCATTAGAAGCTGTTCCACAGGACTACGGGGTTTTGTAAAATGTGTTTTCGTAAGCACTGAATGTGCCAACTCTAAGGTCTACTCCAATTCAATGATTTTATATGAGAATTGCGGGCAAGAGAAGGAAAGAAAGGACTCAGCAGTAAAGAGAAGAGAGATATTCAACTTGTCTAGTTGTTGCTTATTCGCTCAGTCATATCTGACTCTTTGCAACCCGGTGGACTGCAGCATGCCAGGCTTCCCTGTCCTTCACTATCTCCCGGAGCTTGTTCAAACTCATGTCCATCGAATCGGTGATTCCATCCAACCATCTCATCTTCTGTCATCCCCTTCTCCTCCTGCCTTCAGTCTTTCCCAGCATCAGGGTCTCTTCCAATGAGTTGGCTCTTCGCATTAGGTGGCCAAAGTATTGGAGCTTCAGCTTCAGCATCAGTCCTTCCAATGACTATTCAGGGTTGATTTCCTTTAGGATTGACTGGTTTGATCTCCTTGCTGTCCAGAGGACTATCAAGAGTCTTCTCCAGGACCAGAGTTCGAAAGCATCAATTCTTTGGTGCTCAGCCTTTTTTATTGTCCAGCTCTCACATTCGTACATGACTACTGGAAAAACCATTTGTCTAGTACATCTTAGTTATTATTAGTTATTTGGGAACTTTTTAAAAGTTAGATTAAATCAAATTTTTTTATTTCAAAAAGTTTGAACCTCAGAAAGACATACCTTCTTATAAAACCCCACCTGGGATTTAGGAGTAAAAGGGTTCTGGGAAAGGAATATAGACAAGTTACTGCCACAGGAATGTTCTATCTAATTCTCTCTGGTTCTGGTATTAGCATTTATGATATGACCGTGGGTGGCTCTTTCTTTCTGTTTTCTTCACATTTTCTTGGAAATGATTTTTTTTTCTTTTTTCCGCATGGAGAAAGGCGTCAGAGCCTAGCCCACCCACCGTCCCACTCCCCCTCCACGATCCTGTCTTGTCCCAGCCCCCAACCTCTGAAATGATTTTTTAAAACAAGGAAATCTAACTTTCAAACAAAGAGCCAACTTTGCTAAATTAACCAAGAGTAAATTTGGTCCTTTTTGGTACTTTGGTATGTCAAGGTCTACTATTACAAGACTTTTAAAAATGCATTCTATATGGCATTTAGAAATAATCTCATTTTATACTACTTATATTCTTTCCTGCCTTTTTATAAGATGAAAAGCTCTCTACAAGTTTTCCTGGTACTTGGAGGCACTCTCTTAACCTGTTTGTCCTGATTTACAACTTGGTCACACAGGAAAACTAAAAATGACAGCTAGCCAGCACTAACTAAAGGGGGAAGAATACTTTCCCTATAAAATACACTGACGGCATTGCACAGGTAAACGTTTTTGTAGCCTGAGTAAAATGAATACTTTAAAGAACACTGTATTTCTGTATGTAGGCATGTATATATTATATACAGTGTATCTGTATACAGTTAGAATGAGATGCACTAGACTTAATTGTTATCACTCAGGATAGAATGAGATGGAAGTGGGGAGGCTGATGGTACATTCAGTTTTTACTGTATATATAGCTCTACATTTTGAAAATTTGAAAAACAAATACATCGCTCATTAATTTTGAAATAAATCTTTTTAAGTAATCTGAAAATTTAAAGAATTTCAGAAGTAAACAAATTTCTTATGCTTATGGGGTCCATGGCTGCCACATTCTCTTCCAGGGAAAGCATTATTTAGGCTCAGGTGCTTTCTCATTATACTTTAGAAAAAAGGACAAGGTAACCTGGAAGGTGTGGCCAAAGAGAACTTTGACACAGATTAGGTATTACCAGACTAAGAACCTGAATTACAGTTAAAGAGAGGAGACAAATTCAAGAATTCCAAGGCACTGGGGTGGGGTGGGGGATGCCCAGGGCACCTACAGATTGGCACTTGCCATCTGCCTCTAGGAGGTCAAATTCTGAGCCACTGCAGCTGCTGATGTTCAGCATCCCATGAAAGGCGTTCAGGGTGGGAGCAGGAACGAAGGACTCTGTGCTCTGGGAAAACTGGCAGGACAGGTCTTCAGACAGTTAGGTGTTTTCAGAAGCCGATTTCATGAGCCCATTTCCTGCATCTCTTCTTATCTAGAAAAGCACTGCAGTCCTCCACAGTGACCTCCGCTCCTCATGACTAGCCAGGAGCCGGCTGATGGGCCTCACCCAGCCCCCCACCCTTCCCACCACAGTCACATACTGACCTCCCCACCTCCCACCGCTTTGGAGCAGCTTCTCAGAGCTATCTGAGGTGCTGTCTCCCTGACTACAGTCATCATTTTGCCCCAAATAAAGTTTAACCCACAATTCTCACATTGTGCATTTTAAGTCGACGCTCAGGACGAAAACTCTGAAGAACCAAAACCAAGAATTGGCAGCACATGAAAGGACTTAAAACTTCAAAGGGGGAAGGTGTCTCTACTCCCCAGATGCTCCCTGGTTCTACCCTCAAACTGATGTGGTAGTCTGGGGGTGTGTGAATCAGGGAGGCAGGTATACTCAGGATAGTGTATAACCATACACTGTAATACACATACATGGGTATATATAATCTTTCAACCCCTCCTAATCCACAGGTCCCAAAAAATCTACATTAGAAGTACTTTAAAAATAAAAGTATTTTTTGCCTTTAGATCTAACTACCAATTTACTGGAAACAAAAAAACAGAGACACATGTTAAGTGAGAGCTCAGGAACACAATTCAGAAAACCCAAAATGGGAAACAAATGACCAAATTTCTTCATCAACAAACGAATTTAAAAAAAAACAAAAAAAAAACAGGGGCGGGGCTTGGAGGAACCTGTAGAAATTTTTTTTTTAAAGATTTAAAGGATTTATCAACCAGTTTCAATGTAACAATTGGGAAACAATTGGGAAAATGTGAAATAGAGAAGATCACTGATTATAAGGAATTATTTATTTTTTAGATGTAGTAGTCTTTAAAAGAATCATCTTTTAGACATACATAATGCAATAGAGCAGCAGCAGCAGCAATGCAATAGATACAGAAAAACAACCACCACTACCTAGAGCTGAACAGTAGTTAAAACAGACCTCAGTGCCCAAGTTGGCTCAATTTTCCACTACTAACCAATGATATGACTATATCGTCAAGACATCACAAATAAGTCATTAGAATTAGTAAGAGCTAAAGTGGATAAATTTTTAAAAATCAATATTTAACAAACAACTGAATTTCAAAATATACCAGCAGTTAGCATGTTAAATTTTAAAATAAAAATTGCACTAAATAGCAATAGCATTTAAAAATTACCTATAAACAAGTGTAATAAAGAATGAAGACAAAAGTCAGTAGGAAGACTAAAGGCATTTAAAAAGACAAATATATGGAGAAGTACATCTTGTTCATGAACCTTTCAGTTCAAACTGATCTACAGACTTAATAAGATGACAGTCAATATCCCAACAAGAACTAACAACACTGTGTATCAACTATACTTTATTAAAAAAAAAAAAAAAGACATTTTTGTGGCAAACTGCTAAAACTTACATGGAAATAAAAAGGCCCAGGAATAAATAAGGCACTCTTAGAGAACAGGGGAGAGTTGCTTTATTTACTAGGCACTGAGACTGTTTATAGACTTACAGTGATTTAAACAGAGTGCTTTTGACATAAAGCTATGAAAATAACCAAAAGTACATAATAGGGAGTCTAGAAATAGACCCTCCTTTATATATTGACCCTTGATATATAGCAGAGGTGGCTCTATAAAAGAGTAGGTAAAAAATGGTTTTCTTAAATAAGTGGTATTTGGACCACTGGCTATTTCCATGAAAAAAAAAATTGTATACACCCTAACCCACACACATTTACAAAAATTGCTCAGATGATTATAGACCTGAATGTGGAAGGCTAACGAAACTCTCACAAAATAGTAGGGAGAAATATCTTCATGAACTGAGGGCAGGGAAATTTTTCATCAAGACACAAAAACCATCAGTCATAACACAAAACATTATTATCCAGGACCATATTACAATTAAGAACATCTGATGAACAGAGTCTGTCCATTAGAAGAATGTTACAACTGAATGTGTGTATCCCACCAAAATGTATACAGAGAGAAATAATTACCAGTGTGGTGGCATCTGGAGGTGGGGCCTCTGGGAGGTGATTAGGTCACGAGGGTGGAGCCCTCATGAAGGGGGTTAGTGCCCTTATAACAGCTCCCTGAAGCACACAGAAAAAATGGCAGACCAGGAACCAGAAGCAGCCCCTCTGCACCAGACATGGAGTGTGCTGGCCTCTAGAACTGTGGGAAATTAATGCACATGGTTAGAGCCACCCAGTCTGTGCTATTTCTGTTATAGCAGGCCAAACAGACTAAGACAGAGAATGAAACACCACCCATAGAATAAAAGATATTTATGATCATGTAATGGAAAGCTTGTATATAGAAAATGACTAACGTTTACATATCTCTAAGACACACAGGTCAATAGAAGAATCAGCAAATGACTTGAATAGGTACTTCAAAAAATTTTTTCAAATAGTCCCTCAGCATGAAAAGATGCCAAGGAAATGCAAATTAAAGCCACAATCAGAATCCATGACACACTCAGCAGATGGACAACATCAAAAGTCAGGCAACACCAAGCAGCTGGTGAAGGTGGAGCTGTCATACATAGTCACCTGAGTGTAAACTGAGTCACTATAAAAAACAAAGCCTACAACCTGACAAGTTCACACCCAGGCCAATGAAACTTGTGCACATACCCACCAGGATACACGGACCATAGTTAACACAGCAGTGTCTGTACCCACCAGAAATGGTTAAGAACTAGTAGATCCATCAGTAGCAGAATGAATATCTATACTGTGGCATCTTGACAAAAAAGAGTGACACAGTCTAGAGCAACGTCACAACAGCTACTCCCTGCAACAAAGAAGATTCTTGAAAATCATGCAAGAAACAAAGGAATATGTATTGTATGATTCAATTTATTTAATCTTCAAAAGCAGGGCATGCTACATGATAGTCCCAATGATGCATACCTAGATGATCAAACCATAAACGAAAGCAACAAAGTGGCCGGACAAAGAGGTAACAGTATTTCTCTCCAGAGAAAGGGAGAGGGGTGTGGGCAGGAAGCTGCTGGAGTGCAGTCGTGCTTGTTTTCTTAGTCTGAGCAGGTTGCAAAAGTGCTTGCGTGCAGTAGCTCACTCTGTACAGGTATGCTTTACGCATCTCTATGATGTGTGTCATACGTCACAATTCAAAAGTCTTTGAGTTAGAAATTTATCCTGCCATCTCTGATTCTATTAGCATTTAGTGTGGATTTATTATTACTTTTTCTTCCCTATCCTAACACCCTCTAGTCGAATCTTATTTACAGTCTCAAACAAGTTACAAGTAACATGTTCACAATAATCTACACTGACAGGTTCATAATAAGCTACTCTGACTTTCATTTGTTCTAAGCATAGATTCTTCTAAGGAATTTCCTCTAAATGCTAGTGTTTTAGAACTGTTTAAACCAGTCCACTGACTCCCTATGATTTTAGGTAGTAATATTTACCTCAACTGATGATTTTATAGGTTTACTTCATAACTTCTGAAGCCTTTTTCAATTCTTAACTGGAACCACTGCACAAAACAGGATTTAACTGTTTTCTCAATTCTCCCAAGAAGAGTTCATAAGTAATGGTCTCCATGCACAGAGCAATAATTCATTACATCATGACATTAGGGTAAGGAGGTAGAGTATAATACTAAACAATTATTTACTGACCTAGTAATTTCAATAACTTTCTATGGACTTCTTTCTGTAGAGCAATTAACAGTAATTACAGGTGACATCTGAGGTAAATATCATCAGAATCTATAGATGATAATCAAAACTAAGCTCACATCTTCCCAATGATCTTTCTGAGAATATCCAACCATCATTTGATTGCCATTGGTATAATAGACTAATTTCATTAAGGCACCCCTTTACCAGACCAACTTTTTCCTAGTTTGTTAGTAACATCTTGAATCACAGCACTTCATAAACTTAGTATGAGTTAGCTCTCCCTAAACACATGACCTTACCCATATGTATGCACATAAATTCAGGAAGTCCCCTACTCTGCGTATATTAGGTAGGAGATACAGGTGCAGAGAAAATTTACAAGTTAGTTGGCAACAGAATCTGAAAGGTGTCAAATGTATTAAGAACATGACAGTGCTTAGAATAAGTATCAGATCAACTCTAGAATTATTTGCTCATTTTTAAAAATAATTCTGAGCAGAGTGTTTGAAAGAGTTTTGACCTTCTCCTGACAGATAGCCATTAAATGATAGTGGCCTTGTTTTATTAACTTTAAGTATTTCTAAAAAACCTTTTACTGAGGATTCATGATATAGCCACTTCATGTTGTTTTAAAGGGTTGAGTTTATGTTGCCAAATTCAACTTTAAAGCAAATGCCTCACTCATTAGAGCAGTGCCACCAACGTTATCGGGAGATGCCGGATGAAACTAAAACCAACTTGTCACCTGCTGAAGACCTCATGCGCATACATAACCTCTGAAAAGCTGGAGCACAGTCAAGTTATTCTAATTCAGAATACATTTCTTGCGTTTCTGAGCTGTGCCATAATCTTACACTGTCAGTAATTTGTTTCTGCTTACAAAGTGCCAGGCGAGGACACTGAGTTTACTGAAAAATTACTGTTGGATTATGTTATTAACATGTTCTACCTGCAGCTGATACCAAACAAACTTCATTATTCTTATTCACAGAAACTGACGAACTCCAACCATCTTAGCGACTTTTTAGCAACAATTCTACCATCCATTTTCAAAATGTATTCACTACACATTAACAAATGTTAATAAATGCCTTTCTCCCAATAATTTTTTTCCAGGAATTCAGAACACATTCATGTATTCAAACATCATGCAACCATTAAAGTTAAGGTATGCTTTTGTAACATACGGCACTGTTTTTAATATTAACTGAAAAAGGTCCCCGGTTCCACCGTGTACATGGCACTACCAGCTTCACATGCTAATAACACAGAACTCTCCCTTTCACCCCCAGCCCCCATCCAGTCCGTACATCTGGCTTGATTCACCTGGGAGTCCCTGCTGACTCCATCTGCTCTGCAGGTCACTCTGCCCACCTGAGAAGCCGTCATCTCCCTTCTGACCTACGACGCTCACCCCCCTGCTCTCACTACCTTCTAATCCATCTGCACACGCGGCAGCTGAGCAGTCTTCTAAAGTCACTCTCATCACACTACTCCCCCGTCACTCTTCAGGGGAAAGAGCCAAACCTTAAAATGCAGAGTTTCAACCTTGCTTAACGACCCCTCCAGCCACAGTCCCTTCCCTCTCTAGCCCCTAACTCCTTCCTCCCCAAGGATCTCTGACTGTACCTGCACTTGTACCTCAGCTCCCAGCACCCCACTCCTTGCCCCCGTCACCTCAACTCCTCGTTTTTCAGTTGTCACCTCCAGTGATGCATCTGAGATCGCCTCTCTTACATGTCCTCACGCCCACACTGCTGCCTTACAGCATTCCCCAGGACACCACTGTCACTGTTTCCTGCGGGGTTATCACTGATCTCAGTGGGGCTTTCCCTCTCAGCAGAGCCCAGACTCCGTGAGAGGGACGCACACCATTCTTGTTCACTGCTCCATCTCCAGCACCTGGCATGGCGCCTGGCCCACAAAGGAGCCTAACAATTACTTGGTGGATGGAAAATACATAGAAGTCACTCTAGAAAAAAATACGCCGAAACAGTCAGTTACCTATGAGTAGCAGGATTATGAGGGATCTTAATTTAGCATGTTTAATTTCTATCAATCACATTTTCTACAATAAGCACATTTTGCTTTTATTATTTGTAAGTTAATGCTTTTGGACTCTTTTTTTTAAATAAACGTTACTCTGGACTAATTCTAGCTGTGTAAGACAGTGGCAAAAACTGTACAAAGGGGTCCTGAGTATCTCTCACTCAGCCTCCTAGACTACCATCCCAATTATTAATTCCCAGTTAATATCCTGTGTGGGCTTCCCTCATAGCTCAGTTGGTAAAGAGTCTTCCTGCAATGCAGGAGACCCTGGTTTGATTCCTAAGTAGGGAAGATCTGCTGGAGAAGGGATAGGCTACCCTCTGCAGTATTCTTGGGCTTCGCTTGTGGCTCAGCTGGTAAAGAACCCACCTGGAATGCAGGAGACCTGAACTCAATCCCTGGGTTGGGAAGATCCCCTGGAGAAGGGAAAGGCTACCCACTCTAGGACTCTGGCCTGGAGAATTCCATGGACTGTATAGGCCATGGGGTCGCAGAGTCGGACACGACTGAGTGACTTTCTTTCACTTCACTTTCACAATGTCCTGTGTGTCCAGGGCATGTTTTTCTCAGCTGAGAAACTGACTGAGAAACCGTTTCACTCAGGAAAGGCCAGACATTCTCTGGCTTCAGCAGCCTCTGCCACTGTCCTCTCTGTACCCCAGGGTCCCATCCAGGACACCACACTGCATTTAGGCAGCGCATCTCTCAACTCATCTGGTCCTGACAGTTTCTCAGTCTCTCCTTCTTTGTCATGACCTTGTCCCCATCAGTCTGGCTTTGTCTACAGTTCCTCCTGTGCTTAGACTGGGGTTATGAGTCTTTGGAAAGAGAATCACCAAGGCAAGTGGCCTTCTCGTCACATGCTGGGGGTATGCGATGCCCACACGGCCTCACTGGAGGTGGCACCTCCAGTGTCTGGTGTGACGGGCTTGGCCAGCTCTCTCCACTGCAGAGCTCCTAGCGTCCCAGGCTCTAGTCTGGGGAGGACAGTCACCACATCCAGCTCATCATCAAGGGAGATGGAGGGAGGAAGGCAGCTCCTCCTCCTCAAGGGTGGGACAGCTACAGAAATTATCCGGGAGACTTGTCTTTTCTCCCCCACTTATAAAATGTTCGGTCATTTATTTCGGCTCTTGTCATTTACATCGCATAAATGAACTCGTGTACACTGATCCTACGCGTTGGTTCTAATGCAGTCCTACCTTATTTTTGTGCTCCGTGGCTCAGGTTTGGCCACAAGGTGCTCTCTCGGGTTCCTTCCAGTGTTCCTTTGACCCGTCTTGGTCTTTCTGTTTCTGAGCATTTCCTTCCTTCTGGTGCTACATCCCTTGTATCTTCCCTGCCCCAGGTCTAGAATCAGCACCTCTCCAACACAACCCGCGTCATCACTAAACCCTGCCGTTAACTGTATGAGATTATTATGAATCCAGGATAACCTATGTGAATGTCATGATGTAATCTGTTTGACTAAGTACAAATAACCTTTGAGAACCCAAGCCAAAACTGCCACAAAGGACTCACACATGTAGCGGTAATATTTGTACGATTTCTTCTACTATTATTGTTCTATCTTGTTTCCAGGATTAATCTGAGTTGGGTGAGTAGAGTAGATATTTCACATTCATTTTTTAGATAAGAAAGATGAGAAGCAGAAGTGCTGACACGACTACCTCCAGGGCACTGGACGTAGCCTACCTCTTCTATCTTGCGGCTTTTCCCTCCTGAGGACTCTTCATTTGGGGCCCCCGTGTGATACGCTGTGACAATACGTGTGATCATACGTGTGATACGTATGACAGTTCCTGCCCCTCCACTGGCGCCATGTGTGTCCAGTTAAACCAAAACTTCCTCAACACACCTATATTAGTTAAATAAGTAAAAAAGGAAAAAAAAAGCCTCCTAAACATTATAAAGCAAACCTAGCTAATATGTTAAACAGGATGAATATTTTATAAAGCAGTAAACTTTCAACAAGCTTCTACTGGATGTACGCCAATATATTAGATATTTTAAGAAGGGAGAATGAAATAAACCACCTCCATGGCTGACCATGGTTGACTAACATCCCAATGCCACAAAGTTTAGAAATAAAGAAAATAAGATTGCTCATCAAGAGTTAAGAAATGCCACTAGTACATAATGGATCAGCCCTAAACGGAACAAAGCAGACAGAAAAACAAATGACTTTCCGGCCAACATGAATTAGTAGGATAAATATACTGAAAGATGGCAAGCTTAGTCCAGGAAGAAGGCAAGCTACAACCAAAATAAATAAGAAAAGCTAAGAAAGCAAACACACAACAGAAGCAACGTAGCTCACGACACAGGAGGGTCTTAACCCACGCCTGAGAAGTCAGGGAAGGCTTTCCAGGGGCATGAGGTAAAACCTGAGCAGCAAGGCACAGGTAATGACAGGTGTTACAGGCAGAGGAAAGGTGTGCAAAGACCTGGAGCTAAGCCAGCCAGGCACAAGCTCTACCCTAACATTCACAAGGCCCAGCGAGAGAGCAACACAGAATGTTTGCCGTATAAACATTTCAGTTATAAAGCAAGTTAAACAGTTCAGAAAACACTTTTGATCTTTCTATACGGACAAATGCACCTTACAGTCAGTTGGAAGTTTTGGCTCAGTTTTATAAATCTGCAGACAAATTGGTGACAATTTGCAAAACACCAGAAAGCATTAACAAGGGGCTTCCCTGGTGGTTCAGTGGTAAAGAGTCTGCCTGTTAATGCAGAAGACACGGGTTTGATCCCTGATCCGGAAAGATCCCACATGCCACGATGAAACTCAGCCAGTGCTGCAACTACTGCAGCTACATGCCTAGGGAGAGCGTGTGCCCCACAGTGAGGGAAGTCACCGAAGGAAGAGACCTGCACCATCACAACTAGAGCCCCCGCAGCAGGAAAGACTCAGCACAGCCAAAACAAACAAACAAAAATAATTTAAGAAGCATTAAAAAGACTCCACCATCCAGAGAAAATTCACTATTTTGGTGTGTCTCCCACCAAATGTGTGCAGGGTGTGTGTATGTGTGTATTCCGTATTTGGAGAACTGGGATCAGATTATACACGCAGATTTTGCCCTTTTTATATAAGCCCTTCCATTCATATTGCTTATAAAACACCAGACAACAAGGCACCGCACTCAGTTCCCCGTGTGCATCTTGCAGCTGGCTTATCTCGTCAGAATTCCCACAGTGTGGTCACGTGTGCCCACAGAGCCCTGGAGACACCAAGGTGGTCCACAGCATTTTTCCTGAGATGAGATTTCTGCGCAGGCCACCTACCACGACAGTGGCAGATGAGCACAGGTTCAATGATCTGAAATGACATGATGTGTTCTCAGCCACTTATGGAAGTCAGAAGTGCACAGTTCAGGTGTCTGTGGGGGCGCCCCTTCTGGAGGAAGGGAGAATCACCTCCACGCTCATCTCAGCTTCTTTCCCTGGCCCATGGCCCCTTCCTCTTGTCACTGAGTCCAAGCTCACTCTGCTCGCCACATGACAGGCCAATGAATCTGAGACCAGGTGCTGAGGCAAGAAAGAAACTTTCATCGGGGAGCCGGCAGACCAAGAAGATGGCAGGCTAGTGCCTCAAAATAACCATCTCATTGGGGTATGCAAGCCAGGTTCTTTTATAGATTAGAGAGAAAGAAGCAATGAGGAACTAAAGTCAAAAGGCAGGAGAGGGAGATGCAGTGGGGAAGTAAAGTGAAAGGGTCTTCAGTCTAGCAAAATATCTTCAAGGGAGCTGCCAGCCTTTGGTCAGGGTGTGTGTCTATTCACAGGTGGGCAGGGACAAACTCACTCTCCAAGAGCTGAACAAAGGCACTTTAGTTTACAGCCAAGCAGAGGGGCAGGGTTCTCCAGGCAAGCTATTGAGTATGATTATAATAATGAAAGCAAGTCAAAGAAACAGATTCCAACATGGAGTCAGAATAGGCTTTCTCCCTGCAACTCTCTCAGCTGGCCAACCCTGGTTTCAGACTCATCCTCCCGCCTCTTCCATTTAAGGATGCTTGGGACTTCAGTGGAGCTACCCAGATGATCCAGGATAATGGCTCCATTTCAAGATTCTTTACTTATTCAAATTGCAGAGTCCCTTCTATCATGTAAAGTAACATATTAACAGGCTCCAGGCACCAATCACAGGGGCGGGGGAGGGAGATTATTCAGCCTCCACAAGACTCTCTTTCACTATATTCATAGTGCAGGAGCAACACGTAGTAGGTAGTGGCTGCCTTTTAGTACAAATCCAGTAGCAGCGGAACTTCCCTGGTGGCTCCTACACTGCAGGAGACCTGGGTTCGATCCCTGGGTTGGGAAGATCTCCTGGAGAGGGAAAAGGCTACCCACTCCAGTATTCTGGCCTGCATTCCATGGACTGTATAGCCGATAGGGTCTCAAAGAGTCAGACACGACTGAGTGACTTTCACCTTCACAAGTGCCACCAACACAGACTGGCGGGCACTGAATTCTCTACCACCACATTATCATTAGACAATAAAAGCCTGATTCCCTTACAAATGCCTCTCGTGAAACAGCAGAAGTTACTCAGTTTATGAAACTGCAACTCTTGACTGTACATCGTTTTAATGGAAAGAACACACAAAACCCTTTTGCATAGACTGTTCAGCAATGGTGTCATCTTGAGGAAAAGCAAATATTACATTTTGGGAAAGGTGTAGTCACCAGTGGGGGCCTGACACCTTCCCAACAGGTGAAGACTTCTGATGGGATCGTGGGATTTTTGGTGTCCACACTGAAAAACATGACTCACAGGTTTTGTGTAATAAAATAATGAGAACATTAGCAAGATCTGAAGAAATCTGTTATGGGCTGAACTGTGCCCCACCAAATGAGTACAAGAACACCCTGCCCCCTGCCCCAGCACCTCAGAATGTGACCTTTATAAGAGTAATTCACATTAAGTAAGGTCACTGGGGCGGGGCCTAATCCAGGAGGATTAGTAAACTCAAGTCATTAGGCCTCAGACATACAGACCCTGTGAGGACACCGCGAGAAGACAGACACTTACAAGCCAAGGACAGAGGCCTCAGAAGAAACCAACAGCCCTGCCAACACCTCCGTCTCGGGCCTTCAGCCTTGAGAACTGTGAGGAAGTTTCCAGAACTGTGAGGAAGTTAATTTCTGTTGTTGAAGGCACCCAGTCTGTGTTAAGGCAGCCCTAGCAAACTAATAAACTAGCGACAACTTCCAAACAACTAATGCATATTATAGGGGTTTCCCAGGTGGCTCAGTGGTAAAGACTCCGCCTGCCAATGCAGGAGATGCAGGAGACTCGGGTTTGATCCCTGGGTCAGGGAGATTCCCTGGAGAAGGAAGAGACAACCCACTCCAGCATTTTTTTTTTTTAATTTTATGTATTTGGCTTCACCGGATCTTAGTTGCAGCACAGGGGATCTAGTTCCCTGACCAGGCACTGAACTCAGGATCCTGCACTGGGAGCTCAGAGTCTTAGCCACTGGACCACCAGGGAAGTTCCACCACTCCAGTATTCTTGGCTGGAGAATCCCACGGACAGAGGAGCCTGGCAGGCTACAGTCCACGGGGTCACAAAGAATCAGACACGACTGAGCACTATGCGTATTATAAATGTAGGCATGAGCGATAGAGCCATTCAAAGCACAAGATGGGCTCACGGATTTTAACTAACCAAAAAACTTTCATCACTGTGGGTTCAGTTGCCATACTGCAGTTAACCTCTGGACATTACCATTTGTTGAGTTTGTCTGTAGTATCAAAGAAGAATATCCACAATGATCTGAAAAGGCTATTAAATTAGTATTATTATTTGTTTAATCTAACTATATATTGGGTTGGCAAAAAAAAAATTGTTTGAGTTTTTCCATAAGATGTAATGGAAAAATCTAAAAAAAAAAAAAAAAAAAAGATGTAGTGGAAAAATCTGCATGAATTTTTCGGCCAACTCAATATTTGTATAAGGCCAAATTTTCTTAACTATTTCTCAAATGTTTCAACCAAACAACATATCACACAAGGCTGAGTGGAAAAACAGATCTAAGAATCTAGATGTTTTGTTTCCTATGAAACCAGACATTAGACATAGTTATAAAAACATGAAACAATATCACGCTTCTCAGTTTATTTTTACTTTTGAACATACAGTTAATTTTAATTTTTAGCTTAAAAAACTTATTAATGTTACAGTATAGGAGTTTTGCTATTTTTTAATAAATTTAAGAGGATGATATTTTGGTTTTAATTCTTAATATGGTAAATGTTGATATTGTAACCATCCAGTCCTATCACTTCATGGTAAATAGATGGGGAAACAGTGGAAACAATGACTGACTTTATTTTTGGGGGCTCCAAAATGACTGCAGATGGTGACTGCAGCCATGAAATTAAAAGACGCTTACTCCTTGGAAGGAAAGTTATGACCAACCTAGATAGCACATTAAAAAGCAGAGACATTACTTTGCCAACAAAGGTCCATCTAGTCAAGGCTATGGTTTTTCCAGTAGTCATGTATGGATGTGAGAGTTGGACTATAAAGAAAGCTGAGCCCTGAAGAATTGATGCTTTTGAACTGTAGTGTTGGAGAAGACTCTTGAGAGTCCCTTGGATTGCAAGGAGATCCAACCAGTCCATCCTAAAGGAGATCAGTCCTGTGTGTTCACTGGAAGGACTGATGTAGAAGCTGAAGCTCTGGTCACCTGATGCGAAGAACTGACTCATTTGAAAAGACCCTGATGCTGGGAAAGATTGAGGGCAGGCGGAGAAGGGGACGACAGAGGATGAGATGGTTAGATGGCATCACCAACTCAATGGACATGGGTTTGGGTGGACTCCAGGAATTGGTGATGGAGGAAGTGGGAGTTGGAGAATGTTTTGTTTTACCTTTTTTCTTTTTAAAATGTCTATGGGAAAAAAATAAATAAATAAAATAAAATGTCTATGGGTAGCTACTCCCTTTCAAATTTATCATAGCTGCAATTATTGTGACCATATCACATGGAATATAAGTTCTGGACCTTCTGTTAATCATTTAGTTGTATCTTCCAGTAGATACAAAATGATTTTCAAGAAAGGCCCCTGACTCTGCCCATGAGTACAGCCTCCACTTCTCATTAAGGGGACTTCTAGTGCCTTCTATTCAGTCTTAGGTTGTGTTAGGCTCTTCAAATGCTTAAGGAAGATGAGCTGAATATAAGTATGTAGCTGCTATAATTCCAAGATATAATTCTAAAATCACTACTATCTAATGTTATCTAAAACCTTCCAGCAAAAAAAATAAAATAAAATGACAATAGCAATAGACCTTGATGACTTCTGAAACTCTACGCTGTCCGCCTGTTCCAAAACAGTTTGAAACATATCTATGGATCCTGCCAGGACACCATAAATGATCAATGCCTGTACCATATAATAACAGTGCCCGCGTGGAATTAGGTCTTGTGATTCAAGCTGGTGATGCTAACAGATGTTATTACAAAAGGAAGCCCTGTGAAAGTCACTGCTGTTCACTGCAACCACAGTCCTGAAAATCAGCCTAGTGCGTAGAAAGAAATCATTCCATCATGTCACTCAAAAACGAATTATCTTAAAGTCAGTAACAGGGAATCCACTGAGAAACTCGAGTTTTTCTCTCATAAACACCGAGAATCGCTTAACTGAACAGGTTTCCCAGTTTCACTCACCAGTACAAAGCTTAGAGCCAAATTCCCAGTCTCCCCTCAGAAAGTACATAGCTGTTAAGTTTTCACTGGCCTCATTCATCTCTAGATTTCTTGCATTTCAACCTGTTTTCCTTTTGCTCCATCCTTTTCATGTTAAGTACTGAATTCTGTGTGTCCTTATATGGTGATTTACGTCTTTTCTCTCAAAAGAAGTAACACATCAGTATATTTCTCATTGTAAATACATTAGCAGTTTTCATCTAACAAGATCTAATATCCTGGTTAATATGAATCCACTTCTAAGCAACAGCTCAGTTGGCGGGGCTAATGCCCTGCTTCCAGGTCTGCAGGACTAAGGCCTGGCCCCTGGACTGTGAGGTCTGCCAAACCCTGAGAGGGATCCAAGGAGATGGCCAGCCAGCTCCTGGCCTGGCCCCTCAGCCTCCACTTCCCAGGCCTTCTCCTCTGAAATCACTCGTGTAGACAGTACTGGTGAACGTGCCGCCCAGGGGTACATGCGACCCAAACACAAACATTCTGAATAAAGCTACATCTGTTCAAATGAAAATGCTGGACTCTCCGTAAGAGCTCAGAAGGGGAGGGAAGTTCCAGCAGAGGTGGACAGGTCGCGAGGCCAAAACAGACAGTCCACCTTGCAGTCCTGTGTGCTACGCTGCTTGCGTGCTCTCCGAGTTCTGAGGCTCAGCTTGTGGTATACATGTGAAAGAGAACACGACAGTCTATCACTATGTGGTGTCTCTGCATTCCAGACCCAGGGGTTATGTGCCCCACGGTCTTGGGGAGAAAACAAACACCTTACGTGTGAATCTAGTATTTCCACGTGTTTAAGGTTCTTCATATCCACGGGGTGGCAAAGCGCCGGACATGACTTAGCGACTGCACAACAGCAACACACACAGAGGGGTCCACAGTGAGCCCTCTGGATGCTTCCGCTCCTCACACACGTTCCCTTGCATTGTGACACTACCATTCACAGACAATCTGGAAACGGGGCAGGGCCTCTTGATATAGCAAGTAAGCGACACTACTCACATTTCACACGTGATAAAAAGGTACGTGAGAAGCTAAACTTTAAACTCAAACTCACTACTGTCATCAGCACAAACTAATCATTGAGAGTTACTTCGCTGAACAGTGGCCGACTCTAGTTTTAAGTCAGTTTTCTTACTCCCAGTGAGGCCAGTACATTTAAGAATAATGCTGCGGTTGTACAGAGGAACGCGTATGTGTTTCATTTTCAACGAATAAAGAACCATATGGCTTTCTTTAATGAATTCAACTCTAACAACAAAATCTTGGCCCTTTCTTCCTGCTACTTGTAATGAAAAATTTTGCATTTTCCACAAAATTTGATTTACAGGCTAAAGTGACTCACTCAATAACTTAAACACATATCAAGTCTAATTTTTCAGCTTTTCACTAGTTTAGACTTTTGATACTACCAATTAGTCATCATTATCATTATGGATAAGCTCTATTTTTTAATCACAGCATATTCTGTATCATTTAGGATTCACTCTGAGAAGATAAGGCTGATCTCATTTTTTTTTTTTCTGATCTCATTTTTGAGATCCACAGGTCCATCTCTTTAAGCTATTTTCAAAACAAGAGCTATGCAACATGTAAGTAACTCGATTATTCACTGGAGTCAGGAGACTCCACAGTGGTTTATCTCTGCAATCTAAGATCTAGTCCAGAGTTGTATTCCAGTTTTAGACAGGGCTATATTCCTTTTTGATACTACCAGGAATGTTCCCAACATCTCACCTGAATGCTAAATTAAAAGGAAACTGGTCAAGTTGGGGGACAGAGCATAAAGCACCCAAAGGGGCAGGAACACAGAAGACAGGAGAACCACTACGAGTTACAGAGGAAAGCTCTAAGGCAAAGCGGCTGGCAGGGGTTACACAGCTAATAACTGGCAGAGCCATGATGTAAGCACAGGTCTACAACTACAGCCAATGAACATGAGGTTTCTAGTCAACACAGAAGCCAAACACCAACAGTTCTCTCTGGTGATTGATGACTTTTTGTTCTAAAGACAAATTAAGTCAAAGAATATTTAACACTCAACCGCTTGTCCCACTGTCCACTTCCATGCTCCAGACGAGAGATGACCTCTGCCCTCAGACACCTGTCCCGGTCCAGATGGGGAGGTCTCCCTGGTGCCGCATTTCCTCCAGGACAGCCCGCCCCAGCTACTGTGAACAGAACCACATCCATTCTGCAGAGAGAAAAGCTAGCACCAATCTTATCAGGGACATGCGCTGTCTCACAACATAATCCCTTTTCTCCCAACTGGGCCTTCATGCATTATCTCCCGTTCTAGAACGCTCTCCACAATTCTAAGCAAAAGCAAAGTTGCTCAGTCGTGTCCGACTCTTTGCGACCCCATGGACTGTGGCCTACCACGCTCCTCCATCCATGGGATTTTCCAGGCAAGAGTACTGGAGTGGGTTGCCATTTCAAAATAATATCCTTTGGGGGACTTCCCAGCAGTTCAGTGGGTAGGACTTCACCTTCCAATGCAGGACATGCGGGTTCGATCCTTGGATGGGAAGCTATGATCCCACATGACTCACAGCCGAGAAAACATAAAACAGAAGCAATGTTGTAAAAAAATTCAATAAAGACTTGAAAAATAGTCCACGTCAAAAAACTTTTAAAAATTAATAGTAATATTCTTTCTTCAAGACGTAACACTTAGAACCTGTAACCACCCAAGTTTACACTTACATAGTTGTTGTCAACTGCTATTCCACAACCTGCACCTTCAACCAGGCAAATTCTGGGGACAAACTCTGCATGGAAAACATTAACAGCTGCTTACCCCTGGTCCTTCCAACTTCTCCCTTGCTGACAGAACCTTCATTTTGTGTGGCTGGTGATGTGCCTAACTGCAGGGAACAAATGAGGATTGTTCTAACCAGTCAGTAATCCTCCTAGACAGTGATCAGTCTAGGTGCGGGCATGTAACTCAGTTCTGGCCAGCGACAGAAGAGGAAGTCTACTGACGGGGTTTTTGAAAATTATGCTTCCAGATTAAAAAAAATAATAATAACAAAAGAAAATTCTTCTTTGTCCCCTTGCTCCTTCCTTCTGACTTGATACACTCCTATGGAAAACTATAAATGAAGACATCACCAATCCTGGAAAGATGCAAAGAGCTGGTCCTCCTATGTCTTTCCACTACCCTGCGTTTCTAAAGTGCTTCATATAAAGGACCAGGGAGCTACTTAAACAGAGAAAAACGGGTATGGTGTTAAACTTCACCTGATTTTTCAAATTATGAATACATGTGTTTATCTGGTTTATAACTTTGTAATTAAAATTAGGGGGAAAAATCCACCAACAAGGAAGAGAGCAAATGACCAATAACAGCAAAACACTGTTGTTGCTTTTCTAAATCAAACATTCAAGATACAAGGCAGTGAGAACCTGAACTGCCAACACTCTGAAAAGAAGGGAAACAGGTGCCAGCCTCGGCCTCTGTGCCCCGAGTCGCTTCGGGTTCACAGCAGCACTGAGACCGTGCCCTCCAGCTGAGCGCGCACCCGTCTCCCGGGCCAGAGACAGAACCACTATGAGTGGGCGTGAAGGGGCCAGCGTCCTGCAGAAAAGAGACACAGCACTTCAGACCATGATACCTTCCTCTTAAAAGAGCTCCAGTTCCTGAACTTCAGGAGCGAGAGGCTGAGAAACCAAGCGCAGAGCAGCGGTTAAGAGACTGAAGCGGCAAGCAGAGCTGTCATCAGTCTCAGCCAGGCACACAGAACCTGAGAGTCTCCGTGAACACACCAGGCTCTCTACTACACCCGCACGGGCTATGCCCTAAAAATAGAGTGAGCCGAAAATAGACCAAACCTCAGAGAGCCTGAAACCAGGCTGCAATTCTCTCCATCTTTGACGGGGTCATTGCAATTGGCTCCTGGACTACCCGTCTGCCAAAAACTCTAAATACACTCTGGTGAAGGTACCACCGTCACCAGAGCACCTGGAAGTATTTGCATACAACATTCAGCATTCAATAAGGAATTACAGAGCCCATCTGCAGTCAAGGTCAAAGGACGGAAAACCAAGAGGAAAAGAGCAAGAGACACAGACTCACAGGTGACCTCGACATGAGAAGACTCAGACATGAACGTTTAAACGCGCGATTAGTGCAGAGGT